>NC_086071.1:4351333-4692442 GCF_948474715.1 Cydia amplana | reverse complement strand
TTCACGAGAATCAGTTGAGAAATGTGATATGCAAAGGAGAAGAATTCGGACATACGAAAGCATTTTTGCCCAAGTTGAAACGGAGACCTTCGCCAACGCTCGGTCAATGATGGTTTAGGTACAGCTAGCTGCAGAGAAAAGGTACCACCCCTGCATACAATTATCTATCTGGTCGTACCTTTTCTCTGCAGCTGACTGTACACCTATAAAAATGGTTGTCCCTGCTGTAATTTTATACCGGTACCGTACTTTGTATTTCAACCGGTATAGTTTTACCTTTAAAACGAACCGGTATTGATAAATAATAACGGTACCATACCGCTTATACCGTAAAGAAAGCATGATGCAGTCTCTGCTTTGCACAATTATTGTGTGGACAAAATTCTTATAATCACCGAAACATACATACCTACGCACATAATGTCATTGAAATAAAACATTGTTATTTTATAGTAAATTTATATAATACTCGATATATACACATAACAATAACCAGACCGCAGCGGTATTAGACTGTAAGCTTCATCTCTTGTCTCCAAATCCGCAAAAACTAGTTAGTACTAAATGCTGGTCTTGCTGTTATTTTATTCTTGAAGATTATGGCTTGTTTCTTGATTATTGAGAAAAACACGTAATCGCACACATATAGACGGAACGAACGGCAACAAAGTAGGTGTAGACACTAAGACTTTCAGGTATTAAACGAATTACGCTTCGTATTAATAGGTAAGTAATATTTAAATGAATATATAATATTCTCTAACGTAAATACAAGATTACAATTGACATCAAATGTCATTGACGTACAGAAGTCATATACTTTTTTTTAATGATGCAAAATTGATACCAGCATAATGAAAATCAATCCCAATCAGTAAAACGAGTCTTTAAACTTTTTTCATTTTAAGCGGGTTTTGAAGGAACAAGTTACTTAAATTCAATTGTAATCGTATTGTTTTAGGATAGTTTACTGCTGTTTTCGATCGTTACGACCTGTAAATAACAACAAATCAAATTTTAAATAAATTTATTTACCCTATTTTTTGAAATACAATTTATCTACTGGTATACATTTTCGTATGCGTATATGATGAAATGTCTAAATAATGTCAAAAACGAGCTACGGCGACGTACGCGTCTGCTTCGATCCAAGGCCAGCGGCCATCTGACTCGAAGAAGAATTTTGAGTGATGTCGTCAATGTATGGAAATTGTACGAAAGTTTACATTTGGGATTGAATTTCTGTGTTGTATTTGTGAGTAAAAATATAAGTAGATAATAATTTGCTAGTTTAGTTATCTAGCCTTCAAAATCACACAACAACTCAATTACTGTCAAAGACAAAACTGTAATGCGTGTTGCTCAAACGGAACTCCATATTTTGATTTTTGGATACTTTTAGTGTCGATTTGTAGAGAATTACAGCAAATAAAAAATATTATGCCGTGAAGAGCCGGTACACGGCTTCTTCGTGAACAAATTTACGTATAATTTAATGCAGTTATTAAACATTTCTTGAACAAATTGATTGCACAAAGTGAGCTCTAAATCGAAAACGTCATATACCGTCCCCTTAATAATCTTTTATCTTTTGCACCTGACTGCGACTTGTTTGCCGACCAAAGTCGTAAACTTTTTAAAGATTTTTTTACGTTTTTGCGAATCAAACATGCAATAGGTAGCTTATTAATCGCTTTATTATTACTTACTTAATTTTACTACTTAATTTTACAGTGCATTGGTGTTAGCTGTAATGCTGTAAAATTTGTTTTCAATAAATATCAAATATCAAAAATATCAAATATACGCCACAAATGACCATCCTATAGTCTGTGCAGAAAGAGAAGAGTCGTAGAATCCCAACTCTTCTCTTTCCGCACAGTCTCTAACATCATCTTTTTGTATTTTTATCGTGTATTTTTTTTATCTGGACCGTTAAAGGGTTAATCAATACTTGTGACGCAGTTTAATTTTTCCTCAAACTCTGAGGCAGTTTGTTTGCCGTGCGCTGTAATAAATATTAAACACGCTTAAGGTCCAACGACGGTTAGATTAAGAGTGTAGCTGTTAATAAGTACTTACATTGGCTGACCTGCGTGGTCTGCCCGCTGACAAACGCCACTAGCGCCCCGAACACAACCAACAACAACATGACTACAATTGCAATTGACATCAAAATTTTAATTGTCTTTATCAAGTCAAAATCAAGTCGGAATTTATTATCGCTTATCGAACACAGGTGTTCTGTTTATCGCTGATAAAAAAACGAATGATTGGGCAATTATTAATGAGACAATGATGAACGCATCAGAAACAGGATGTATGTATGTCTAAGGTTATTGTATTTATGTAGGACAGCAGTGCAGCAGCAAAGTGATTCAGTATGCTTTGTATTGAATTCAGAGATTAAGTATGACATTTGTGTTTTTTGATTAATTGCGGATTATTGATGTTATTTTCGTAAATGTAATTGAGGAAAGCTTATCTATTTGAATCTTGTTGTTATTGTTGAAAGAAATAAATCAATTAAAACGAATTATATCGTATATCTACCTATACTGAAATGTAAATATATGTGCCTCGAAGCTCGTAGACTACGACGTCGTAGTACATGTGGGCAGTTTTGCACAACGTGTTGGTTCAAAAGTTGTTGGATGCTCCGGGTATACTCATGCGATTTGAATATTATCATACTATTGTGAGGGATATTACAATGCTGATTCTTCAAATTTGCCGCCTCTTCTACTGATTATTTAGCAACAGAGTGGTCAAATCTTGGAACAAACTCCGAGAAGACGTAGTATCGTCCCAAAGTGTCAACGAGTTTAAGAATAAATTAGATAAGCACAATGCAAATTCTACTCAACACTGAAAACTCGTTTGATGACTCTGGATACAGGCATTATCAGTTGTTTCAACTGCCTGCCTGCTTTACAAATAATAATAATAATAAAAATGGTCTTGCCAGACTATTAATTTCAATATTTGTGTTTATACAGCGCCGCCACGCGACCGCTGGCGCCCGTGGTGCGCACCTGGGGCGGCGCGGCGCGGCAGCTGTCGCTGGCGTGGAGCTCTGACGTCAACTCGCGGCAGGACCACTACGAGCTGCGGCACCGCCGCCGGCCCGAGCCCGGCGCCGCTCTGGACGACCCCGAGTACACCTTTAAGACGGTAAGCCTCATTGATGGTGCCCAAAATTTACCCTGTAGGAACTACTCCACACTGTGATGGTTACTATATACTCATTAACAGAATGGACGAGTAGAAGCGGGCACCACGCGAACCTTGGCACCCGTGTTACGTTTGGAGTCCGGTTAGCTCGCAATTGTGAAATGCACACACGTGCTTCCACTGAATAAGAGCGAGTGACGAGAACTAAACGAGTTAAATGAGTCCACCAAGTCCGCCGGCAGTGGAAGGCAAAAGCTGAAACTCTTTCTTGGTGGAAATGTACCACCATTTCACACCGGTCCGTTCAGCCATTTGTCTCCGTTGCCGCTGATTACACTTTTTTGGTGGAAACCGAGCAGGCGGCGCCGCGCGATAACAGTGTATCGCCTTTTCGCGTCAATTCGCAGTTATTCGTATGAGGTAGGTATTATACCTGGGGGCCAAGATAACAACCGTACGTCGACAAACATCAATCAAAAATTAAAAATCTATCGGGATGACAGATGCAACGAAAAGTCACTTGATCGTTTCCATTCATTATTTAAATTTCGTCTGACGTATTCTGCTAACGATTTTCATTTGGTTAGAAGCCCCCTGAAGCATTGCGGCCGGCCGTGGCGCGGATTAAGACAACCCGAAATACACGTTTAAGACTCGCCTTTAACCTCTTTCACTTATATAAGTTTTACTTGCAGATAACGACAACGGACACTAACGCGACGTTGTCCGGCCTGTTCCCGGGCGCCGTGTATGAGGTGACGGTGGCGGCCGTGAGCCACGGGCTGCGTAGCGAGCGGCACACTGTCTTCAAGCCCGTCCGTGAGTCCTTACTCTTCGTAACTGACGCAGACTTTGCCTAATATGACAAAAAACGCCTAAACCTAGTAGGTACCTAAGCTTGCGAGGATCGCATCCGTGTACGTACACACGGCAGATGGGCAAAATCTGCACAACTTTTCAGCTGTTCGTTTTTAATCAAGGGAGAGATCATATTTCCAGCCTCGTGTAGATGCACAAGGCTCCCCATGGCAAGGATAAAACATATCTCCCAATTACAGATGTAGAGATATAATCGGGAGATACGTCTGTTGCATGACTTTATTCATTCATTCATTAATTTCTTTATTGATAAAATATTACGTTTTACATGTCAATTAAGTATTTACATTTCAATATTATAGTATATAAAGATAATTACATTTTACGTTTCAATATTTAACATAATTATATTCTTATATTTAATTTGGTACTTATTTGGTAGTTTTGACATAGGTCATTTAAAATATTTGTTTTGGGTCAGCAATCGCTGTCGACGAATTCATCAATATTATAACACGCCAGGTCTGTTAATAATATTTTAAGTTTGTTTGCAAACAGTCTATCGCACTGTACTTCCGTTATTTCTAGCGGTAGTGCGTTGTATAGTTTGGCCCCCATGACACCGAAAGACTTCCGTGATTTAGCGAGTCTACATCTAGGAATTAATAAAATATTACGCCTGCGAGTGCTCATGCTGTGTGCGTGAGTCGTGTCGAAGTTGTGTAAGTTGGCTCGAACGTACTTACATGCATTCAAGATGTAAACTCCCGGCAGTGTAAGTATTTTTGAGTCCTTGAACAGGTCTTTCGCGGGGTGGTCGTAAGGTTTATGTGTTATTATTCTTATGGCGCGCTTCTGCATTTTGAATGCTTTATCACGGTCAGCTCCTGTGCCCCATAGATCTACCGCTTGGGTTAGTAGGGAATGAAAATACCCATAATAGGCTTTTTTTATGTTATCAAATGATAGGGTTTTGTATCACTTCATGTTTGTTTGATTATCCCAGGTCCTCTGCCTCCGACGTGGATGGGCGTGGAGCGAGCCACGTCCAACTCGGTGGTGGTCCGCTGGCGCGGCCCCGGGTCAGGGTCCAAGCTCGGCGCCTTCCTGCTGCAGTACCGCACGCACTCCGAGCAGAAGTGGACCAAGCTGCCGCCGCTGCAGCCGGACATCAACGAAGCCGAGGTACTCTACGGCTTATGTTGCTGAAATAACGTCTAAGTGCCACTTGCACCATTCCACTAACCCTGGGTTAGCAGAGTTTACCCTGGAGCTACCATGGTTACCAGTACAATTTGACACTGAGTTAACGGTTTAACCGCTTAACCTTGGCTTAGTGGGATGGTGCAAGTGGCCCTAAGAGATGAGAAAGTTTCTTTTGATCGTAGCGTTCACTGCATGCGTTACGAGTCATACGTCGCGCGCGCTAGTCGATCGCTTCGAAAAAGGATAATTCATTTATGTGTTATTTTTCCTGTCAGCAGCAGAAGTTGCTAAGCGGGCGAGGTGTTCATAATTACCTTATTTATTTATTTATCGTATGGCATTAAAGTTGCTGGATTTAAGTTAAAAATTATTCTAGAGATTGATGTTTGCACTCTTCATATACTCGATGGCCCTTTCACTGAGGTTCATAATTACCTTGACGCGCTCTTATTCTCTTAACAATAAAGTCGCGTCAAGGTTATTTTGAGCACCTCGCCCGCTTAGCAGCTATTGCTGCTGACTGTATTGTGAAAATAGTGTTATGTGTACGTTTTTTATGTGTTAAGTTTGTTGCAATGTATTTGTTTTTCATGCTTATGTGACGTTTTTATATGTGGACGCAGGTTGTGGACATGACACACGGCGAACGTTACACGATCCAACTGGACACGCTGAGCGAGGCGGTGGCGGGTGACAGTGTGGACAGCGGCGAGCCGCGGGAGGCCGACCACACCGTCCGTGAGTACTGAGTCATGTGTGACAGGGGATATGACGCATGTTACACAAGCCAGGCACGCTGAGCGAGGCGATGGCGAGTAACAGCGGGAACAGGGAGGCCGACCACACGGTCCGTGTGTACTGAGTCACGTGTGACAGATGCAAGTTACACAAGGCAGGCACGCTGAGCGAGGCGGTGGCGGGTGACAGTGTGGACAGCGGCGAGCCGCGGGAGGCCGACCACACGGTCCGTGAGTACTGAGTCATGTGTGACAGCGGGACATGATGCATGTTACACAAGTCAGGCACGCTGAGCGAGGCAGTGGCGAGTGACAGCGGGGACAGGGAGGCCGATCACACGGTCCGTGAGTACTGAGTCATGTGTGACACGGGGACATGACGCACGTTAGGACAAGCCAGACACGCTATGCGAGTCCACACCGTCCGTGAGTACTGAGAGTATGTGTGACACGGGGGACATGACGTGACGCACGATACGACAGGGAGGCCGTGAGTCCAGAGAGTAAGAGAGAGAAAGTGAGTGAGAGTTGTAACCGATGTGTACATGATTATTTCATGTGTGACGCAGAGGGACATGACGGACAAACGTTACACGATCCAGCTCGACACACTGCGTACTCTGAAGGGTAGAAATATGTATAAAAGAGTGATAATTAGTCAGTAGGATACAGTTGAACAAAATCTCTTTTTTGAAGTAATATAAATACTCATACGCGTGCACGCTTGTGTAATCCCATGTATATTATTGTAGACATATATTTTGATAAATATGTTAATCACCCTCAGGCCCCAACCCGGTGTCGAACGTGGCCGCCCTGGTGGACACGCGCAACATGACGCTGGAGTGGCCGGTGCCCGCGGGCCGCGTGGAGCGCTACGGGCTCCGCTGGTGGCCGCGCCCCGACGAGGTAGGTGTCCTGTCCCGGGGACACGTGTTTCGTGTCCCACGTGGCACACGAAACCAATAATTTTCGAATTATTTTATACTCGATATGTAGGACTCAGTTGTGTTTTTAGGTTACGACTTCGTATTATTAGATTGCCCAATTAGAAATGAAGTGATTAGCAAAGAACGAAAAAATACCGTTTCCGTTCCCATACAAAAAATACCGGTATCCGATCCCTGCACGAAACACAGCGCACTCGAAACGCGAAATAGTAAATTTAAATTGCCATTTCAGCCATGAAATATGAGTAATTCAATAGGACTTGCTAACTATGTAAACAAACCGCCATACTAAAATTGACACTGAATGTCAAATTACTAGTAACTTTTGTTTACATAGTTAGCAAGTTCTATGGAATGACACTTTAGACAATTTGGACGTATCATTGCACAACTTACATATTTTTAAACTCCTTAAACTCATTATCCAAGGAAAGATCCAAGGGAAAAGATCATCCGGACGAAGACGTAACTCATGGGTCAAAAATCTCCGTACATGGTCAGAATAAATAATAGTACTAAGTACAGAAGACTCACTCTCTAACAAAACGTGTCTGTTACGACATAGAGAAAAAAATACATAGAGTGCTCACTCCATACATCAGTTTTAGTACCAAAAAGACTATTAGCATCTAGCATCGAGTAGCGGAACTATCAGTACTGCTACTTGACAATAGATGTAGCACCGACCGGAAAGTCTTATGCTGTTGAGATAAGACTTTCCGGTCGGTGCTACATCTATTGTCAAGTAGCAGTACTGATAGTTCCGCTACTCGATGCTAGATGTAGACACTGAAATTAGTAGTCTGAACTGATGTATGGAGTGAGCACTCTTGTCTTTATTTCTCTATGGTTACGATCAGCACAGATATGGCCGCTAGGTGGCGACAGCGCCACGCGCGGCTTATGGCTTTCCCCAAAATTGGGGCCGAACGGATATACCTGTAGCAAAGCGACGAAATCGCGGAGTTAGACACGCCTGACATGGTTCAAACAGAGCAAACGCTCATTATTCCGCGCAGTTGTGTCTAAAGTTCGTATAGCCCCCCCCCCCCCATGATAGCCAACCTCCGGTACAGAAATTTCATAGTAAACTACAGCTACGTCACTCAAAAGGTAGTTTGACTTTTTTCTTAATCTTTAGGTCCCCGACGCGGTGCCAGCCGCGCGGAACTTGACGGCCGAGCCGGGCGTGAAGACTGTTAGAGCCCTGCTCGACGCACTGGAGCCGGGCGTGGGGTACACGTTGACGGTACACGCCGTGTCTTATAACCTGACCAGTGATCTCTTCACTATGGAGACAAGGACCCGTGAGTAACTATAATAATTATACAAACTATACATATAAAGTCGGCGCAACGTAAGAACCAATATTTGACAGTTATGACAACTAACATTTTATTCTCCCGCACGCACCATAGGAGGATTTTGGATTTGCAATACCCAGTAAAGTCTGTAAGATTATTAATTTTATTGGCATGTCTTTGATATATAATAAAAATAAAAGTATTATTTAAAGATATATGTATACAGATTCGAAGTTAAAATATTCTTAACCTACGTTCAAGGATGGAAATAAAACATTTTTACATTTTGTTTACCATAATTCGGTGTTGATTTGCCAAGTTTTCATTTGATCAAACTTTTTTTTTAAATCATCTGTTTTTCATCAGTACACCTTGACAACTATACAGTGTGTGGCCTACAACACGGGCGAATAATTAAAACGCAGATTCTACTCCTCAACCAATAAAACTTTTGTTCAACAACTTTTTGAAATTATGTAGTCTTAAAATTGTCCCTTTTTCAAACAAACTAAATAATATTTTCAATGTACTTTAAATTCCGTCTAATTGACATTGCCCGTCAGTCTTGTCACCGTACAGGCATAATCAATTTCGTAATACATTGCGTGTTCGAATAAATTTTAAAGTGTTTTAAAATACAAACCACAAGTTATTTTTAAAAGTCGCTGAACAAACATTGTCTAGTTTGAGGAGTAGAATCTACGTTTAAATTTTTGGCCACACACTGTATACAGGATGTTTTTGTTATGGGGTCCCGTTGTTTCCCATAAAGTTGAGTTTTAGGCTACTTATTGACCCCCCGCTTAACCCTAACTTTTCAGGATTTTCGTCAGGTTATCCTATAGATGGGTTAAGTTAGGTTTGTTTTATGGCAATTCTGTAAAGTGACGCGATTCTGAACCAAATAAATTATGACTAATGAAAATGCGGGCAAACAATACATTATCACTTAAAACTATTTGGGAAGCAATAGAGACCCTTTTGTTATCACTGATCATGATCAATCTCTGACGGGTGAATAATTATGTAGTGTAGGTCATACTGAACAACTTTTACTGTGGGGCTAATCCCGAAAATCCTCAGAGTTTGGTCAGTGATAACAACAGCACCCTGTAGATATTGCACTATAGTTCGTTTTTTTAGCATTAGAAATAAGGTAAACAATCTTGATGTGTCTTTTAATTGAAAAACACATTTTAAAAATAAGTTACGGCAAATATGTAACAATTATGAATATAATACGATCATTTATATTCTTCTGCTTTCATAAGTAATAGTTACTGATTTTTAAAAAGCGTTTTTCAATTAAAAGACATGTCAAGATCGCTTACCTTCTTTCAAGTTCTTTCTAATGTTAAAAAAACGAACTATAGTAGGTAAGAAGAGACCACACACACATCAATACATCGTGCATAGGCAACAATGTGTCAGCTCTAAATATTTTAGATATAGAAGTGTGAAATGTTGTCAGGGCCGCTGATACAGTCCGAGATGACGATCGTGAACGAGCCAGAGGCCGAGGTCGGCAACGACACGCTGCCTGCCATTAGAGTGAGTACGAATTCATACAAGGAAATAGAAATAGAAAATATTTATTTGGCGTAAAAAACATACGTACGACAGCAAATTAAATAAAGAAACGTACACCAAATAGGATGCCGCTCTGCATAAACAGTGTCTGTGAGACACGGCGCTGGTTTTTGGGACACCCAAAACTAAAAACTAATAAAAACTACTAACAAGAGTGGGAAAAAAGCATTTTCCGACAAGTGATGTATAAGTAACAGTAACTGTAAGTGTCGACAGGAGTGGGGAATCGCCAGTTTTTAACTAGTGTCATTTAACTCGGGAAGAAATATTTCTGATATACACATAAATCACCTTACCGGGATTCGAACCCGGGACGTCCTGGTTCGTTGACAGGGTCACTACCGACAAAAAAAACCTCTTAAAATAAAAACACTAGTTAACAAGAAAGACACACTTCAAAAAACACTAGAAAAAAATAAATTAATTAAAAATTAAAAAACACGACTGCAGTTTAAAAGCGAACTGAAAAGCTAGAAATAATTTTTAGTTAAGTTAGGTACTCAACTTAATGAATGTAAAATAGAATATATAAGTGTTCAGTCAGGGTCGTAAACAGCAAACGAAAAAGTTTAGGCTCAGTTAGGATCGTGACTGTACCTGTATATTTTATTTCGATGCAGTCGGGGACCTGTGAATGGGAAAATTTCAATATATCAAGGTCCCCGACTGCAATCGAAATAAAATATACAAGTACAGTCACGATCCTAAATGAGCCTAAACTTTACCGTTTGCTGTTTACGACCCTGACTGAACACTTATATATTCTATTTTACATTCATTAAGTTGAGTACCTAACTTAACTAAAAATTATTTCTAGCTTTTCAGTTCGCTTTTAAACTGCAGTCGTGTTTTTTAATATTTAATTAATTTATTTTATTTTATACATTTTAGTGACCATACAAACAAACCACATTTTTTATATGATTTAAGGCACTTAAGTTGCTTCAAGGAGCTTTCATCATGTTGATGTTTGATATGCTAGCATAAAACGTGCTTAAAAACCTAAATAGGTCGGACCCAAAAACCAGGCGTATTGAAAAGTGCTATGGCTTTAATATCTCTGCAACTACATAATTATTTACCATTAGTTGGCTTTCGGCCTTCGCAATTAAGATACTTGAGGAAGCTGCAGAAAGCGTGCACCTTTCTTACGTTCCGGGCCTTCGGCCCTACACGAAGCTCGGCCTTCGGCCTTTGCAATTAAGAATCTTGGGGAAGCTACAGAAAGCGTGCACCTTTCTTACGCTCTGGGCCTTCGGCCGTACGCGAAGGTCGGCCTTCGGCCTTCGCAATTAAGAAACTTGGAAAAGCTGCAGAAAGCGTGCACCTTTCTTACGCTTCGGGCCTTCGGCCCTACGCGAAGCTCGGCCTCGGCCTAAGCAATTAAGATACTTCGAGCTGCAAGAAACCGTGCACCTTTCTTACGCTCCGGGCCTTCGGCCCTACGCGAAGCTCGGCCTTCGGCCTTCGCAATTAAGAAACTTGGAAAAGCTGCAGAAAGCGTGCACCTTTCTTACGCTTCGGGCCTTCGGCCCTACGCGAAGCTCGGCCTCGGCCTAAGCAATTAAGATACTTCGAGCTGCAAGAAACCGTGCACCTTTCTTACGCTCCGGGCCTTCGGCCCTACGCGAAGCTCGGCCTTCGGCCTTCGCAATTAAGATTCTTGGGGAAGCTGCAGAAAGCATGCATCTCTCTTACGCTCCGGGCCTTCGGCCCTACGCGAAGCTCCGCCTTCGGTATTTACAATTAAGAAACTTGGGGAAACTGCAAAAAGCGTGGACCTTTCTTACGCTCCGGGCCTTCGGCCCTACGCGGAGCTCGGCCTTCGCAATTATTTGGGAAATACTTGGGGAATTTACAGGAAGCACGCACCTGCCTTACGCTTCGGAGCGTCGACCCTATGCGGAGTTCAGCCTTCGGCTTTCGTTATTAAAATACTTGGGGAAGTTGCAGGAAGAGCCCATCTGTCTTAAGCTACCAGTCTTTGCTTCTCGTAAAATATTGTTTCACAACAGTAGCACGTGTGCTCCTGGATTTGCAAAATTTGTCGTGCAAAATTAAAATCATCATCAAAGACCTGCCTTCTACAGTCATGGTAATAGTGTCGCATACCTGAGAGACTTTCTTCACGAGAAGAATTAAGGTATCTCTTGTGCACGTGCTGACGCCGAGTACTCGCGACTTTGCGTCAACCTAGTGTCACGTGCAGTGGGAGACTCTATATAGCTCCCGGACAAGTGATGCGTGTTCACGCATCTGAGTAAGTCTTGCCTCGTGAGCAGCAGGAGACTCTATCTCCCTCATCATTGAAGCATACTCTCGCTTCTGTGCCAAACGCTTATCACGAGATTTGGGAGACTCATGCTCACGCATTAATGAAGCGTGTAGGCTCATCTGAGTCAGCCTTGTAGAACGCGCAGACAAGGATTCCTCTTGTCGTCTTTGTGACATTTGTGAGCGATTTGTAGCTAAACTTGCTTCTTTTTGGTTGGCTGTTTCACGCCTTACTAGGGAATACCTATTTTGGGCAGATTTTTTGGAAATACTCTGCTTTGGTTCGTTAGACAGTTGAGAATAATGTTTAGACATGCTTTCTTTCACGATGTCTAGCCTATTTTTGCGAGAACGCGGCAATTCATTCATACGCTTATCGAAAGCTTTACGTGCCCTACTTGTTTTTTTCGAAAGAGCCATTTTCCATAGAAAACTGTTACATTCTATTCAAAGTCTCAAGTTAAATCTTATAATAAACAGCACAATATGTTTATTCAGAGTAAGTACCTAGTCAATCGTTCAAACCGCAGTTCAAACCGTTCCTTTCGTATTTGACACTTTCGCAATTGAAAATAGCGTAAGCGCCACGTATGACGTTGTCGTATATAGCTGCAAAGAGAAATGTCATTATCGCGATGTAGAACATTTCGTATTTTCTCTCCAACGATACAATTAAATATATAACTTATATATATTCGTATGATCGCCTTAAAAAATCCTTTCTTTTAATATCCCATTCAATAGATTTAGACAATTCATTTATCTCTGCGTTATACTTATATTTTGTAAAATCTTGTTCTACCAAATAAATAGTTTAAACCATATTTTGTGTTCAGTTTTAGAATCGTCTTTCAAAATCCTTTATTTTAATACCCAACTCGATAGGTTTATAAGTTTTATTTTTGTTTCGGTTGCACAATTTGCAGTGCATAATCCGCCATATTGGTTTTGTGATGACGTCACATAGCCTATGTTACTCGGGATGACGTAAGGATTCCAATGATATCTGTGGTATCTTGAAATAAAACGCAGGTTACACAATTAATTAATGCTGTATTCCTTCGTTATTGTCTTACAAAACTAGACGCCATCTTGGTTGGAGGGCAAGGGCGAGACAGACAGCCGTAAAGGCTGACATACACGAGTCGGTATACTACACTCTCCCCCAACAGTTTTAAAGAGTCCCGTGAAATGTTACACTCTATCTTAAACTAGAACTTATTCTTAAAACAATATAACCTTAAGGAACTGTACTTAGTTAACAACTTCTTTCGCTAGCTAAAAGAACAGACTTTATTTATTGTAGTTAACTTTTCACATAACATACTTATTTCTACGTTTACTCTTGGCATCACACATACGTGCACATCCTAGGATGTCCTACGAGTATCTTATTCTAATAAACTAAGGCTACAATTCAACATTTGATTAACATGTCGCTTCCATTTACACCCCTCCACGTCTATGATATACGTAGTGTTAGGAATCGATTCCTCCACTATTACTCCTTGTATCCAAGGTTGTCTGTTTTTCCTATAATCCTTAACCATTACCTTTTCTCCCACCATAAATTCTATGTTTCTACTCCCCGATGCCTGTTCCCTCTGCTTTTCTAGCATATGTTGTGCTCTTTCTATAACCGGCGGCGGTCGTAGCAGAGCGAACCGGGACCGGAGATCTCTATTGTATATGAGCGAAGCAGGCGTCACTCCTGTTGTACTATGTGGCGTTACTCGGTAATCGAAAAGGAATAAATTAATTGCTGATTGAATTGTATTTCCTCTGCTTTCTTTAATTTTTAACACATGTTTTTTGAATATATCCACAAATCTTTCTGCTGCTCCATTGGTCGCAGGGTGGTATGGGGGAGTAAAGGTATGTTTAATGTCTTTCAGCTTACAGAAATCTTTAAATTCAGAAGATGTAAAGGACGGTCCGTTGTCAGTTACCAAGTGGACAGGGTAGCCATGACGTGCAAAAAGACTATTGAAAACCTCGATTGTACGAGATGAGGTTATCGAGTTCATTTCTATAACTTCTGGCCACTTACTGTAACTGTCAACCACTACTAAGTACATTTTATTGTAAAATGGTCCACAATAATCCGCATGAATGCGGTACCATACAGACGGGGCCACTGGCCACGATTTCTGGTGCCCCTTAGTGGGATTATTTCGAACTGAAAGGCAAGTAAGGCAATCATTTGTGATTTTTTCTATTTCTGCATCTATGCCTGGCCACCAGAAGTAAGAGCGTGCCAGCTGCTTCATACGTACAGTACCGAAATGACTTTTATGTAGTTCTAATAAGATTGCCTGTCTTAATGACTCTGGTATGATGATTCTATAACCCCAGAAAAGGCAACCTCTGTCAAAACTTATTTCAGTTTTCTTATTACCATAGGTTGACAATTCTTTCTCCGTCACTAAGTCAGGCCATCCGTCCATGGTATATCTAATGATTTTGGCTAATGTTACATCTTTTCTGGTTGCCTCTTGTATTGATTTCCAGTCCAAATTCTCAATTTCACAATTTTGAATATAATAAATATTACTTATCTCTGCATCGGTACAGATAGGATGCATAGAATCTGTATTTTCATTGATTAGCATAGGGGTGCGTGATAAAAAATCTGCTGGATTCTTATCAGTTTTAATGTGTCGAATTTTGTAGTTGAATGCTGACAAAAAAATTGCATAATGTTGCAACCTTTTTGCTGCCATTTTAGGAATGGCTTTAGTTGGGCCAAAAATGCGTACTAAAGCTGCACTATCAGTTTCCAACTCAAAACTCCTACCATATGTATAATTATAGAATTTTGTCACACCAAACACTACGGCCATAGCTTCCTTGTCTATAGTAGAATATTTAATCTCTGTCTCGTTAAGTTTTCTACTTGCATAAGCAATTGGTTTAACTACTCCGTTCCTGTCTCTGTTTGAAATTACTGCAGCCAAGCCTGTGTCTGATGCGTCACAACTTAAAATTAAAGGTAAGTTTGGGTCGTAATGAGTTAGATTTTCCATGTTAGCCAGCTTATTTTTTATCATAACAAAGGCATTATCACATTGGTGCGTCCAGTTGAATTTATTTTCTTTGGTACATTCATATAATGGTGTCAATATGCTTGCCATATCTTTTAAGAAACGAGAATAATAGTTAACTTTGCCTAAAAATGACCTCAACATTGTTACATTTATGGGTGGTGTAGCCTGCAGCAATGGTTTTATATTATCTTTATTTACCCGTATACCATTACTGTCAATTGTAAAACCAAACACATCAATGCTATTTTCAAAAAATTTACACTTTTGTATCTTTAACTTAAATTCACTTTGTTGTAGCCTCTCTAAAACCTTGGATAAAGTGTCTACTGTATCCTGAAGATCTTTACCACTAATATAAATATTATCTATAAATACAGCAGTATTTGGAATATCTGATAATTTTTTACTCATGAGCCGCTGAAATGAGCCTGGTCCTGTGCTCACACCATAAGGAAGGTAATTATACCTGTATGTGCCCACTTCAGTAACAATAACTGTACAATCTTTTGAGGCTTCGTCTAATGGTGCCTGATGATATGCCTCTTTCAGGTCCAGCTCGCAGAAGTATTTTCCATTATTAAGGGAATTAAATATTTCTTCTACATGAGGCAATGGAAAGTGATCCACCTCTAAGTGTGGGTTGACTGTTAATTTGTAGTCTCCACATAACCTTACCGAGCCATCTCCCTTTAAAATTGGAACCACAGGTGTACCCCACTGGCTGGTTTCCACGGGTTCAATTCTACCATTTTTAATAAGTCTAGAAATTTCAGCTTTTACCTTGTCTTGAAGTGCAAATGGAACTCGGCGTACCGGCAGGCTTTTTGGTTTGGCATCCTTTTTCAATTTGAGGCTGATGGTTTCACCTTTAAAATTTCCCCATCCTTCACTAAATACTTCTGCGAACCTTTCCTTTATTGCAGCTCTGGCTTCTGAAACATTATTAAATTTTTTATTTACTACATTTGCTTCATTTGACATTACAAATTTGGGCGGCCATAATCCTAACTCCTGTAACCAGTCTCTTCCAATAATACATGGTGTGTTCTCAGTTACAAAACTATTTAATTGTTTAGTTACATTATTCAATGTTACTGTCAAGCTATCCAATATTCCTAACGGTTGTGATATTTTTTGATCAAAATTTTTAAATAAAACATTACATTTTTTTATGTCCTTATCAGGAAATAGCATCTGTTTTTGTTTCAATGGAATAACAGTAACATCAGACCCTGTATCGAGCTGAAATTCCACCATACAACCCTCAACATTAAGACTTAACATATGAGGAGGCACTTTACTTACATTTACATAGTACATTTGGTACTCATCTATTTTTTTGTTTTCTGATGCATCCTCGGGTTCCTCTTTCTGTATAGAGTTAATTTTGAAACTTTTCTTCTTGGGACAGACCTTAAAAATGTGTCCTTGTTGACCACATTCCGAACAATATTTTTGGCGCAGCGTACACTCTGAACGCAGATGATTATCACCACCGCAGCAAAAACACCTAGTACCTTTATTCATGTTTGGCTTCCCTCTTGCTGGTCTTCCTTGAAATGATTTATTTCTGTTAGTTTGCTGATAGTAAACATTGGCTTCCACTTCTGCCTTTTGCCCTGTTTCTTTTAATGCCGCTTCTACAGTTCTAGCCAAAGTGATATAATCCTCTAATGTCTGATTTGTATCCGCCTTTAGTAATTCAAATTTAATGAGTTTGGAGTGCACACCGTCAATGAACTTTTCTTTTAATTGATCCTCGGAGTCCTTGAATTGACATTTGCCAGCCAGCTTCCGAAGTTCTGTAATATAATCCTCTATTTTTTCATTTGGAAGCTGATTCCGACTTCGGAACGTCGCGCGTTCCAAAACAATGGACTTTTTTGGTACGTATTTGTTTTTCAAGATCGTAGTGAGCTCGGAATAAGAGAGACTTGCAGGTTTTTTTGTGTTACACAGTGATGACAAAATTTCGAAAACCTGCGGTGTTATCTTTGTTAACAAGAGAGGCACTTTTTTCTCTTCTGGCACGTCATTCAAGGTAATATAGCATTCTAATTGTTGTTCAAAACATTCCCATTTAGTGCCATCAAAGGGTTGTAGATTTAAATGGGTTATGTGTGCGTGTGACATCTTAGGTTTGCTCACTTTCTTATTTTGTTTTTCTTTGCAATACTTCACCAATATTTGCCGCAATTCGTCGACGGTTTGGTTTTCGTTGAATGTGATATTTAACTTATTCAAGTATTCTTGTAATTCAATTTTTGACAATTTGTAAATCCATCCGATTTTGTCAAATGTTATGTTTACAACACTCTTATCACTGTTGTCCGTAGAATCACTGTGCTCGGTGTCCGACATTTAATTTAAAGTTAACTTCTTCGCTTTTAAACAAATATTATTGTGGCACGCGTTCTCAAGATTTTGCATTTTCCTCAAGAGGCCGCCATTACACAGAGACAAAAGCAGATCGATTTCACGGCGTCTATATTGCAATTGTGACTTTTCACTTGGTAAATACACTTCGTTATTAATTAAAACTGTGATTTATTGTTGGTTCGTCTATCTCGTCGCCACTGTGGTATCTTGAAATAAAACGCAGGTTACACAATTAATTAATGCTGTATTCCTTCGTTATTGTCTTACAAAACTAGACGCCATCTTGGTTGGAGGGCAAGGGCGAGACAGACAGCCGTAAAGGCTGACATACACGAGTCGGTATACTACAATATCTCAAACACCTAAATCGGTTCAGGCACTTAGCTGTTACGGTGTAACAAAGAAACTTACATACCCACATACAAACATGAACCCTGAAAACAATACACTCTTTTTTTGGGGCAGTCGTGTAAAAAGAAGATTTTTTGTACTTAATTTGACCGGGATGTCATTTATATACTTCGTGGCTAAACTTTTTGAAAGTTCGTAAAAGAAGCTGATGTGACTTATCAGCTAAACACCTGAGTGGTTTGATTTTAGTGGTTTAGTTTAAAGTTAACTTATGATTTGTGCTCACAAATTTGTTCACAGTTATTTTTGCACAGGTTTTATACACACTGACGCCGGCGACGGCTTCCCGCTTCGACTCGTACCGGTTCCGGCTGGAGGGCGGGCCCGGCGAGGCGCAGGAGCAGACGCGCTCCGCCACCGCGCCCGCCGCGCGCGTCGAGTTCGCGCGCCTCGTGCCCGGCCGGCTCTACAACGTCACCATGTGGACCGTGTCCGGCAACGTGACGTCACACCCCGTGCAGCGCCCGGTACGTTACATACAGGAGCAGACCGCGCCCGCCGCGCGCGTCGAGTTCGCGCGCCTCGTGCCCGGCCGGCTCTACAACGTCACCATGTGGACCGTGTCCGGCAACGTCACACCCCGTGCAGCGCCCGGTACGTTACATACAGGAGCAGACCGCGCCCGCCGCGCGCGTCGAGTTCGCGCGCCTCGTGCCCGGCCGGCTCTACAACGTCACCATGTGGACCGTGTCCGGGAACGTGACGTCACACCCCGTGCAGCGCCCGGTACGTTACATACAGGAGCAGACCGCGCCCGCCGCGCGCGTCGAGTTCGCGCGCCTCGTGCCCGGCCGGCTCTACAACGTCACCATGTGGACCGTGTCCGGCAACGTGACGTCACACCCCGTGCAGCGCCCGGTACGTTACATACAGGAGCAGACCGCGCGCGTCGAGTTCGCGCGCCTCGTGCCCGGCCGGCTCTACAACGTCACCATGTGGACCGTGTCCGGCAACGTGACGTCACACCCCGTGCAGCGCCCGGTACGTTACATACAGGAGCAGACCGCGCGCGTCGAGTTCGCGCGCCTCGTGCCCGGCCGGCTCTACAACGTCACCATGTGGACCGTGTCCGGCAACGTGACGTCACACCCCGTGCAGCGCCCGGTACGTTACATACAGGAGCAGACCGCGCGCGTCGAGTTCGCGCGCCTCGTGCCCGGCCGGCTCTACAACGTCACCATGTGGACCGTGTCCGGCAACGTGACGTCACACCCCGTGCAGCGCCCGGTACGTTACATACAGGAGCAGACCGCGCCCGCCGCGCGCGTCGAGTTCGCGCGCCTCGTGCCCGGCCGGCTCTACAACGTCACCATGTGGACCGTGTCCGGCAACGTGACGTCACACCCCGTGCAGCGCCCGGTACGTTACATACAGGAGCAGACCGCGCCCGCCGCGCGCGTCGAGTTCGCGCGCCTCGTGCCCGGCCGGCTCTACAACGTCACCATGTGGACTGTGTCCGGCAACGTGACGTCACACCCCGTGCAGCGCCCGGTACGTTACATACAGGAGCAGACCGCGCCCGCCGCGCGGTGTCGAACGTCACCATGTGGACCGTGTCCGGCAACG
Source organism: Cydia amplana (assembly GCF_948474715.1). NCBI lineage: Eukaryota > Metazoa > Arthropoda > Insecta > Lepidoptera > Tortricidae > Cydia > Cydia amplana. The sequence goes on along the minus strand of NC_086071.1, from coordinate 4,672,985 downwards.
TGACGTCACACCCCGTGCAGCGCCCGGTACGTTACATACAGGAGCAGATGGCGCCCGACCTTTATTAATCTATGATAATTTCGTCCTTGTTTCTAGACGCGTCTGTACCCGCGGCCGGTGGCGTACCTGAAGCAGCTGGCGCTGGGCGCGCGCAACGTGACGCTGGCGTGGCCCGAGCCGGCCGGCGACTACACGGACTTCGAGCTGCAGTACCTCACCGCCGAGGACACGCTCGAGGCGCGCTCCACCACCGGCACCGAGTACACCGTGCAGGACCTCCAGCCGCACACCAACTACGTGTTCACCATCGAGGTACGATCATTGCTTGTACAATATTATACAGGGTGTCCCAAGAAGTAGTGATATACTGAAGCTGGGAGGTAGAGGACCTAGAGGGCTATCTGAATCACCCCCATGTATGTTCCGCGATTTTTAGTATTTTCGGAGTTATGATTTTTTTTTTAATTTTTCACCTATCGCCGAGTACGATGAGATTTTTATTTTTTTAAGCGCCCTTGAAGTTGTGAACATACTAGGTAATTTTATCTTTCTTGGCATTAAATTTTTTTTTGATTCCATTCAAAGATCTAACGATAGTAAATTTTATTTATTTATTTAACAATATATTTACACGGCATTACAGACAAGCCAATACACCGAGAAATTAAAACATTACAGAATACCCAGTAGGTATACAAACACATGAAATATTTAACAGATAATAAATTAAACACAAGTACTAGACATCCTGTCATCCATCAACTCGCAGAACCTTAGACATTCACGGCATACAGTCGCCCATCTCCAAGCAAACAAGTCACATTCAGGTGCCGATGTCAGGAGCGCATTGAGCAGCGTCAGCGCACGAAAGAGCGGCGAATTCCTATGCGAGACCGTGCGCGCCGCCGGCACTGCCAGCAGTGGCCGCGCTCGCGGTCTCAAAGTGACTTTTGGCAAGTCTGAGACGTACAGCCGTAAGACTCGAGCCACAAACTCCGGACAGTCGGACTCACCGCGCAGTATGCGACAAGCAGTGGTCAGCAATTTGTTGTTGCGCCTTACCTCTAAAGAATTATATCCGAGGCACCCGAGTAAATATTTTGTTGGATACATAAAAGGATAATACCCAAATCTTTTTTTAAAAAAGAATCTTAGGAATGCCTTTTGGATCTTCTCCAGAAGTAAATGTTACCATACTGAATTGTCCTATCTATCAGCTTAGCACACAAAAAAAATCAAGCATCTACCGCAATAATTCACGTCACCATAAATAAAAATCTCATCGTACTCGGCAATAGGTGAAAAATTAAAAAAAATCATAACTCCGAAAATACGAAAAATCGCGGAACATACATGGGGGTGATTCAGATAGCCCTCTAGGTCCTCTACCTCCCAGCTTCAGTATATCACTACTTCTTGGGACACCTTGTATATTTGTATTCTCAAATTATGTTATGACAAGTTTAGTATTATTTGTAAATAGTCACCATTAATTAGTATTTAGTATTAAGATTATTGCCATGCCCTAACAGGGTACCATGTACCGACTTTATAATGTTGTAATACCATCCTATGTAAACATGAACATGGACGCAATAAAGATATTATGAATTATGAAAGACATTATGAATTATTTATCTACGCGATACACGGCTGTCGTGAACGCTGCTCGCACTGTTAGTGCTTGAGAAAGGAGACCTAGGCTCTCCGAAACATGTTGCGCAAGTGACTAAACAAGTGAGTCTAAACCGTAAAACTATTCAATGTTAGTATGTTTGACAGCAGTTTAAATTCGAATATTTATCTAATAAATACATGTAACGACTCCTTAGAAAAAATGGGTAAAGATCGGTTTTCCTAGGATAGCGGTGCCGTCATATAGCGGCCGTCTCCATACTAAATAATACGGCTAAATATGGATGTCGTAGTATTTGTATGGAGACGGCCGCTATATGAAGGCACCGCTATCGGAGGAAACCAAAGCTTAACACCTCGTTAAAGCTAAATTCTTACGGCGCGACACATAAGTCCCTCTTTACTCATTGAAGTTTAGTGCGAGCACGTATATTTGCTACTAAACGCAAGTAGTCACTAATAATGTGTAAACAAGCCCTAATACGAAGTGACATTGTAAGCAGCGGACGGCGTGAAGGGAAGACCGGGTATGTATGTGTGTATCTGGCGAACCAACTTTGTCAGTAGAAAAGGCGCGAAATTTTTAATTTGTACGAGGATCCTTCGCGCCTTTACAATTTGCCGCCTTTTGGCAACTGGCAAAGCTGACTTGCCAGAATAAATGTCACTTTGTTGCACATACCTAAACAAGTTTGTACAGTCGACGTCAAAGATATATTTACAATTGAAAGTTACAAAAAAATCTTTACATTAAAATAAGTTGCCATTTAATGTGACAAGTACTTGTTTACGTGATATATTACAGTTTTATATTTTCACACAATGTGCCCAAAATATGTTTACACTATTTAATCCGTGTAGTTTGCCCCTTTTTATGACGTATGTTCGTTTACATGACAAGTTACAGAATAATATTTACTCTTAATGTACCAAATTAAATTGCATGTAAAGATCTAATGTAATATTTACAATCAACCATACATAAACAGTTTTATACCTCCTGCTAAATAAATATCTTTACAAACATTTGAAAGCTGCATTCTAATTTCAAATAATGACAATCGTCGAAAAGAGTACCATACTGTCAAATGGTCTGTTTGTCTCGTTCGTTTAGATGACGTCAATGCTATGTCGAGTATGTAATTCCGATGTTTACATTTAAACCATTTTCAGTATTTTTGATTTTCAGGGTTTCGTACCCAAAGGTTAAAACCGACCCAATTACTAAACCTCTACTGTCCGTTCGTCTGTCTGTCTGTCACCAGACTGCATCTATCTCACAAATAGTTAAAACTTTCAGACGATGTATTTCTGTGCCGTTAAGTTTAATAACAAATACTAAAATCAGAATAAAATAAATATTTAAGTGGAGCTCCCATACAACAAACGTGATTTTTTGCCAATTGTACAGAACCCTTAATGGACGAATCCGACTCGCCCTTGGCCGGTTATTTTGTAAATGCATAGATACTGAAGAATTATAAGTTAACCCTTTTCGGCGCCATATCAAACGCAAAAAGCTAATATGAATATTCTTAATATGAATTAATAAAAATAAGTAAGAAGGTAAAGAAAATTATAGCAAGGAGGTTTCATAAATAAAAAGTAGGCCAGAATGAAATAGGTGAATTATAAAGAAATTAGTAAATAAACAGGTGAATTGTGTAAATATGTTTTTGTAGCAGAATGCGTAAAAGTTTTTATGCATCATGAAACGTAAAAACAGAAATGTTGCTCTTGACGTGTATCACGTTTGACACATTAGGTGTAAATATTATTCTGTAACTTGTCATGTAAATGAACATACGTCAGAAAAAGGGCCAAACTACATGGATTAAATAGTGTAAACATATTTTGGGCACATTGTGTGAAAATATAAAACTGTAATATATCACGTAAAGAAGTACTTGTCACATTACATGGCAACTTATTTTAATGTAAGGTCAAGTGAGGTAAATGCAACTATGGGGTTATTGCGTCTCTCCGTTCTTTCTCGAATACGATTGGTCGAAACGCCCTCTACTATGCAACGTTTCATTTCCAAGTAGCTCAGGCATGAAACGTTGCATAGTAGAAGGCGTTTCGACCAATCGTATTCGAGAAAGAACGGAGAGACGCAATAACCCCATAGTTGCATTTACCTCACTTGACCTTAAAGATTTTTTTGTAACTTTCAATTGTAAATATATCTTTGACGTCGACTGTACACAAAGACAGGAAAAATGAAAAGTACAGGGTGGGCCAAAAGGGTGTTGGCAGTTTGAAAATTGAATTAAATAAAAACTTCAAATCGTACAACATTTTTAATACTACTTTTAAAAACACAAGTTATGGGAATTTTATGACTCAAAATAATGTGTAGATTAGTGGCCCACCTGAGTTTCTTGGCACCCTTGAAGGCAAAGTCACAAATTCTGGATTTTTTTTTCGATATATGCCCCTCGGGGATATTGGCGATTTTCCGAATTTTTTTCCTTTTGAGCTGCTCAAAATCTTTCGATTTTTTCTCAAAGACTACAGATTTGAGGTAATCCCACAGAAAAAAAATCATACGGACCGAGATTGGGGCTGGGTGGTGGCCATTTGTTGTCATTCCTTTCAGAAATGAGATTAGAGTATCTGATTGGCAAAATGAAGTCGGTTATTCGCATCATTTGGTTTTAATTCATAAACAAACTGAATCTTTTAAACCTTAAGATTGCAAATTATGCTTCAAAACTTGTCGCAATGTTGAATTTTTTATTGTCCATAGCCCAAACTCTCTTACGCGTTGATTACTTGATTGTTGCGGATTTTGCCGAACTGAACGTCGAACTTGCTCCACAATGTCGGCCGTTCTCTCAGAGGCTGGACGTCCGCCAGGCATTATTGCTATGGTCGAGCCGGTTGTTTAAACCATTATGATCAATTTGCGTATAACATTAACACTTGAAACCTCACGTTAATCTCGTAAATGGTATTCCTGTCGATACACCCAGTCGTGCAGTAATCACCGATTTAGGGTTTTGGTAAAAAGCTCATACACCAAATGCAGGCTCCGCTCCTGTGTATTGCTCTATGCCGATTAAATTTCCACGAAACGAGGCGTATAGCAACCTCCCGCGGCACCCCGCCAAGCAGTTTCGAAAAATTCAAGATTAAAACTACCAACACCCTTTTGGCCCACCCTGTATAAGTTTCCCTTTCCAAGCTTTCAGCATATATTTCAAAAATCGATAGAAATAGATATATTTGTCGTCGGGCAGGTGCGGTCGGGCACGCCGGCGACGCTGATGACGCGCTCGGCGGGGCTGTCGGTGCAGCTGGCCACGCGCCAGGCCGCGCCGCCCGCGCCGCGCAGCTTCCACCCCACCGACGCCAAGCCCAGCCAGCTCACCTTCGCGTGGGACCTGCCCGCCAACCAGGCCAATGGCGTACTCGAAAAGTTCGTCATCGAGTACGCCCCGCAGAACCAGCCCGAGAAAAACACTACTATTACTTTCCCGCCTGAAGGTAAACGGCTTTCAGTGATCACGAGTTATTTGCGAGTTATACATTATAATCACCATCGATAGTTGAACTGTGTATTAATTTAAACCGCGTCTAAACTGAAAATCGTAATTAAATTCCAAAAAAAGTAAGACAATGTTGCCACTGCAATAATTTGTTTGTAAAATAGTAAATTCCTTTTTATAAATAAACACGCTAAGATAATTTATTTATTGGTAATTTTACTCCTACGATTTAAAAAAGTACTTTTATTTACTTATTTTTACATAAATACAAGACGCGCTAGTAAAAAGTGGCAACATTGTCTTACTTTTTTTGGAATCTAATTACGATTTTCAGTATAAACTAAATGGAGTTTAAACTAAATTTTGTTTATGTGAATTACGCACACTTTTCAAACAAATACTTTCTTATACCTGGAAGGAACAATCGTGCCAAGTTGCGTCGTCAGAGACAAAAGTGCAAACTGTTCATTCCATACCATATGTGCCAATACTTAGATACACCACCGAGAACTAAGATACTAGTGAATATTTCTTATTGTTTTAATGACACAAATCGTGCATAGTTTTTGTCATCTCATGCATACCGAAATGATCACGCATAGGAAAGGATAACAAAATCTAACAGACTTTCATGGTGGTTTTGTGCAATAGTAGCGTCTCTTAAACACTTGTTGCTCGATCACGAAATAAATCAGAATCAGTATTATATGTGTACGTACGTGTTCCTTAGCACGGTCGGGCGTGGTGGCGGGGCTGACGCCGGGCGGCACGTACAGCTTCCGGCTGTGGGCGGCGACCGGCGCGGGCTCGGGCCCGGCGGCGCGCTGGACGCAGCACCTCGCCATCGCGGCGCCGCCGCGGCCCGCGCCGCACCAGCTGCCCGCCGCCGTGCGCGCCACGCCCACCACGGTCTCCGTGCGCTTCCGGAACGACTTCTTCAGCTCCGCCAACGGCAACGTGTCGGCGTACGCGCTGGTGGTCGCGCAGGAGCCGAGGAACGACTCCAGCGACCGCCTGCCGTCGTGGCGCGACGTGCACGCCCTGCCCGTGTGGCCGCCGTACCAGGTGACCGAATACACCAGGGGGATTGGGGATTTTTTAAATAGAGCACGAAGGGCAGCTCGCAGATCACGCGGTGCTATGTAAAAATGGTCTTGAAGACCTTTTCCAACAAAGAAAACATATTGCCAATTACAGATTTGGGACAAAATACAGTCGACGACAAAATCATCATTTTTAGGGTTCCGTAGCCAAATGGCAAAAAACGGAACCCTTATAGATTCGACATGTCTGTCTGTCTGTCTGTCCGTCTGTCCGTCCGTATGTCACAGCCACTTTTTTCCGAAACTATAAGAACTATACTGTTGAAACTTGGTAAGTAGATGTATTCTGCGAACCGCATTAAGATTTTCACACAAAAATAGAAAAAAAAAAATTTTTGGGGGTTTCCCATACTTAGCACTGAAACTAAAAAAAAAAATCATCAAACCCATACGTGTGGGGTATCTATGGATAGGTCTTCAAAAATGATATTGAGGTTTCTAATATAATTTATTTCTAAACTGAATAATTTGCGCAAGAGACACTTCCAAAGTGGTAAAATGTGTGTCCCCCCCCCCCCTGTAACTTCTAAAATAAGAGAATGATAAAACTAAAAAAAAATATATAATGTACATTACCATGCAAACTTCCACCGAAAATTGGTTTGAACAAGATCTAGTAAGTAGTTTTTTTTAATACGTCATAAATCCCCTAAATACGGAACCCTTCATGGGCGAGTCCGACTCGCACTTGGCCGCTTTTTGAAATAAAAATAGTTGGTGCCGATCGATTCCATTCTTATCTAGGATCAAAAGCTTCTTAGGGGTTTAGTTTATTTTCGATAATTACGTACAATTCTTACTTGTTTCGAATTATTATTACATTAATGTCAGGTATGATTTCACATAAATTAACAATATGCAGGTCCAGGCGATGCCTATAAGCTTGCTCATGTGACACCGACGCCATTAAAAAGTTTCACCATGGGAGGTATAAACGGTGCTCGTTGTCTTTAACCTATGAATAATAAACGAATAAAAATGTCTTCGTTTAGTTAATTCGGTCTGTAGGTATTTTAAAATGCGCCGTGTTTTCAGGTGACGGAGCCCTACTTCCCGTTCCACCACAGCTCGGTGGAGGAGTACACGATCGGGTCGGAGCGGTGCGAGTCCAGCGGGCGCGCGTACTGCAACGGGCCGCTGCGGCCCGGCGCCGCGTACTACGTGAAGCTGCGCGCCTACACCGCGCCCGACAAGTTCACCGACACCGCTTACGCCGTCGTATACACCGGTCAGTATTACCTATGACTGCACGTTCCACCACAGCTCGGTGGAGGAGTACACGATCGGGTCGGAGCGGTGCGAGTCCAGCGGACGCGCGTACTGCAACGGGCCGCTGCGGCCCGGCGCCGCGTACTACGTGAAGCTGCGCGCCTACACCGCGCCCGACAAGTTCACCGACACCGCTTACGCCGTCGTATACACCGGTCAGTATTACCTATGACTGCACGTTCCACCACAGCTCGGTGGAGGAGTACACGATCGGGTCGGAGCGGTGCGAGTCCAGCGGGCGCGCGTACTGCAACGGGCCGCTGCGGCCCGGCGCCGCGTACTACGTGAAGCTGCGCGCCTACACCGCGCCCGACAAGTTCACCGACACCGCTTACGCCGTCGTATACACCGGTCAGTATTACCTATGACTGCACGTTCCACCACAGCTCGGTGGAGGAGTACACGATCGGGTCGGAGCGGTGCGAGTCCAGCGGGCGCGCGTACTGCAACGGGCCGCTGCGGCCCGGCGCCGCGTACTACGTGAAGCTGCGCGCCTACACCGCGCCCGACAAGTTCACCGACACCGCTTACGCCGTCGTATACACCGGTCAGTATTACCTATGACTGCACGTTCCACCACAGCTCGGTGGAGGAGTACACGATCGGGTCGGAGCGGTGCGAGTCCAGCGGGCGCGCGTACTGCAACGGGCCGCTGCGGCCCGGCGCCGCGTACTACGTGAAGCTGCGCGCCTACACCGCGCCCGACAAGTTCACCGACACCGCTTACGCCGTCGTATACACCGGTCAGTATTACCTATGACTGCACGTTCCACCACAGCTCGGTGGAGGAGTACACGATCGGGTCGGAGCGGTGCGAGTCCAGCGGGCGCGCGTACTGCAACGGGCCGCTGCGGCCCGGCGCCGCGTACTACGTGAAGCTGCGCGCCTACACCGCGCCCGACAAGTTCACCGACACCGCTTACGCCGTCGTATACACCGGTCAGTATTACCTATGACTGCACGTTCCACCACAGCTCGGTGGAGGAGTACACGATCGGGTCGGAGCGGTGCGAGTCCAGCGGGCGCGCGTACTGCAACGGGCCGCTGCGGCCCGGCGCCGCGTACTACGTGAAGCTGCGCGCCTACACCGCGCCCGACAAGTTCACCGACACCGCTTACGCCGTCGTATACACCGGTCAGTATTGCCTACGCCTGCAGGGCCGCAGCCCACTTGGCAGTCGTATACAGGTTGGTCCAAACCTTGACGTCCAAAATTTTTTTTTAAATTCCTCACTTCGTGGGCTATCAGAATATACCCCATGGATTTTTCGTAGTTTTCGAGTTATGATTTTTTAAACTTTTAACTTTTGTTATGAAATTCCGGGGTTCCCATACAGGATGGCTAAAAAATAACTGCATTCCCGTTGCCAGGGAGGTTTTGGGATTATACTGAGAAAATTTTACTATGGGACCAACCCCGAAATCGCGAATAAAAAATTTGGCTTTCATACATTTTGGCTGTGGTCCATTTTCTATGGAAAGGTAAATTTTTTTTCGTGATTTCGGAGTTGGTCTCATAGTAAAATTTTCTCAGTATAATCCCAAAACCTCCCTGGCAACGGGAATGCACTTATTTTTTAGCCACCCTGTATGGGAACCCCGGAATTTCATACAAAAGTTAAAAGTTTAAAAAATCATAATTCGAAAACTACGAAAAATCGGCTAACATACATGGGGTATATTCTGATAGCCCACGACGTGAGGAATCTAAAAAAAATTTTTGGACGTCAAGATTTGGACCACCCTGTATAGACAAACGCTAATCGAAAAGTAATAGGGATGACAGATGTAACGAAAAGTGACGTGATCAATTTTCGATTGGCATTTGACCCCCAGGTGTGCCGATAAAGAGGTTTGCGAAATTTTCCACTTCGAAAGATTTCAAGATGTTAGAAGAAATGTAACATGTCCTTTGTTGTTGTCAAGTTTTACAGACTTCTCGAGATCTTAACAGTTTTGAATGATTCACGGTTAGTTTTACTAGACTTATCGACCGGAATATGAACCGTGATGACCTTACAAAAACAAGCAACAACGGTTGCACTCCGGGAGTGCCGATAGAAGTGAAAACTCACCTCACTATGTTACCGACGCCCGGTAACACGATACATACGTTTAGCGGAGGAATTTATTTATTATATATTATTATCATTCTCAAATAAGATCACACTTTTTCATTGACATGTTTATTTACATACTGCCATGACAACGTCAAATTATTTGAACATAGGTAAAGAGTCTTGAAAAGGAGTCCGCAACATAAATGTCAAATAACATTGAGTTTTTCTTTATTGATTTAAATGCCATCTAAATTATGAGTGGCCATCTAAACCTTACGCCCCTTACGGTCACGTGATCGCCTTACGCTGCCTCGAGTTTATCATTTTTTCCCCACCTCAAAAAGTGCCCAGCGCCGCTAAAGAAGTTTTCACTTCAAAAAAGGTACTTATACAAAAGGTAATCACGGTTCATATCCCGGTCGATATAAGTCTAGTTCTCGAGATCTTGTTAAATTTTTTGGAAGCTTTTTGCAACCTGCACATCCGTCCCACCACAATTCGGTGGAAGGGAACACGAACGCAGTATTCTTTTTAAAAGTCTTACTGAAATGTAAATGGCCACGAAGCTATAACTATAAAATACCCACAGTTTATAAAAATCTCGCGCTTAATCCAGGCAAGTGGTTAGGTTAGCCTGTGTAAAAATGTTACCCGTATTTAAACGAGATTTAGTTCCAAAATACCTTCTAAAGACTAAAAACCACCGCTTAACCTCACCAACCATCTGGGTTAAGTATCAGGTAACAAATACAAGGTGATGGTAATATTCTTGCAATGCGATAGGCTAGTTTCCTAACGAGTCAATTCAGCTAGTCAAGTTAGTATGAAGGCAACAAGGCTCGACACAATTAGCCCGCCTCCTTTACATGAGTTTTCTGCTGGTTTAAAATAATTGAAAGCGTAAAAAACACGTGTGATCTTGTTTAATCTGTGTATTTTCATAAAGCTGATCTTGATCTCTGATAAACTAGCCTATTGTAAGATCTTGGGCCTTCCTGAAATAATCAATACTTCTTGGTGGGATTATTTTTGCACACTTCATCATTAGACTGTAAAGTGGTTAAACTAATGTTTGTTTTATTTGAAGCTAACAATTGTAGTTTAGTTCATCCCAAGCTAACTATATTGGCACCAGCTACATTCTTACCGAATTTGCACAGGAACTAACAAAATACCCTAATAACAATATCAACGACCAACCTTGAATACTCAAATTTAATTTTTTTTGTATTTTGTGGAAATCGCGCCCAAAAGTTCAGTTTATAATACATTTTCAAATGTTTAATAATGAGATTTATATTAAATACGTACAGTTTTGTTTTTATGTTGTTAGCAAACAAAAACCACGTGACTCGGACATTCTGCCATAGAGAAATATAGTAAGACAGTGCTCACTCCATACATCAGTTAGACTATTAATTTCAGTGTCTACATCTAGCATCGAGTAGCGGAACTATGAGTACTGCTACTTGACAATCGATGTAGCAGTACTGATAGTTCCGCTACTCGATGCTAGATGCTAATAGTCTTTTTGGTACTAAAACTGATGTATGGAGTGACCAATCTATGTATTTTTTTCTCTACGATTCTGCTAATCATAAAAACGAGTACCATAGATTTTACGAAGTAATATTATCTATCTATGGAGTTATGTCACTAAACTGTGACAGAGTCGCGTAGTTTTTTTTTTAATATTCTAAATATAAGTAGGTACATACTACAGTGTAGTACTTTTAATAACATCTTCGCTAGAATTAACAAGTTGATATAAACCTGTAGCGGCATCGGTTACACTTCCCGGGTCTGCTACTAACCGGCGGTGATGGTCTTCGGGATGTCGACGGGCTCTCCAACATGGCGGCTCGGTGTGTTCCCTAACTTACTGCATGTCAGTCTCTGCATGTCGTCGCCTAAACACAATCAGCATGCCACCATGAACCAATAACACAAGTAGACTGAGAATGTCTACACAAAATCGCGTTCCTCTAATATTAAGGTTCTTGCCAGATATCGTCACTAACCAGTAGGCCTCAGTTCCATCAATTCTGTTCGGTACGTAGACCTCTGGTCATTACAAATTGCGATTTTGTGTAGACATTGTCGGTCTTCTTGTTTTATTCGTCCAAGATGCCACATACTTCTCGGATTTATTTCACAAAAATTATGATACGTCTGACCTTGTTATCAGATTTTCATTGTCAGCTAATATTTGTATGTGGATTAAATTCTCGCTTTGATTGGCGCTCCAGCTTTATATTTATGTTTGGTAAATAAATAATTAAAATGGAAAGCTTTTTTGTTAATTATTTATAGAATTACTGATGTTTTGCATGATAATTTATATTAAAGTGTCATATTTCTCTAACTCACAGTGTAAATGCGACAATGATTTAGGTTTTAAACTGTTGCTAGATATTGAAATCAAACTAATATGTACCTCTGTTAATACGCCCGGTGATCGGAAAACCACGTACCTTTAAATACTGCATATCTTTTAAATCCGCTAGCAACTGATATGTTTACGTTGACCCATAACACACGCCTTAGCACGTAAGAGGAATCGTTTTTGTGTGTATAAGTTCCTCATGGCAGTCAGTTAAAAATATTTCTTGAAATTAACAACATACATGGCAAAATACACCGGTATGTTGAATTTTCCATCTACTAGTTTCTATTCGAACTGAAATTATGTCAATCTGAAGTTGTTCTGCCGTCGTAAGCTGAGGTAAATCCATTCGGAGCGGGGTAGGTCGCAGCCATGCTGTGTTAAATACTATTATTTATTCTGTGCCCTTAGTTATCAGCGAATCAACCTGCACGCGCCGAGTGTTGAACAAGAGCACATTAATAGTCGTGCCCGCGAGCCGATACGTTATCTAGATTATTCTAGATAATGCGATAATTATACTGAACTTCAGCGAACACTTGAAGCCAAATAGACACGCGGCTTTTTATATAGACACACTTTCCTTTGCGGCGCTATATAATAATTTTAAAGAAATATGTTAAAAACAAAAACATTTCTCTCGGCGCGGCAGCGAAGATGACAAATAATAATAATTAATAGTTTATCTATTGGTAAAAACCTATTGTACTAGTGAGCTTCGAGCACGTAATGACGGGTATGTGAAATTTTTATTTTACTTTTTGTAATCTCATTATAAGTCAAACAGTCGTCGATTTGTATCATTTTAGTTGCATTGTATGTAATTGTAATAAAGGAATTAGTATAGCAAATTTCAATCGAAAAGACTAAACTTTCTTTGCAACTTTCATACGAATTATGAAGCTCATATCAGATTTTGTATACTTACTTAGGACTTAGGACCGCGAAAACTGGCGCATACTCCACCGACAAGAGCCACGCTCTTAAATTATGATGATGATAAAAATTTCATGTCATAAAAATCCTGTTTTGTTTCAGTAGGTTGTGGAAACTGCTTAGGCTCGTATATTTGACATATTAGTTTACTTTACAACTGTAAACTGCTTGTTTCCTTTTAAAAATAATAACGAGTTCTTAATAGCTAATTTTAAATTTAACTTTTAAAGGAAAGTAAATAGAGATTTCTGTTAAGCCGCCGCTCTTCATTGGGAAGCCCTATAAGTCCTACTCCGGTTCGTGTTACAAACCACTACATTTTCTTTTTTGTCAAATGAAAACGTAATTCAGTCGTATAAGGCGTATCGTTGTGGCTTGGACTCAAGTATTTTGTTTGTTGATTAAACCCTACTGTTGTCTTATTAAATTGAAGTGAGTTAGAGCTATAAATACTGTTATTACGTGTGTATGTTTCAATCTTATCATTTGTTAGCGTTGCATAAAGTCCATTGTTTTTAACACGTCATTGTTTGTATGTTTTCAATTTATGTATTGATCAGTACGTCTTATTATATGAATTATACTCACGTCTATAGATTAGTATTGGTACTACAGGATGCCCACGTCTACAGATTCCTATTTCTACAGATTCCTAATTCTGCATATTCCCGTATCTACAGATTCTTATGACTACAGATTCCCATGTTACATTTTGTAAGCTTTTTCATGAAATTAAAAATGAAAGTGAAATGTTTGAAAATAAATTAAATACCTACCTTCTTAAAATTTAACCGTTAATTTGTGATTCAGTAGAGGAGACTGGGGAGTGTTGATCGTCCCTTTTTATTTTAGGTTAATGTTTTTATCACTTACGATGAAAAATCTGTCGAGATGGGTTGGGAATCTGTAGTGCTGGAAATCTGTAGAGTTGGGAATCTAGGGAATCTAATATCAGTCGAATGACGTTTTATTCGAAATGAAATATCAATTGCAAACAGTGTGATCAATACAGCAATAACGGTCGTAACATGCGGTTTCTGAACACACCACAGACAGCTAACACAACACACACCGTATTAAACACACCTACTCCATTAAGTACCATTTAGATAGATATTGCAGAGATAGAGATTTAGAGATGCATTTTTATATACAATATATGTTTGCGTATACGCCTACACGGGATCCCTATTGTTCACGAAAATTTAAAGTTGTGCTACGTGGTGTTGCAGAGGTGGACAACACGGCGTGGATCATCGGCGTGTGCGCGGGCGCGGCGTGCGTGGCGGCGGCGGGCGCGGCGTGGGCGGCGCTGCGCCGGCGCCGACCGCGCGCCGCGCCCGCCGCACCCGCGCCCGCGCCGCGCGTCTGCCGCCCCGTGCCAGTCGCCGACTTCGTCGACCATTACCGGCTCATGTCCGCCGATTCTGACTTTAGGTGGACCTTTACATTTTTTATAAATTTGGATTGTATTTGAACCTTGAATTTTAAATTAAATTATTTAGAGTTTTTAGTCCATAAAAATCTTATAGAATATTTTTGCTATTTTGAGTCTTGTGCGGTGTGACATTCATATTATATCCTCTTTTCTAAGCCACCCACTGCGGCTTTAATATGATCCGTCCGATTATTCCCACCGGCAAGTTGTTACCAGTGGTAACTACTGGGATTTTTTTCCCAGTCAACTTGGTGGTAACTAGTAGGAATAACCCAATCCGTCCATAGCGTCCATATAAACCACAGCTCACCTCGACTACAATGGATCATATAACCTAAGACAAGTCGAAGTCACCAAACATATTTCACTTCGTTGCTCGTTTAGGACATAACTTTGTAACGATGCGCGGGGTAGCATTCTTCAAAAAAAATACAACTATATGTGGTTTTCATAAGGTAGCGTGATCTCAAACTTCAACTTCAAAAATAATTTATTCAAGTAGGCTTAATAATAAATTAAATATCTGGGTGACCGAGTTTCGCTCGGAAAACATATAAAAACTCGAAAATGCGCGTTTTCCCAGAGATAACACCTAGCTAGATCGATTTTTCGCCCCCGAAAACCCCCATATAGCAAATTTCATCGAAATCGTTAGAGCAGTTTCCGAGATCGCCGAAATATATATATATATATATATATAAATAAATAAATAAATAAACAAGAATTGCTCGTTTAAAGGTATTAGATAGATTAGATTAGATAAGCACTTTTGACAAGTGATACAAGTCTCAACGTAAGTTACGCACGTGCAGGTTCAGCGAGGAGTTCGAAGAGCTGAAGCACGTGGGGCGCGAGCAGCCGTGCACGGCGGCCGACCTGCCCGTGAACCGGCCCAAGAACCGGTTCACCAACATCCTGCCCTACGACCACTCGCGCTACAAACTGCAGCCCGTCGACGACGAGGAAGGCTCCGACTACATCAACGCCAACTACGTGCCGGGTACACTTGTGACGTTATCTATGAAAAGGGACCTTGTTGTCGATGGCACTTACTCTATAATTAACGATGCTCCGATATAAATACGCGGCCACGCGACACCGTGCGGCGTAAGCGCCATCGACATCAAGGTCCCTTTTCATAGATAATACCCCATATTATTATCACTACATAGTATAAAACAAAGTCGCTTCCCGCTGTCTGTCCCTATGTATGCTTAGATCATTAAAACTACGCAACGGATTTTGACGCTTTTTTTTAATAGATAGAGTGATTCAAGAGGAAGGTTTATGTATAATTTGTTAACCCGTGCGAAGCCGGGGCGGGTCGCTAGTTACCTATATATGCACAGGCAGTTTAAAGCTGATACGTGTAATGTCCACTTGTGTTTTGCCCTCTTCGAAAGTTTTCATCGAGTTTGTTTTTAAAAGAGTTTATTAAGGGTGCACTCATCACTGACTCGGGCAGACTGATCCACACTTTCACTACGCGGTTATATGCTTCACTTTTTGACAGATATCGATTTTATTTGCCATGACATTGTGATGTCTCTAATAAACCTTCGTTTCTATTGTAGCCCAGAAACGTACAAAATGCGAAAATAAATTAAACGCGTGCACCGCGAATTTAAGCGGCACTTAAGATCGGTTTTCCTAGGATAGCGGTGCCGTCATATAGCGGCCGTCTCCATACTAAATAATACGGCTAAATATGGATGTCGTAGTATTTGTATGGAGACGGCCGCTATATGACGGCACCGCTATCGGAGGAAACCAAAGCTTTAGACATAGCGCGTGCCCTGTGACGTCACGTCAGATTTATGATCATATGTTGAGTAAATATTACCTACGGTTAGGATTTTATCGTCGAAATTACGTAAAATCATATAAGTATTTACCAAAACATTACGACTACGTACGATGTTAAACACATTCAGAAAAATAATTACAAAAGGGCATTCTATAGGTACCTACTTACTTACAAATACTTAAAGATATATGAATAATTATTATTAAAAAATAATCCTACACCTACGGTCCGCTTATTTTTGTTACAGTTAACAGTGGAAAAAAGTTTATAAAGTTCATGTTATCCACAGGTCATTCAAGCCCGCGCGAGTTTATAGTGACGCAAGGCCCGCTGCACTGCACGCGCGACGACTTCTGGCGCATGGTGTGGGAGTCCGGCTCGCGTGCCATAGTCATGCTGACCAGATGTGTGGAGAAGGTAAACACTAGTCACACCACGCGAGTGCATAGTGACGCAGGACCCGCTGCACTGCACGCGCGACGACTTCTGGCGCATGGTGTGGGAGTCCGGCTCGCGTGCCATAGTCATGCTGACCAGATGTGTGGAGAAGGTAAACACTAGTCACACCACGCGAGTGCATAGTGACGCAGGACCCGCTGCACTGCACGCGCGACGACTTCTGGCGCATGGTGTGGGAGTCCGGCTCGCGTGCCATAGTCATGCTGACCAGATGTGTGGAGAAGGTAAACACTAGTCACACCACGCGAGTGCATAGTGACGCAGGACCCGCTGCACTGCACGCGCGACGACTTCTGGCGCATGGTGTGGGAGTCCGGCTCGCGTGCCATAGTCATGCTGACCAGATGTGTGGAGAAGGTAAACACTAGTCACACCACGCGAGTGCATAGTGACGCAGGACCCGCTGCACTGCACGCGCGACGACTTCTGGCGCATGGTGTGGAAGTCCGGCTCGCGTGCCATAGTCATGCTGACCAGATGTGTGGAGAAGGTAAACACTAGTCACACCACGCGAGTGCATAGTGACGCAAGGTCCGCTGCACTGCACGCGCGTCGACTTCTGGCGCATGGTGTGGGAGTCCGGCTCGCGTGCCATAGTCATGCTGACCAGATGTGTGGAGAAGGTAAACACTAGTCACACCACGCGAGTGCATAGTGACGCAGGACCCGCTGCACTGCACGCGCGACGACTTCTGGCGCATGGTGTGGGAGTCCGGCTCGCGTGCCATAGTCATGCTGACCAGATGTGTGGAGAAGGTAAACACTAGTCACACCACGCGAGTGCATAGTGACGCAGGACCCGCTGCACTGCACGCGCGACGACTTCTGGCGCATGGTGTGGGAGTCCGGCTCGCGTGCCATAGTCATGCTGACCAGATGTGTGGAGAAGGTAAACACTAGTCACACCACGCGAGTTCATAGTGACGCAGGACCCGCTGCACTGCACGCGCGACGACTTCTGGCGCATGGTGTGGGAGTCCGGCTCGCGTGCCATAGTCATGCTGACCAGATGTGTGGAGAAGGTAAACACTAGTCACACCACGCGAGTTCATAGTGACGCAGGACCCGCTGCACTGCACGCGCGACGACTTCTGGCGCATGGTGTGGGAGTCTGGCTCGCGTGCCATAGTCATGCTGACCAGATGTGTGGAGAAGGTAAACACTAGCACGTTGTGTGAAATATTCCTTATTCAGGTAGGCCTAGGAACAAGCACTTTTAAATCGTCTTATACCGAATGTCATCTTAGTTAATAGTTTACTGTCAATGATATTATATAACCATAGATAGGTTATACTTATACTTGAGGAGCACAAAAAATACTTCCATATTTATTTCTGTGCCTACGAAAAAATCTGTTATTTTTGATTAATGTTCTCATTCCATCCATATTTGTCACACTCGTTGTTAAACATAAGGTCGTCTCTTTCTCTTTCGGTGTGCGGGAGCTCGTTAGCACGTGCACATTTCTCGCTTGTCCAGCCGCGTCTAAAGGCAACTTGTCCAATTTGTCACAAGTTAAGCGCTTCAATTTTGGATCGCCTATAACCTATGTTCGGTGCAATGCACCTTTAACACGTTTTAAGCCTCGTGCGGCGCGAGCGCGCCCTGTCAGCAAAAGACGCGTTAACCCGCACCCGCACCCGCACAACCTATCTTGAGTTATAAATCATTGTTTAGTGTCCGATTGTCTTTTCTGTGTTTAAACGTTCACTCGGTGACGTGGTTGGTCCGCAGGGCCGCGAGAAATGCGACCGCTACTGGCCGTACGACACCCGGCCGGTGTACTACGGCGACATCGCCGTGACCGCGCTCAACGAGTCGCGCTTCCCCGACTGGACGATCACTGAGCTGCTGGCCTCGCGCGGCGCCGAGCAGCGCGTCGTCAAGCACTTCCACTTCACCACGTGGCCCGACTTCGGCGTGCCCGACCCGCCCACCACGCTGGCCAGGTATGTGGAATTGGACAACGCTACATTTGCATGTCAATACGTCAAGAATGGCGCTCCTATGGGATATGTATGCGTAGGGTTGTTGATATATGTTGAATTTTATAATGAAATCTAGTTAAATAGATAGAAAATGAGCAATTTATCAGAATACATTTAAAAAAAATATGGGAATAATAAGAAAATACAACACCAAGACGTTAAAAAAAATTATACCTTCAAATAGGAAAAAAATATTGGTACCATTCGATTCCTTACATTTTATTAGAAAAATATTGTTTAGTAATAATATACATAAACGCAATATTTCACCGACAAAATCGCAATTTCCTCGCTTCCTTACATCGAAACTGCTTCTAACGTTACATGGTGACGTCACGATGTATTGCCATTTTGTTAGAAATGTTTCGTCAGTATAGTGCGGGTGCCAGACTTTGACCATCATTTGTGACTTTTGTATTGCTTTAAGACAATGGGTCCCATACAGACATTTGATCCTCAAACCACACCTGATCGACTGATACCATTCATAAAAAAGCGGCCAAGTGCGAGTCGGACTCGCCCATGAAGGGTACCGTATTTAGGGGATTTTGACGTATTAAAAAAAACTACTTACTAGATTTCGTTCAAACCAATTTTCGGTGGAAGTTTGCATAGTAATGTACATCATATATTTTTTTTAGTTTTATCATTCTCTTATTTTAGAAGTTACAGGGGGGGGGGGACACACATTTTACCACTTTGGAAGTGTCTCTCGCGCAAACTATTCACTTTAGAAAAAAAATGATATTAGAAACCTCAATATCATTTTTGAAGACCTATCCATAGATACCCCACACGTATGGGTTTAATGAAAAAAAATTTTTTGAGTTTCAGTTCTAAGTATGGGGAACTGATGAAATTAAATAAAGAAAACAGTTTATATTGAATATGTGAGTTTTATTTTATATTAGAATCGCCATTACATATTACTCATCTTAGCAAGAGTTAGACACGAGTGACATTAGAGCCGAATGCCGGAAGCCGGAAGTCTATTTTAAAAACTACATGTCAACGACACAAATAATAAACCACCACAAAGGTGCAATTACATTGCTATATTTCTAACACCCCTTCTCAATGTAATTACACTTTAAAAACTTAATAAGTATTCTCCACAAATACATTAAAAACAAACTTAAATGTTATGCATACCACACATCACAAGAAACCGTGTGAGCAACTCCCTGCTTAGGGCTTTAGTGAGCATGTCTGCTGGTTGATCACTAGTTCTAACATATTTCAAAGTTAATTTATTATTCTTGACCAACTCTTTAATAAAGTGGTATCGAATGTCAACATGTTTCAGGCGCTTAACAGTGTCTGTGCAAGCAACTGACATGGCTGACTGGTTATCACAATATATGTTCACTGGACATACACTATTAATCCCAAAATCATTTAACAGATTTATCAACCAACAGGCTTCGCTGGCCGCAACACTAATTGCAACATACTCAGATTCCGTTGAGGATAAACTGACTGATACTTGTTTCTTTGAACTCCAAGATATCAGACAATTTGAAAATTTAAACAAGTAGCCTGTGGTGGATTTTCTATCTTTGAGATCACCACCCCAGTCTGCATCACAGAATCCCTCTAAAACATCATTTTCACATTTATATACCAATTTATAATCTAGAGTATGTTTGACATATCTTAGGACCCTTTTTAATGATGTCAATAATATGTCATTTGCACACTTTTGATATCTACTCAACAATGAGACAGCATAACATAGGTCAGGCCTAGTACCGGACACTGCATACATAAGACAGCCTATAATTTGTCTACATGTCTGTTCAATATTTTTATCTACAGTGCCACTATCAGCCTCAAATATTTTACTGTTAATATTCACATCTATTGGCGTCAACATAGGTTTACAACTTTCCATCTTGAACCTTTTAAGTACATTTTCCAAATAAGTCTTTTGACTCAGTTCAGTAATGCCTGTTTGCACATTTTGTTTTATATTAATACCTAAGTAATCTGACACTAGCCCTAGGTCTTTCATTTTGAATTCTTTATTTAATTTGGTTTTAAGTTGTTCTACTTCATTTTCATTAGACCCAAAAATTAACAAATCGTCTACATATAGCAACAGATATGTTTGGCTGGTTTTATTGCATTTTGTATACAGGCAAGAGTCACAACTTGACCTAGTAAATCCGTCTTTAACCATTACAGAATTAAATGTTTCATTCCAACATTTTGGTGAGCTCTTAAGCCCATAAAGAGACTTATTTAGTTTCACAATAGTTTTACTACCCTCATAGGCACCTTCTGGCAGGCTAACATACACATTCTCATTTATTTTACCATATAAAAAGGCACCTGTCACATCCATCTGAATTATAGGTAATTTAAGTTTAGTTGCAATTGCTACAAACAACCTAAGAGTTGACAATTTGGCAACTGGGGCATAAATGTCATTTAAATCTAATATGTCATCTTGTTCGAACCCCCTAGCAACTAACCTGGCTTTGTATTGCGGAGTGTCCTTGTTACCACTTTTAATCTTAAACACCCACTTACTGCTGATCACTTTCTCACTTCCTGGATCATTCACTACTTTCCAAGTGTCATTATCTTCCAATGTCTTCATTTCTCGCTTTATAGCTTCAGACCACTTGTCAGCATCATGTCGGGTCATTGCCTCTTTGTATGTTGTAGGCTCATTTTCTGTAGCGCGGACACTCTGACAATGACAATTGTAAAATTCAGGTGGTTTTCTAACTCGTGTGCTTGGTTCTCTACGAGGTACTTCAGTCACAACACTTCGCTCTAATGAGCTGTCACCTTCATCACTCGACGGCATATATTCACTTCCTGATTCCTCTGCACTTGAAGTTGCTGTTGTCTCACCGACACTTGACAACTCCCCTTCTGGCTCATTGCAGGGCTCCTCAGTCTTATCATCTTTGTTTTCTGTTGTGATCATTGTGACCTCAAGTTGATTCTCATCTTTTGATTCTTTATTTTCCAAGAAAACTATATCCCTCTTTACTTCCACATTCTTTGTATCTGGATAGTATACTCTGTAGCCTTTCACAGTATCTCCGTATCCAACCATCAATCCTTTTTCCCCTTTTCGGTCCCACTTCCTCCTCTTTTCTTTTGGAATATGAGTATACACTGGGGTACCGAAGGGTTTTAACTGGTGGATGTCAAAACTTTTCCCTGACCAGACTTCATATGGGGATTTTTCACTATCTTTGCTTTTCCCAGTCCTATTCAGTACAAAAGCTGCTGTTGCGGTGGCCTCTGCCCACAACTCTTTTGGCAGGTTCTTTGCACTCAACATAGTTCTAGCAGCTTCGACCAGAATACGTATTTCGCGTTCGGCTTTACCGTTCTGCTCCGCGGTATAAGGAACGCTTGTCTGGTGTTCTATTCCGCGTCTCGAAAACATCACCTTCACGTCTTTGTTTACAAATTCTGTTCCGTTATCACTACGAAACACTCGAACTCTGTTTCCTGTCATGTTTTCAGCTTTGTTCAAAAAATCTGTGATACAATCCTTCACCTCGTATTTGTTTTTCACAAAGTAGACTGTTCTGTAGTTCGAAAAGTCATCCTTCAATACGACGAAGTACTTTGAACCGCTTATAGACGCAACTTCCATCGGGCCGCAAGTATCCGCGTGGATAAGATCGCACGTTCTTGTAGTCACACTCTCGCTGTTACTAAACGGCAAGCGATGTATTTTGCCTTCGAGGCAACTTTCGCACTTGGGAACTGATGAACACTTTACATCAATGTTATTTTTCGCAAGCACTTTTCTGACATGATCGAAGTTTTGATGCGCTAATTTTTCATGCCACTCGATCAAGGTACCGTCCAATGTTTTAGCAACACTCGCCACATTGTTTTTAAACCGGAATTCTAAATAACACGACTTCCCAATTCGTTTTGCGACCGCACAGACTTCGTTATTTTTACAAATTTTGCTTGACGTTTTATCTGTCACGACAACATAACCTTTAGCTGTCACACAGTCTACAGAGAACAAATTTGATTTCATTTCCGGAACGAACAAAACATCGTCTATGGTTGTTTCAACCCATTCACTCCCGTTATGCACTTCTACCGCCATCTGTCCATGTCCTTGCACACTAAGTCCCACACCATTACCAACTTCGACTTTCCATTCACTATTTGCGCTAGTAAACGTGGAAAATAGTGCACGTTCGCGGCATATATGTTCACTCGATCCGGAATCAACCAGAAAAAGAGTCTTATTATGTGGTTCTAGCGAATCAGACACCACAAACGCGTTACTTTTCTTCTGTTCTTTGTTCTTCCTAAACCAACACTGTGCTTTGTTATGTCCCCCTTTACCACAGTAGAAACACTTGTTATTATGTCCTTCACTCTTGTAGTTACTATTGTTGCTTCTACACTCACTGGCATAATGTCCAAGTCTATTACACTTCATGCACTTTGCATTATTTTTATTCTTCGCTATGAAAGCTGACGAGGACGGGGTTGGCGCTTCGCCTTTTTCTTTTACTCTCTCTTCTTCTACCAGTAATCTCGCCACCAAGTTATCCATAGTTTGCTTGTCATCAGGGGCAGACTCCCAAGCGGATACAAAGTGTTTATACTCATCAGGCAGCGACATTAAAACTTTCGTAATAACGAACTTATCAGAGACTTCTTCGCCCATCTGTTTGAGCTGATTCTGCATTTCCTGGATCTTTGATAGGAATGTAGACATCTCAGTCCCTGATTCGTATTTAAATTGAAAGAACCGTTGCTGTACGATGTGGATACTAGTCTCCGTCTTTTGCTCATAAACACTCTGCAGTTTCTTCCACATTTCAGCCGAGGTTGAACATGATATAATATGCAGCATGGCATTCTCCTTCATACGCGTAACCAACAAGGCTTGAGCCTTCGCATCTTTTGTTTCCCAAGTAGTTCGAGCACTACCAGCTTCTTCGGGTTTTACGCTCTTTCCCTCGACAATGTCCAACCAATTTTGACCTCGCAATAAAACGGTGGTTTGAAATTTCCATATATTCCAATTACTGGATCCTTCCAACTTTATCAAGTTGTTATTTGTATTGAGATTTAAATCCATCTTGCTGTCCTCCCTTGCTCTTTCAGCCGAGCAAGTAATAAATTATTTTTATTCCAACAATGGCGTCCGTACCAAACCTCACTTTTATACCGACCGCCGACACATTTCTTTCGGCGTTGAACTTCCTGAATTCTTTATATAATTTTACAGGAATATGTGCCTGGGCCCATAACCTGATGAAATTAAATAAAGAAAACAGTTTATATTGAATATGTGAGTTTTATTTTATATTAGAATCGCCATTACATATTACTCATCTTAGCAAGAGTTAGACACGAGTGACATTAGAGCCGAATGCCGGAAGCCGGAAGTCTATTTTAAAAACTACATGTCAACGACACAAATAATAAACCACCACAAAGGTGCAATTACATTGCTATATTTCTAACAGGAACCCCCAAAATTTATTGTTTTTTTTTTCTATTTTTGTATGAGAATCTTAATGCGGTTCACAGAATACATCTACTTACCAAGTTTCAATAGTATAGTTCTTATAGTTTCGGAAAAAAGTGGCTGTGACATACGGACGGACAGACAGACGGACAGACAGACAGACATGACGAATCTATAAGGGTTCCGTTTTTGCCATTTGGCTACGGAACCCTAAAAAATGACATATTGCCACTGCCAAGCTAACGCATAGCGTGTAACACGCCCCGTATGTGTACGTGTGCAGGTTCGTGCGCGCGTTCCGCGAGCGGTGTCCGCCGGACGCGCGGCCAGTGGTCGTGCACTGCTCGGCGGGCGTGGGCCGCTCCGGCACGTTCATCACGCTGGACCGCGCGCTGCAGCAGCTGGCCGCGCGCGCCGACACGCTCGACATCTTCGGCATGGTCTACGCCATGCGCCGCGAGCGCGTGTGGATGGTGCAGACCGAGCAGCAGTACATCTGCATCCACCAGGTATTATACTCGAGGGCCGCCTCTCCGTACAAACGTAGCCCCGTTTTCCTCTCTGAATATTGACATTATGGAAAATATTTTTTTCTACTCCCGTACTTTTATTTGTCATTTAAAGGGTTGTGCACACACCTTTAAACCCCTATCTTATAGTTGTGAAGACAAGTCTTTAGTCTATTCCCCAAAAAAGTATTTGTGCGTACACGCTGTATCTTTTTGGCACTTTTACGATACTTCGTGTAATCGCCACTTAAAAAATATTGTATGAAATACATTGTTGCCAACCTAATTTTAATTGTCATCTCTGACAGATGAGTGAACCATAGACATGTTTTTTCATTTCATTCATTCTTTTCCCGGCCTTACCCTCCATCTTTGCTACTTCTTGAATGAAAAATATTTGTTAAATTTACAATTTTATTTCAAAGTAAGTGCTTGGTCGTAGAAAAAGTATTGTATGCAACGTTGTTTAACTGAGTCAAAAAATACTCGTGGCGTCTTTATTAACAATTTTCGGCTTCGCCCCAAATTGTTACTCACGCCACTCGCCTTTTTTGACCTCTCTTAAACAACGGTTGCATAAAATACTATTACACAAATAAACATAACCATGTCAACGAGAAAATGTTGATTCATCCATAAATAGCTTATCTCGTATAATGCAATAATATTGTTTGTGTTCCAGTGCGTGGTGGCAGCGTTGGAAGGCGCGGACCTACAGCCGCCGCTCGGACTCAACCATCACATGCACCACAACCAGGCCTTCGAAGGTAAACCACCACTGTCACTCTACTCTACCCCTCATACGAGTATCTACCTCATACATTTTGCCTTGGCTCCATGCGGTGATTTATTAATTACTGTCGGCTCAAAGTAATCGATCACTGAACAAAATTATTGGACACAGAAGATACACAGACACACCCTTTTCATATTTTAGTTCAAAAAAGTTATGTATATTTTCTAAAACAATCCGATATTGTCTTATAAAATATAGGTACAGAAGAAGTCATGGATCGGAACATAACAAACTGTCAGTAAAAATTCTTAAAACTTTTTTCGGCTCTTTTTTAGATCGACTAAGTTACGCGGTAACTGTGATCCACAAGAATGAATAATGACCCACATTTCATAGTTCGAGTACTAATAATTCATTGAAAACTCACATCTGCCTGTTTGGGATTCACAAGCCTACCGAAAAATAGCTTTCTGCGATATATTTTGGCTTAAGAATATTATTCCTATTTACGTATAGCCTGAACTCGGAGAAGATAGAAATCCAACCCCGGGTATGACAGCCAATCTAAGGGTGGTATTCCACCTGTCCAATTTCTTGGTCCAATGTGTATGTGCATCTCACATTTTGTTTAATCGGAGAGTGAGACGCAAAGCAAAATGGACTAAGAAATTGGACAGGTGGATTACTACCCTTAAGCTTTGGTTTTCTCCGAAAGCGGTGCCGTCATATAGCGGCCGTCTCCATACAAATACTACGACATCCATATTTAGCCGTATTATTTAGTATGGAGACGACCGCTATCCTAGGTAAACCAATCTTAATCGCCGCTATACGGCGTCATTCATATGGTATGGTGTCACAAACAGAGTTACTGCATAATGTACGGAGCCGTACAGCGCCATCTATGCCGTCCAAATACAGTGAATGAATCTTCGACTTTAGGCACACTACCTCATCAAATAGTACCGGAAGCAGATACTCGAAAGTGTTTTGAAGAGAAAACCCGTGCGTAGGTGGCGGCAGCTGACACACAGTCGGCAAATCAGACGGCGGCGGGATCCAGTAAATACTTGACCTTGGACTTGTCCCTGAATGCTGTGTGTTCCCTTGCCTATCGATGATCGCATGTGCATTATTATACTAACCATCCAAAAGACTGAATCTCGTGATTTATTAAAAAAACCGGCCAAGTGCGAGTCGGACTCGCGCACGGAGGGTTCCGCACCATGAACAAAAAATAAAGCAAAATAAGCAAAAAACGGTCACCCATCCAAGTACTGACCCCGCCCGACGTTGCTTAACTTCGGTCAAAAATCACGTTTGTTGTATGGGAGCCCCACTTAAATCTTTATTTTATTCTGTTTTTAGTATTTGTTGTTATAGCGGCAACAGAAATACATCATCTGTGAAAATTTCAACTGTCTAGCTATCACGGTTCGTGAGTTACAGCCTGGTGACAGACGGACGGACGGACGGACGGACGGACGGACAGCGGAGTCTTAGTAATAGGGTCCCGTTTTTACCCTTTGGGTACGGAACCCTAAAAAAAGATGGATATCCAATAGATATAGACATAATATAATATTATGTAGATCTTTATAATTAACACGTATTGATGTTTTGAATCTTTGATCGACTAATAAGTGTCGTTTGATCGAGTAAGTGTTTATGACATAGCAGAGCATGCGAGTGTATATCGCTGTATGTATTGAATGGATCCTAATACCTGACCATTAATCACTTATTTTAGTTTATTTTTTTATCCAATTCGTTCTCCTTTCCTTACTGCATCTACATTTTTTGCATTCGCTATTGTCTACTGTCAAAATAAGTCACATTTACTTTTATCTCAATCTCATAATCTATTAATCATATAGACTATACCCGTCCCTTTCTAATGAATACAGTAGAAAAGGCGCGAGATGCTATCGCACAGCGCCCTCGTGCTTAAGGCACTGTTTAGTGGCGAATTAATTGACTGAATTACTGTCAAAAACGAAGAAACAAACAGCGCATGTAACCAAACCGAGGCAAGCAGCAAACAACGAATAGCGGGTATTAGTGCAATGTTCTGCCCCCAGAGTGCTGCACTAGCACCCATCGTAAACCATACATCATAATTGACAATGGAGTAACTTATAGAGTAAATAAAATAAAAATAAAAAAAATAAAAATACATAATGTGTTTTTAACTGTTTTTTGACAAGTTTTCACAGACATTAAAATATGACATTGATACATCAACGCGGTTTGTTTACAAAGGGCCTACCGGGAAATGCGAAAATCGAAACTCTGCTATCTGCCTCGTAGTATCGTCGAAAGATGAAGTTTAAGCGAGCTAAATTTTTATGTACTTTTTTGGCCATTTAAACAAAAGTCTTTGAATATCCTCCTAAGGCCCAAGGTCCTACCCATAGTACTTATTAACTTTCTTATTCAGACCCAGCTCCTACAACAATTGTGTAGTCATAGCGTACCACGGTCCTACCTACCAGTAGGACTTAATAGAAAACCCATTTCAAATTTTTCGCTTATCGAAATTGGCGTGTACGAACTTCTAAAGGACTGTTTTGTTTCGTCTGTGAGAAAAAAAAATCAAAGTGCTGTACAAGGTGCTGTATAAGTACAATATATTAAAAAAGTCTTTTTTCTACTCCCGCACTTTTATTTGTCATTTAAAGGGTCGTGCACACACCTTTAAAGCCCTATCTTATAGTTGTCAAGACCAGTTTTTAGTCTATTCCCCAAAAAAGAATTCGTGCATACACGTAGTATCTTTTTGGCACTTTTACAATACTTTGTGTAATGGCCACTTAAAAAATACATTGTTGCCAACCTTATAGTTGTAACACACTGTCGCACCGCAATGCGACCTTGGTTCGTCGGACCCATAAGTGAGAGCGAGAAAGAAATATATCTTTCTCGCTCTCGCTTATGGGTGTGAATGTCATATCTGACAAATAAGTGAACCATAGACATGTTTTTTTTTAATTTCATTCATCCTTTTCCCGCTCGTACCCTCCATTCTTTGCTACTTCTTGAATATTGTGAATCTTGAATATGAATACTATTGTGCCTGTCGAATGAAAACTTAACTTTTATGTTAAAAAAACAGTGTGTCTTTCAAGTTAAAATGGATGAAGACAAAAACTTAGTGTCTACGCCTGAAGAAATATCAGTAATAGCACAAGAATCACTAAAAACAGGTAGATACCGTAGGTAGAAGTCCACTAGATGACATGAAAAATATTTGTTAAATTTACAATTTTATTTCAAAGTAAGTAAGTGTTTGGTCGTAGAAAAAGTATTGTATGCAACGTTGTTTAACTGAGTCAAAAAATACTCGTGGCGTCTTTATTAACAATTTTCGGCTTCGCCTCAAATTGTTACTCACGCCACTCGCCTTTTTTGACCCCTCTTAAACAACGGTTGCATAAAATACTATTAAGTACTTGGGTCTGAATGAGTATAAAACAATAGTACTACTGGTAGGACTACGGGCCGTACTGACTACATACTCAATTTTTCGTTGGGCCTTAGGAGGATATACATATATTGATATTTGTTTTATTTTTCAGACGACGAAGGTATCGCAGAGTCCGGCATGTGAGACGTCGCACTTAACTTATATACATTCTCTCGTTGTAGTTATACATAAGTCACAGCTGTTTAGCGTTAAGTTTTGTATTCATATATTTTTATATACGTCGTTCACGGAATGATTAAGGACCAATTTTTAAATGATTTGTATATAAGTAGCTAGGAGTGTACAGTCAAAAGTAACTAAGCGAGCCGGGTGTTCAAAATATTATGCAAAACTACTCTCTCTCTCTCTTTCTCCCTCTCTTCTCTTAACAAAATTGACGTGTACAGATCATTTTGAACACCTGGCCCACTTAGCTACTGCTTAATCCGCATTGTGTCTACGTACCTTGATAAAATCATGTTGAATCTAGATTATTTTAAAATATTGACTTTTAGATGTTATTTATTTTTTATTAAAACGACAACGGCATCTCAAATGTGTACTTAAATATAAATTTACGGCCATATTCGAACTTTAAGATACGTCAAATAGAGATTGAAACGTTTCAATCTCTATTTGACGTATCTTAAAGTTCGAATATGGCCGTTAGTCGTCTGCTCAGCGATGTTTCTCAAAGGAATATTCGTAGTTGTTTAAGTCTAGTTGCATACAGTGTGTAAATCCAATACGGGCCAATATTTAAACGGTGGTTACGTGGTTAGCATTAAACCTAAGAAGTATATTGAGATAGATTTTGCTTAGAAATACAGTGAAAATTTTAACCATACAAAATAATTCGGCCCGCAATGAAATACACCACAAAAGTTACGGGATACGAGCTTTTTAAAGTAACTGTCAACGCTTGTTGGCAATTACTATAAAAAACTCGTATCTCGTAATCAGTGGCGGATTTCCCATAAGGCACAGTAGGCTCGAGCCTAGGGCGGCGAGATATTAGGGGCGGCAAATTGTGACAAAAAAATCGCTGATGATAACAAGAAATAACTTAAAATTAGGCCAGGCAACGAATTCTCAAAAAAAGGTATAGAGGAAAATGCTTGGAACACAATTTTTGACTTCGTAACTTTGTTTGAACTAGTTAGGAGATGAACATATCAAAAGTCCCCAGCCGTAGTCCTTGAGCCGGGGGAAGAGAGAGGTTTGAAGGTCCTATTTTTCGGTTATATCTCGGAAACTATCCGTTCTAACGACTGATCATTGTACAAAATAAAAGCTGATTAAATTTGCTACAAGTTTTATTTAGTACAGTTTTTGATATCTTGATATGTGGAGGGCTCCACAGTTGTGCGCGAATCGCGGCGCGAAGCCGCGAACGCGAGTGTGGCGTCGATTTCACAGATTGTTCACGCCTTCACGCCTTATTCCCCGTTTTTTGTCGGTTTTTCGGCCAGCGTCAAAGGAGGCGCAAAGCGCGAACTCAAGACTCGCAAGAACGCAAGACTCCACGATACACACTATTTTGGCTCATCAGTTGCAAGATAAATATTAATTCTATTATATATAGCAGCTATATTTTACGGTGTTACAACAAAACAAAATGGAAAAATAGCTACAGCAAGTATGATGCCTTAGATAAATGACAGTTAAACTCGATCAGCTGATGCTTTTCAGCCATCTTGGCCCGAACTAAACTGCGAAATCACCGAGAAGTTTGCGAGTGTGGGTCATACGTCAACGTCGCGATATGTTCGCTCGGCGAAGTCGCGCCGTGATTCACGCACGCACGCGTCTGGAGGGGGCTTGTATAGGGCCCTCCACACTCGCGCGCGAATCGCGGCGCGAAGTCGCGAACGCGAGTGTGGAGTCGATTTCGCAGATCTGCTAGACTGTAAAAATCTTTCGGGTTCCTTTCCTCGTGAACATCGTGAATATTATTGATGGAAATTTAATGAAAAATTATAGACATTCAAGAGCGGCTATCTCAAAAACTAAACAAGATACCTATCGAAAAACACGACTGTATAAAACTTGTAGCAAATTTAATCAGCTTTCATTTTGTATAATGATCATGTCACAACGACGCATAGTTTCTAAGATATTATAAGCGAAAAACCGAAAAATGGAACCTTCAAATCAAACCCCCTACCCCCGCTCAAGGGCTACGGCCGGGGACTTTTGATATTTTCACCTCCTAACGAGTCCAAACAAAGTTACTAAGTTAAAAATGTGTCCCAAGCATTTCCCTTTATACCTTTTCGTTGCTTGACCTAAATGTAGTCAATATGATGGGTGCTGATGCTGAAGGGGCGGCTACAGGGTCTGAGCCTAGGGCGGCAAAGACTGCAAATCCGCCACTGCTCGTAATGTTATGTCATCTATGGTTGCAGTACATTGCTGCTCGTACATGTAAAAAAAAATATGGGGTCTTAATTAAGTGTAGGTAACTTAAAAAAACTTCTTAACTCATGATTAGACGGGTAAATTCTATATCTGGTTTAATTTATTGCCCGTATTGGATATACACGCTGTATACGTTAATTACAATTCATGCTGCATCAAGTTTAGTAGCGTAACACACTACCGCACCGCACCGCTCTCACTTATGGGTGCGGTGCGGTAGTGTGTTAAGGCTTTAAGGTACTTATGTGCCTGTGCAACTATACTTAGCGCCACTTGCGCCATCCCACTAAGCCAGGGTTAAGCGGTTAAACCGTTAACCAAGTGTCAAATTGTACTGGTAACCATGGGAACGCCAGGTATAACCGGTTAACAACGGGCTAGTGCGATGGTGCAAGTCGCCCAGGTTTACCAATTATCTCAGGCGGTTGGTAAAGAAGTTGCGCGGCCATACATTTATTCAGTTTTAAGTTATGTTCGCGGAGTCTACAGCGCACAGAATCACTAGTGTATAAGTTCATACATCCAAATCAGCTTCATGCAGCCAAGTCTTCGACCAGTCCATAGGCTGACCATAATAATTCTTACCAACCGCCTCAGTTAAACGGTAGACCTATTTTGTCGCAGCAGCTGACGCGTGGAGACCGTCCATTATATTATATTGTAACATTTTTGAATTAACTACTAATCATTCGGAGCGTTCGGAACGCTGAGTTCTGAGGGCCTACCGCGAACCACGTTCGACGTGTTGCCTCCCTGTCACACTTACGTACGAATTTACAAGTGCGACAGAGAGGCAACACGTCGAACGTGGTTCGCGGTAGGCCTTCTGTGTGTAACATGGTTCTGACTAACGTCGATTTAGGTACAATTAACTTACAACAATAAGCACTTGTGTAATAAATACACGTATTTTTGTACTTATTTTGTGTTTTATTAATTTTATTATGCTACCCCAAAGTATTTTTTTTTTAATGGAAAAACGTCCAAAAACATTTGACAACTATTAGGAATGACAAAGTAGAGCTAGCAGTGTGATGGTCGCCGTTATCGACGACGTGACATCAAATTGCGGAAATATAGTTTGTCAAAGGAGTGTCTCATTTCAAACATAGATAGAGATAATCATACTATCTTTGTCTTACACTAGTACCTACTGGCACCCAAACGAAAATGATGAGTATAGTTTTTTTAGTTCTTATTTACTGACAAATTGGGTTTGACCAACTATAATTACGATACAATACAAGTGCGAAAAATAGGAAATTCGATAAGAGTAGCGATTAAACACGTCCAAACATGTATCGCATAACGTTTTACAGTTTATGGATTTCAGCTCAATCGGAAACCGGGAAGTGGATCAAATTTAACTTGCAAGATTCCATTACATGTTATAGATAGTCAACCAAATCTTGTCAGTAAAAAAAGGCGCGAAATTCGAATTTTCTATGGAACGATATCCCTTCGCGCCTACATTTTTCAAATTTGCCGCCTTTTTCTACTGTCAAGATCTGGTTGACCGAGTATAGTTACATACAGGTCGACCTAATAAAAGCGTGTTAAAAACATATGGCCCTTTAAATTTTCGATATGCTGATACGGATTGACATGTGGGAACGGGACGTCGCTCTACAAATCCATAGTGCTGCGTTGCTTGCACATGTCATTCCGTACGGAAAATCCCGTGCGTGTGCGGCCAGGCTTAAGCTATGTCCAGACGAAACAATTTTTAGCCAATCTGATGAAATTGTCCGATCAAATCAGGACGTGCGGACGTAAACGCCAGTTTTGGCTCGCCGAATTCGACCGCGGATTATGACCTGACGTATGATATTACCGATAAAATGGGGTGCGGACGCAAGAATACCAATTTGTGACGCTAGTATTTTCATTTAGGATCATTTTTTTTAACTTAGAGAGCTAAAATATCACCATAAATCTTAAATTGGTAATTAAATTGGAGATTGACGCCAATTTCATTTCTGATCAAATCGGTCGATTTGATCATCCCGTTTGGACACCGCTTTACCCCGGCCGCAGACGTTCGGAATTTTCTTTCGGTTTCCGTACGGAATGACAGGAGGGAACGGGACGTCGCTCTACAAATGCATAGCGCTGTCTCGCTTGCACATATAATTTCGTATGGAAAATTCCGAACGTCTGCGGCCAGGCTAATAAAGACCCTCTTTCACTTCTTTCACTTTGTTCTGTTCAAGTCGGTGCAAACTTCGTCGGGACGAACTCACACATTTCTGAACGAAGTGGCTGAATAAATTCATACCTTAGTCGATAGTCTTTTTGTATTTAAAACGACAACGAGTCAGTTGTCATTGCTAGGCTGCAGAGGACGCTTTTGTTAGTTTTTGACCGGATATATTGTACTTGTTTATACAAAATTGCCAGATAAATTCAATTACGTGTTTGTGAAAATTGTATAATTCTTGTTATATTTTTATTTCAAGTCTCAATACGAAACAGTGCGCGACAGATTTAATTTCGTTATAAGTTACTTGACTGAAGCATTGTAGACGAAGTCAAGCTATTGTCTATGTGGGTGTCAAAATTTCAGTAGTGTGCGTGCAACAGAACTCGCTTGTCGCGTTGCGGTGCGTGTGCTTTCTACAATTGACTTTCAACGCCTCGTAAGTTTGTGAATTTCATTTATTATTGTGTATTTAGTGTGCCCAAGGATTAAGCTAAATTGTGAAATGAAGTCCTGGCGAGTAACGTGAAGAGGGATGGCCGGATCCACCGTGATCATTCGATCGGATCGTGTCGATGCGTCACCTTTGTGTGCCATTTCGCGTTCCGTATATTATTCTAGAATTTGGATACATAGATGTTGTAGGCAAAGATGAGGGTCTGTGTGTTAGGAGAAGAAAGAGGAAGCGCTGAGGGAGTGCTGTATGCATTCTAACCTCGTTGGGGCCGTAGAGGAAGTGAGCCGAGTGAGCGCTCGGCGTCGACGGCCGACGGCGGCGGCTCCCGTGATTGGTCGCGGGAGTTCCTCGTATTGTATACGCCGTTATTCTTTGTGCTAATCGCGAATTGCCTCGACACCTATTTGTAATGTTTCCTGATTTCAACAACCTAATGAATTTAATGAAATAGGTAGTTGTAGTGGATAGTTGTACACTTAGGTATTGCTAATTTTACCTGTTGGTGTTTGTAATCCTTGTCTGGTGACAATCCGTGAGGCTAATGCTCAGAATTTTACCTAAATTGAAAACTATAATCAAGCATTTGCATTGAATCTGATGGATCTGGGTCTGTACTGAATGAGGTAGCCAGCTGATGCCTGACCTGGCAGGTGTCACACGTTACACTTCTGACAAACTTCGCTATGTACATAATTCTGTTTTTTAATACTTAAACTGATAAACAGGGGTCGGACAAAAAGTGCGGATGACGTCAAACCACTTATAGGATGATTTCAAATAGTATTTTTGATTTTCATAAACAATTATCACTTATCGTTTATCAACCTCTTTATTAAACGATATCGCCACTTGAAATGAGTAAGTACGTTTTTGACTGACACATTGTCAATCAGATGAACAATAAATTGACTTCGTTATTGTTTAGCTATTGTATCTTCACGATTATATTTAGCTAAAATTTAGCTAAAGGGTGAATCAACTTTTTCTTGTCACTCGTTGCCATGGTTACGTTCTCCTGGGTCACTCTTTAAAACCAGATTTTTAAGCATTTAAATCCACCAAACACGCTTTTTTGTGATACTTATAAACCCTTTCCATTGAGGGTCGTCTACCAAACGTGTCAGAAGAAGGTGGTGTACGGTGTACAATGTCTTCTAACAAACTATGCTACTATTGTCTCTTGGCTGACCGGACAGAATAACAACAAGAAATAGTTGATCCACCCTAAAAGTATAATAACATTTTTTTTTATTTTTACTAATCTTACCTACTGTTCCCACTTTTGACTATTAAACCTATTTGTCTGAGGATCCCACAGACTTGTTCTAAGTGTTCTAACTAATTTCAAATAATTATACCTTATGGTAACAAGTTTCGTGAAATTTATTTTATTCACTACATCACCCTACCACCTGTATTATTAATTCCATGGATTTATTTACGATTATTTTGTTACTTCATTAATACTACTTTGTTACTACATGTCACACGGAAGTTTAAATACAAACTCAAACATCATCCTGTGTGCAAGATTACGTCATTTTTACGTCATCCGCACTTTTTGTCCGACCCCTGCTGATAAATAATGGTGCCTACAAACATTACAGTATGCATCTTAATATATGTTTATTTATATTTTTTAATAATTGTGAGTATTTCATACTTGAGTAAATCAATGTTAAAAATTAATTGCATACTTCTTACACCATTATACATATCACAATCATTTAATTAATTTATGGTTGTAATGGTAATTTATGTAATGAAGAATAATGTAATTTAGTACAAATTCCTTACTAAATTTGGTAGTTTGTTGATCTGTGTAGTGAAGTGCACTTCATTCAAAATAAGGGTTGCCAAAACTACATACCCTCAATTCAAGTATGTACATAACTTCTCCTTAACTAGCATTACATCATAATTCCACTACAAATTGTGTCATGATCGTTAAGTACCTAATTCATTTAGTATATTTTCATAATAAAAAAAAATAACATCCCACCAAAAACATTTTCATGTAAAATGTTGCCAAGACGAAACCATAAGGCTCGCACTGACAAAAAGTTATCAGATATCTTGTAGAGCCAAGCTTCTAACTCTACAGGCCCTACCTTCACAGACTCTACACCTTAGTCAAAATATGTGGCTTGACCGCTTCGTCACATGGGCGTAAGGTGAAATATGTATTCACTATTCATTATTTATAATTATAAAATAGTTCTTGTAATAATGAAACGGCCAATTTTTGATGATCAACAGTGAGTGAATGAGTGAATTAGTCAGTGACGAAATCGGGGTTTTCTAGACATTAATAAAATCCAAAGTATAAGAGCTATGCAATTGAAATTTTTTATGCTTAATAAGTCCACTATTGACATCATATCCCGAGAGTTTTGTTTATCTGGTATAATCCAAACCCAAGTTAAGAGGGTTCAAAAAAACGACGAAGCGCTTCGAGAAAAGGTAGGTAGTGCCCTTGCGCTTCGCTTTGCTCGTCTTGGCGGGGGCACTACCGTGCCCCCAGATTGGGATAGGTGTTAAACTATTTTTATGCAGCTTTTATTCATTGTAAATTGAATGGATATATATTTCTTGGTAAAATTGTTGTTTTAGTGTTTTACTTAGGCAAAGTTGGGCACCAACGGTGAAGTTAGGCTTCTCTATGCTAGATAGTTTTGCTGACCCAAATTTTCTATGAATTGCATCATTTTTTTATTTTTTTATTATAGGACATTCTTACACAGATTGACTAAGTCCCACAGCTCACAGTAAGCTCAAGAAGGCTTGTGTTGTGGGTACTCAGACAACGATAAATATAATATACAAATACATACATAGAAAACACCCAAGCCACAAATGTGTTTGTAGGTCAAGTTTATCCATCATAAGGCCGCAGATTGGACGCACGCGCCTGGCGGTGTGGGCAGCGGTGCGAGCGTCGCAAAATCTAGCTTTTCGATATGGATCTTCCCTAATCAATTTGCGACCCCCCTGAAAGTGCAGTTGCACCCCACCCCCTAGGTCTAGATACACTAATCCACTGGACTTGAAACGAATAAAAATTTCGTTAGCTAGTTGTATGAGTCACCTGATGTTCATTTTGTGCAAATGTTTCATTTTGCTAAATAACAAGTAGGTATTGTGTACTGTATGTTGCATACATTAGTCAAACATTTTCCGATCACACATATGCTAATGCCTTTGTGAGGTTACCTCGTGACAGTCGTGACTTAGCGACGTAAAGACAGTACGCAGGTGTGCTACTTAGACTTAGAGCTTAGTAGTGCTTAGGACTTATTACAACTTCCTGATTTGCTTACTGTTATGAAAGACGTAGCTTTACTTTGGAATAAAGTTATTTAACCCCTCAGACATGAAGTATGTTTTATATATATATACTAGACTTTTAAGAATACATAAATATTAAACAAATAAACGTTGCATTAGCAAACCAGGTCCAGTAGTGTCAGAGTGCCTCGCGAACGGGCAGAGATGCTATGCGGTTAATGCGGTATTCAAAGACTTATAAAGGATTCTGCAAACAGAAGCAAAACGCTCCAAATTCGCTGTTTCCAATTAAACAATCTTCTTTACTTGTATTAATACCTACATATCTTATACCTTTAAACGAGCAATTCTTGTTTATTTATTTATTTATTTTATTTCGGGGATCTCGGTAACGGCTCTAACGATTTCGATGAAATTTGGTATAGGGGAGTTTTCGGGGGCGAAAAATCGATCTAGCTATGTCTCTCTCTGGGAAGACGCTCATTTTTATTAAGTTTTTATATGTTTTCCGAGCAAAGCTCAGTCTCCCAGATATTAAAATACCTGAGTAAGCATCGTGTTTTCTAGAACACCTATAAAAATCTACAATATGTACCTACTTACTTATGTAAGTACTTACTAATACCTAGCAGTTTTAGCGACATAGATAACACAGTTACTTTTGTATTTATAGTAGGTATGTATTAGCAAGAATCATGTTGTGATACACATCATAATTTGCTCTCGATCTCGACACGTCGCTCACGGTATCCGATCGACACCTCCAAAATTTTTTGTTTGGTGTTTCATACGCCAAATTATATTTTTTGATTTGACCAAACGCGATAAAAGCATGTTTTCTGACAAAACATATCCTGTAGAATCCATTGGTTTAAAAGGTTACCCTTTTGAAAATCCAACTGTTAAAAAACATTCAATCAAATGTTTTGGCAAAAAAAACATCGTACAAATCACCCGCACTAGATT
The DNA here is from genome assembly GCF_948474715.1 of Cydia amplana. Lineage (NCBI taxonomy): Eukaryota > Metazoa > Arthropoda > Insecta > Lepidoptera > Tortricidae > Cydia > Cydia amplana. Next base: position 4,634,887 of record NC_086071.1, on the reverse strand, counting down.
AATCTAAATTCAAGTCAGCGGTAAAATAAAAAATATAACTGCCAAGGTGCAGTCAGTATCATGCCCACACGGTTAAATACCTAATTGTAGCTAATAAACTAGTATGGATCATGTGTAGTAAGTAGTGCAGCGGTGCAGAGGCTGCGCCGCGGCGGGGCCGTGGATGTGGGTCAATGGTAGCGCTCCATCGAGCGCGGCCCTGCGACCGCGGCCCCGCCAACTGGGTCGCGGGAGGGGTGGGCGCCCTGCACCAAGCACACCCCTGTGTTTTACACATAGAACTTAACATGAGCAAATTACTCGGAATTCAATAAGTTTCTGACCAATAACATTAGTATAAACACACGCACACCCCCCAGTGTTTTACACATAGAACTTAACATGAGTAAATTACTCGATAGTCAATAAGTTTCTGACCAATAACATTAGTATAAAGACACTTGTTTCTGCTTGCGACTTCGTCTACGTTGGATGATTTCCGTGATCAAAACTATATTATATATTCTATGTCTTTCTCCGGGACTCAAAAAAGATTGCCATACTTAATTTCATTAAAAAATCGGTTCAGCCGTTACTTTTGCATTTATTATTAGGGATTTATTGCGGATTATAGGGTCATTGCGCTAGTTTCCGTCCAGGCTCTAGATTTTATTTTTAATTTGTTATTTATGAAATATCACATTATTTCTATTAACATAACATGCCTTAAAAATAAGCTAAAATTAGACCGAAAAAACTAATTCAAACTAACAAAAAATAAATTAAACTATGAACTAAACTGAAACTACCTAAAAGTAAAATGCCTACAAATAGAAAATTGGCCCCAGGTGATTTTTGAACGCTCTACCAATCACTACTACGAGTAAATCGATCGACCCATTTTTAGATTAATGACGAACGTTAATTGTAACGGCTTATTGCCCTGATTATATGTATTAGGTAGGTAGGTATACTAGGTATACTGGCTTCGTCCCGTCGTAGAGTAGCAAAGAATATGGTAAATAAATTTTAACATAACAGAATTTTATCGGTTTCTTTTTTAATGTAAACACTGCAATAGGTAGGTACCTTATTTAACGAATAATTAGGGAAACTTAAAAGGATCCGTTATCGTTATACACACATAATATTGTTGCACAACATTGCCTAATACCATGTCAAACATTGTCTTGCTTGAAAATAACAGTGATTCTCCATATACACCATAGAGTTAGAGACCAAACCAAACCATTGTCTATGTCTAATTTTAGGAAGTTAACGGTACAAGGTTCCAGTTATTGCGCAGGTTAGGCATGTAGCTACAAAAATAATGTTCCGTTACTCAAAAGGTTATGGGAATGGAATTATGTAGATATGGTTAATCGAGACACCTACTTCTCTCTTCGAAAGTATTTTATTTACTACAGATTATAGTAGTTGTAGCCTGTACTCATTCTATCTTGGATTTGTGTCTAAAAAGGCGAACTTACCTATCCCTGTAAGGATATCTAGTAGTAGATGAGAATTTATAGTGAACTGTAGACAAGAACAGCACTATGTACAAATTATACTATAGATTACAGGAAAATGAATACAATATTGTAAAAATAATAACAGAGGTGAAGTGAAACATGTAGTTGCCATGTGATTCTCTTGGCCTCCTTAACCGTTGTCGCGTTTGATGAAATGCCTCTCATTTGCGCGTTACTTGACTTGCATTAAAATGTTTGTGAGAAAGTGCTTGTTTTGGCGGAAGAGAATGTGCTTGTTTTGGCGGAAGGATCTTGGCCTCCGAAACGAGAGCACACCATTTTTCCCGATCCTGCGCCGTTTCCTGCCAAATATCGGCTTGAAGCTGACGCAGATCCGCTTCCACACTGTCTCCCCAGCGGTATCTGGGCCGACCTACCGGGCGGCCACCAGTCGGTCTTCCCAGGTACGCCCTCTTGGCAGCTCGGTCCTCTCCCATTCTCAATAGGTGCCCGAACCAGCGAAGTCTGTGGGATTTCGTTTCGCCGATGATATTGGGTCCGGCCACCAACTCCTCGATTTCGGCATTCCTCCTTATCCTCCAGGTGCCGTTGTCTCTCTTGATAGGTCCCAGGATCTTCCGAAAAATTTTCCTTTCCGCTACCAGGAGCTGACTTTCCTCTTTTTGTGTTAGTGTCCAGGCCTCACAACCATACATAAGGATTGGTCGGATAACGGTCTTATATATCCTTAACTTAGTATTTCTGCTGAGATTTTTACTTAATGCATAATATTTTAATATTTACTTGGTCACTATTTCTTAAATGGCATGTCATATGATATGATCTATTTTTGATAAGACATTAAACTGTAGGTATTATTAATGATTGTGAATCTGGGCCGTTTTTTACGACCAATCATTTTGATTAAGTAAATATTATTATAACTTAATAACAACTATGCGTATTAGTTTTAATACTTTTCTCTAGCGTCAGCCGGTGACCGTTCCAGTACCAACAGCCGCAAAAGTGCATGGCGAATTTCTCAATGAACTAATTCATAATTTCTCCATGCAATTTCGCAGCTCACTGTAAAGGTACACCTTCATACAATCAGACGTCGCGTAGGTAAGACGTGCCATACGCCGCTTACGACATGAACTTGGCCTTAACGATTCACTTCGTTTATTGTCAATTAGATAAACATACACAGTTACACACTTCTCTCCTATTTGGTCTATTTATAACTTGTGTGTTTATTGGTCGCTCCACCCTTAGCCTTCATTTGTCGCAACGCAAGTGAATGAAACGAATCATCTGTAGAGTTAGCACAGGAGCGCAAACATCGCGCGCGAGATAGACTACCCGTTTATTTTATTCTAACTGTATTAGAGAGGGGCAGCTTGCCTATGCCGCGCACGAAATACTGTTGCGGCGCTCCTGTGCTAAGTCTACACGGTTTAATCATTCGACTTGTGATTCAAATACAGCATTGAGCGGAAATTTATCGAGAAAAAGGAGATGAGGTCTCGGGCGACATTATAAAACTACCTACACCAAATATACCGCTCGGTTTAAGACCCAGACGCACTGTGACTCATTATTATACAGATTTTGGACCCAATTTAAAATTATATGAAGCAAATGCTATAGCAATCAATCGTAATTACAATTACATAATTATAATTACACCATTCAGCACAGATTCCTTACAACCACATCTTAGCCGTTTTCTATAGGAACAAAACAACATACCTTTAGGAACAAATATTTTCATGAACAAAATGCCTGAACAGCTAAATGTTTTTTCAAACTGCTGTTACTATTTGCAATTCGGACGAATACGTATCAAAATCACTAGAAAGCCTAGAAACAAATTTTAATGTACGGCGATCGATTGCTACCTGGAATTACCTACACGCCGGAACGAATCTATGCGGATGACAGGTTCAAAATTACCTGCTCCGCACCAGGGAATACGAGTATATTGTTTGATTTAGGTTTGTGTAGCATTTTAGGGATTGTTTCGGCGTTGCTTTTCTATTGTTCCTATTAGTTTAAATTAAAAGAGCCATCACTGTGGGACTAGGTCGACGTGTAAAATTGTCTTATATTTATGTATTTACTAGCTTCTGCCCGCGCATTCGTCGGCGTAGAATTGATATTTAATCTAAAAAAAAAATATTATTATCCCTTATTTAGGAGGGCTCATTTAGACGGGGCGAGAACTCGCATGCGAGTTTGATTACATTGCGTCGTTTGATCGGTAGGCTGAATTGATGGAACCTCAATTGTCCGCAATGTAACTAAAATCATATACGAGTTTGCGCGCCGTCTAAATGAGCCCTTGTTCTAACAAATATTTGACATAAATGTTTCTCTGAACGTTTTCCGGATGATTTTATAAACCAATATATATGTTATAATAAAATACATGTGTTTTTTATTTAAATTTATATTTTAGCATTTCTTGAGGGTTCTTTCAATTATTAACCATTTAGGTAAATGTATCAGAATGGAAATTGTATAACAAATCCATTTAAAACCGAATTTCCATTGCTTATCGTAAAATAAAGTACTTGGAAAAATCCTCTAGTGAAGTCTGGTGCATGCAGAAACTTATCACTTTTTACAAAAACAATGACCCTCTTTCAAAGCATGAGAAATGAAAAGTCAATTAAAGTGATCAATGGTAGCAACAAAACTAGGCTAGACTTGACGGAGAGGCGTCTAGCGGGTGTCCCGAGACTCCCAAGACGAACAACTGGGAGCGTGGTGAAGGGCGACTGTCTCGCCGTGGTTATTGACTTGCACGTATTCCCTACAGTCATCACGGCTAAAAACAGAAACATTTGATTGTTTCGATCGTTCGAGCGGAAGCGGCAGAGATCAGTCCGTTTTATATGTTTATTTATGTGTAGATATTTCGTACAAGAACAAAATGCATTCTGTAGCGGTATACATTCAGGACCCTTGTTTTCATTTAATTCATTGCTGTTTTACCAGCTATGCTACTGAACCAATGTCAATTGATGGAATTCGCTTTTAAGTAATGACTTTGTATAGTTTGAATGATAAATGTTTAATGATAATGTTTGGCGTTGTATTTCATTTGTAATGTTTAAAAATTATAATATTTAAAACTTTCCCGTTTTGAACACATATTAACTCACATTGACCAGTGAAACCTGTGTCGAAACGTCGGTAAATAAAGGTAATGGAATAAATTTAGCGTTAGACCCGTCTACTTATATATAAATGTGAGTTAATATGTGTTTAAAAATTAGTATTTTAAAGTATTTTTCTCACGTTGGTGTGGTGGAAAAATTGTGTTTCACTCGGTAGCAAATTTTATTTAACCCTCGTGCCTTGAAACCCTCGCAACGCTCAAGATTTCACATTTCGAACCACTCGCTACGCCGGTGGTTCAATTTTGGAATCTTCGCTTGCTCGGGTATCAAGCAGGTTAGAGGAGTTAAACAACAACTTGGCCCTCTTAATTTAATAAAACAAATATGTATTAATCTAGATCTTTTGGATTATTCCCATTAGTTACCATTACGTACTACCATTTTTTTTAACTCACATTGTAACACTGTAATTAAGGTTGTATAATTCCCAGTAGTTACTACCAACTCGCTTGAGTATGAGTGGTAACTAGTGAGAATTTTATTTCTCAGTTGTTCCCACAGAAATATTATACCTAATATTCAATACTGAAAAAAAAACCAGATAAATATGAAGTGGGAATGTTTCACGTCGGCAGGTGATTCAGTAAACTATTTGTGTGAAAATTGTTGTGCTGTTTGTGTTCTTGGCTAAATTGTTAAACTGATTTGTGTAGGATTATTTCATAGTTGTACCGATAAACTTATATTAAAATATTTGTTCAGTTGTAGAACAATTAAAGGCTGTCGATGGTTAAAATAACCCACTCTATATACTTGTATATGTATTCTTGTTAGTTGAGTTATTGAACATTAAAATTTGGTGGTAACGACTGAGAATAAAAATTCGCACTAGTTATCACCAAAGTGAGTTTAGTGGTTAAACTATTTACTGGATTTTTTTTTCTCTAATATTATCACGGGGGACAGGTAAGAAAAAAATCGGAGTTGTTACCACTGGTAACAACTTCAACACTTGTACCTACCACGTTGAATTTGTTCCGAATTTTGTCGCGAATCGTTATCAAATCGGCAAACGCTAGTGTAGCATTGAATAAAAAGCAGTCGCGACGGGGCGACGAGCGATTAACGAATATCTGTGTGCGGTGGGGTCGATGCCCTGCCGGCAGAGGCGCGCCTGGCGGCTCTGCCCGGGACCTGACCCTCTGGGGATGCTCCGAGGGGTCGCCGACACCGCTTTTGCACCGATATGTCAATACCCTACGCCGAGCGGGCACTGTAATGTAAAGAATCATTTCGGCGGGCCATGACGGCCGACGGAGGCGGCGACCTTGCAGCGGCCGCGTCAAGGTCCCCGCGGGCGCCGATCCCGCCGTGCGCACGACGGCCGCGCCCGCGCGCTTTTAAATCCATCTGCGTGGCGACACCGGCCAATTATGATTTTGAAAATGCAGCAGGTCGCGGAGCACCAGGGCTAGACGACAGGCGTCAGCTGTGCCGGCGCGGGCGTCGACCGCGTCTCACCTGCGCCCGCCGCCCGTCTGCTCCCGGCCGCTGCTCGATACATGAACCGACCCCAAAACTAGTTTGCGAACGGCAATCGCACCGATCAGGGCTCATTCACAACACTTACCGACCGCATCTCCACACGCGAACCAGTGTAAGCCTCGTATAGTTATTACGAATCGGAGTGTGCTTATACTCGGGACTGGATACGTATTCTGATTGGGCAGGTCCGATGCTTGTTTCTGCACACTAGGACGCAATCGAGTGTAGCGCCGGAGTCGCGAGCGAAACATCACGCGTTTGGTTAATGCTAAGTTATACAGTTATAGACGTCTAAAAAATTAAAGTCAGTGCCAAAACTATCATCCAGCATGACGTTACGGCGTTATATTTAGTGAGTGTTTAAGCCTTACGTAAAGCGTGTGTATTGCGTTGTATATCGACCGGCAGGGGTCGTCGGTCCACTGATCAGGTGGAGTGGAGCGGGCATTCCAGTAGTATCCTACACAAAGGAAATACATTGAATCCTTACACTAATAACATGTAGGCGTTATAGAGTAGGCGACGACCGACACGTGTAGTTCTTAGATGGAGTTATCCCTCGACAAAATATGTATAGTATAACATTGTTTGCGTTGAAAGGCGATGGCGAGTGAAAGTAGCTAAGTTATAATAGCCCTATACGGGCCATTTTATTTTTATTTAAAGATGTACACCTACGTCACCTACCTACACATTTTTTTATATTTAAGAAAAATCGCGAGCTGTTTCAATTCAATACATATTAGGAGAGTCGTTAGATTTTAATTTCCATTCGGTTACTTTTTCATATAGGTACTTTGTTGGTACGACATGACGTAAAGGAGTGGAAGGAATGAAAAATGTATGGAAATTTTGGACCACTTTTTCTCCTATTAGGATAGAAAAAAAGAGCTTCTCTTAAAGATAAAAATCTCACATTAAAAAAAAACCGGCCAAGTGCGAGTCGGACTCGCGCACGGAGGGTTCCGAACCTCAAAAAAAATAGAGCAAAACAAGCAAAAAACGGTCACCCATCCAAGTACTGACCCCGCCCGACGTTGCTTAACTTCGGTCAAAAATCACGTTTGTTGTATGGGAGCCCCACTTAAATCTTTATTTTATTCTGTTTTTAGTATTTGTTGTTATAGCGGCAACAGAAATACATCATCTGTGAAAATTTCAACTGTCTAGCTATCACGGTTCGTGAGATACAGCCTGGTGACAGACGGACGGACGGACGGACAGCGGAGTCTTAGTAATAGGGTCCCGTTTTTACCCTTTGGGTACGGAACCCTAAAAACAGTAGTGTGTAAATAAAATGGTCCATACAGTGCATTCAAATCCTTACAAGAGTTAATTTTAATTTTTAATTAACAGAAACGTCTGCGACCGATGCTATTAAGCTTAGAATAAATTTAAAAGTGGAAAAATTACTGTCTTGGGTGAGACTTGAACTCACGGTCTCTGGATCGATACTCCAGCGCTCTGCCATCTGACTGCAATCTGATCTTTGCTGGCTATGCCAGCTGCCGCTGCAGAGGCCGTGAGTTCGTCTCACCCAAGACAGTAATTTTTCCACTTTTATTTTTTTCCGTACAAAATATTTTACAGAGTTATTTAAATCGCGCACTTACATAACATGTACATACATGTTCTCATTCGTTCATTCTATACCCTTTATACTATTACAGTACTGCACGGGTACACTACAGTTCTGCATAGGTTGACAGCTGCCGCGATATTGGTGCAAACCTGAAAGTATACTTGGTCAACCAGATCTTGACAGTAGAAAAAGGCGGCAAATTTGAAAAATGTTGGCGCGAAGGGATATCGTCCCATAGAAAATTTGAATTTCGTGCCATTTTTAGGGTTCCGTAGCCAAATGGCAAAAAACGGAACCCTTATAGATTCGTCATGTCTGTCTGTCTGTCTGTCCGTCTGTCCGTCTGTCTGTCCGTCCGTATGTCACAGCCACTTTTCTCCGAAACTATAAGAACTATACTGTTGAAACTTGGTAAGTAGATGTATTATGTGAACCGCATTAAGATTTTCACACAAAAATAGAAAAAAAACAATAAATTTTTAGGGTTCCCCATACTTCGAACTGAAACTCAAATTTTTTTTTTTCATCAAACCCATACGTGTGGGGTATCTATGGATAGGTCTTCAAAAATGATATTGAGGTTTCTAATATCATTTTTTTCTAAACTGAATAGTTTGCGCGAGAGACACTTCCAAAGTGGTAAATTGTGTCCCCCCCCCCCTGTAACTTCTAAAATAAGAGAATGATAAAACTAAAAAAAATATATGATGTACATTACCATGTAAACTTCCACCGAAAATTGGTTTGAACGAGATCTAGCAAGTAGTTTTTTTTTAAACGTCATAAATCGCCTAAATACGGAACCCTTCATGGGCGAGTCCGACTCGCACTTGGCCGCTTTTTTACTGACAAGATTTGGTTGAGCTATAGTATTTCCTTGCAGGCAGTTCGCGAAGGCGTGGTGGTAGCCGTGCGGATCGGATCGGAGCGGGCGGCAGAGCGAGGGGTGCGGCGGCGAAGCGCGCGGACTCAACGCCGACAAGACGGACAGCGCGCGGCAGCCGGGGCCCGTGCTGCGAGCCTCGGGGAGGACCACCGTCCCCCTGCACAGGCGCCGCTGGGTCCCGCCCTCCACTCTCAGGGAACACGATGTGCCCGACGGAGATGCCAAGCACGACACCATATTCCGAAAGGTGAGGGTTCGCCCGTTAGTGCTCTTACTCTTTACTTACCTACTAATGGCTCTGTGAGCTGTAGAGCTCCCGTGGCACAGCCATTTTGAAATAAAAACAACACATACAGGGCTATATTTGGACCGTTAGCCATATTGTGCGGGATGATCAGGTAGGTCATACTGAAAACTTTTTCTATGGGACTAACCCCGAAATCCCAAAAACAAATTTGGCCTTCCCATAGAAAACGACATCCATTCGACCAAAATGTATGAAACGGCTAAAAAAAATGTGATTTCGGAGTTGGTCCCATAGAAAAAGTTGTTCAGTATCCTAATCACCTCGCACAATATGGCTAACGGTCCAAATATAACCCTGTACTCCCTAGAATTGTGTCAAATTTTTGTTTTTTTAATGCCCCGGATGCCAGCCCTTTAAGCCAAATCTCATAGAAAAAGGGGCAAGCTATGATGGCGCCATCTATGCAAACCTTTGACAGTTGCCAACCCCATTAGAATACTCGTTGCTTAGTTTTGATATATTAAGCCTAATATGTGTTTGTTATCGTTCAATATCCGCGTGGGGTCATCGCATCGCAATCGGTCACCGATAAGCCTCACTGCTTTTCGCGGGTTGTTTGCAAACTTCGCTGTAAACAATTGGCCGCTTCAGGGAAAGGCACAGCTAGCCAAGTAGCCGGGGGGGCTAGCCAAGATGACAATCATTGATAGGAAACGACAATCGAAACCTAAATAATGTATGGAAATAGTCACATCACATTTCTTGTTTTTCTTTCGTTTTGCGTTTGTCGATGTACGGTTGTCAGCCCCCAGGCACACGACATCAACTATTCCTGAACGCTGAAAAAACATCTATTTATTTTGTAATCCAAATTGAATGAAGCATACATTTTTAAGATTAGAAAAACTATGCGTTATCTGTCTTGCGATTTATAAAAAATAAAAAACAATAATATATTTTTTTTACTTTAGAATATCGTTTTAATAACAGATACCTACTGTAAACTGATGTATGCAATAAATGATATGAATATGAACACCTTTTGTAGCATCTTATGGGTTATACAAACTGAGACTTAGGAGCATCGAATTAAATCGTTCGATCAAATACCGAAATGTATCAAAAATCGTAAGTGATATCGGTGATATTTGTAGAGCCCATGAGTTCAGAATACAGCCCCATTAGGCGGATCAAGAACTTGAATGCGATTTTAGTTACATTGCTGTATTTAGTCGATCGAATGAATTTATTATACTCTGTCTGTAGTTAGCAATGTACCTATTGAATATTGCATGCAAGTTCTTGAACAGTCTAAATGGGGCTTCGGCATCGCGGTTGCAATCGGGGCGGTGCTTTTGATTTTAGTATGCAACCGCACGTGGTCGTAAGCACTTAAACGCCAATCTATACTATGGAACGGTTTGCCACCGCAACTGCGTACGTGACTATGGAACATGGAGTATTCTCATCTATTCTCGGCTTTTGCCACGCGTTCAGTCTAATTTTAATTTAATTTAATAATAATTTATGACATTACTTGGGTCAGTTATTAAAACAATTGTGACCGCTTGCAGGTCCGCGGTATCCTCAACAAGCTCACACCGGAAAAGTTCCAAAAGCTGAGCGATGACCTGCTCGGCTTGGAGCTCGACTCGGACAAGGTATGTCACACAGCTCTCTCTTCCGTTAAGATTATAGTAAGGCTTATAAAGCTTGTAAAGACATGCCGAGTGTCGAGGACAGGAAACAAGCGTCTCCAGTATTCGCGCAATTTTTTCCATTGTTAATAAACTTAAAGGCTTATATTAAAACATAACTACCGTTTATTCAATGAATTATAGCGAGTGACTAGAAATGTTTGATATACCAATTCTATACTACATCGGTAAAGCAGTGTCGCTACTCACGAATTGCACCCAGACAGCGCGCTCTGCCCGACGCAACGAATCCGCGCGACGCTCCGGTGTGTGTTACATCGGGGTGTGTAAGGTGTGAGCGTTACAACGAATATGCACGTACATTGCGATGTTCCGCTCTCGCACCGGAGCAGAGTGTAGATCCGCATCCAATATGAAGACTACTTTTAGGTTAGGTTAGTTATTAATGTCTGTATAATGAACAATGATGTGTGTGCAGGTCCTGAAGGGCGTGATCCTGCTGATCTTCGAGAAGGCCCTGGACGAGCCGAAGTACTCGTCGATGTACGCGCAGCTGTGCAAGCGGCTGTCCGAGGAGGCGCCCAACCTGGAGCCGCCCGGGCAGCCTTGCACGTTCCGCCTGCTGCTGCTGAACAAGTGCCGCGCCGAGTTCGAGAACCGCGCGCAGGCCTTCGCCGCCTTCGAGGAGCGCGCGCTCGCGCCCGAGGAGGAGGAGCGCCGCCATCTCGCCAAGTGCAAGATGCTCGGCAACATCAAGGTATAGTTTGTAGCTTTCTAATAGACCCCGAAGGCTAATCCTATTGTCTATTGTTCAGTAAAACCGCACGTGCTACTTACCTGCAAAAAAGGGTCCTAATTATTCTATTTGGCACCTGAGCGCGGGCTAGTCCAACGCTCAAAAAACCAGTGTAGGTGCGCTCTCCGATAACGCGCCTTTGTTACGCATCTCGATGACACATTTTAGACTGGTTCTGTAGCGTTCGACTCGCCGGCACTCAGTAACCGAAGTACCGATTTTTTATGCAGGTGGTTGTGGCACGTCGCACGAGCGGTTTTTCTTAACAATAGACAATAGGATTAGCCTTCGGGGTCTATTAGAAAGCTACAAACTATACGAGGCTTTGATCTCGGACTGTCTAGAACACAAAATGACTAGTGTAATATTTTGCCTATATCTCTTTTAGTCTACATCGCAAACGGTCTAGAACACAAAATGACCACATATAGGTAGGTTAGGTTCGTTAGGTATCTTCAAATGGCCGAAGGCCAAACCGCACAGAAATAGGAGCCCCGCGTCGACATCGCTAACGTAAAGATAAACCGACGAAATGTAGATAAATAAAGGTCTAAATAATTGTAGTCTTTTTGTGTTCTAGACCGTTTGCGATGTAGACTAAAAGGGATATAGGCAAAATATTACACTAGTCATTTTGTGTTCTAGACAGTCCGAGACCAACCCGGTACGAGGTGACCCCCCGTAGCGTAGCCTGGCACCAGGGCCCGTACCCCGTCCCACACAGGACCTCACAGAACATTCACATTATATATAATGTCATAGATTAACACGAACGTGACATGAAGCTTATAAGACCACGGTCTTCACATATATGCGCTTCCGTACTAAATTAATATTGGAGCATGATCGCTTATTTTAGTTGCGTTATGTAATAATTTTAAGATATTAATTAGTAGTACTACTTTATATTTGTAATTACGAACATTACAAGCTCAATAAACGGTTACACGGTGTGGTCGGTTTCGCCTACTTCACCTTAAGTGTAGTAAAATTATATTAAAAGTAAAAATATAGTTAAAATCAGAGTTTGATGAAAATGATGTTTATTATAATTATGAAATATACAGGGTGTAATCTAAAACGTGATACAAGATAATCAAACCTGAATCTTTTCATGATTTTGAACAACTTTTACTATGGGGTCAACTTTGTAAATTAACAATAAAAAAATCTTTGCCATACATTTTTGTCTACCTCTCCTTGACCATTTCTATGGAACAGCTCAATTTTTTTTTAATATTACAAAATTGACCCCATAGTAAAAGTTGTTCAAAATCATGAAAAGATTCAGGTTTGATTATCTAGTATTTGCAAGTAGTTGGATGAATCTGTGTAAAGAATGTATGAAGATCTGTGAGGCGATGGATAAGCGTGAATCTTCTGTCTTTTATTAGTTTTGATTTCTGACATTTTGTTCTGTTTTTCCTTTCTAGACTGTATCATGTACCTTGTTTGTATAATACTGTCTATTATAAATTTCATAGCGTATTAGTCCGCTGTAATGCTGTGTAAATTTTATGAATTAATAAAATAAAATAAAAATCTTGTATCACGTTTTAGATTACACCCTGTATACATAGACGGGATAAATAAATATAATGCGATATAATCGTAGTTCATCGGCGAGCTGGGCAAGCTGGAGATCCTGGCGGAGTCGATCCTGCACCGCTGCATCCAGAACCTGCTGGCGCGGCGCGCCGCCGCCGACCACCACGAGGACCTGGAGTGCCTGGCGCAGCTGGTGCGCACGTGCGGCCGCGTGCTGGACTCGGAGCGCGGCCGCGGCCTCATGGACCAGTACTTCGCGCGCATCGAGACCCTCTCGCACTCGCACGAGCTGCAGCCGCGCATCCGGTTCATGCTGCGCGACGTGGTCGAGCTCCGCAGGGGAGGTGAGCCCACAAGACACGAACACAGTACAAGAACTTGGCTTGGCTTATGACACATACCTACGAGGAAACCGAAGAATTACTCACTCGACTAACCTATCCAACATAAAATACGCACAGCTTTACTTATATTCACACACACACACACCACGGGGGATTTTTACGTTTTTATATTGATCTGTCTTTTCTTTAGCATGTTCTGTATATAGCTTTTCTTTTTAATTGTAACTTAAATTAAGCAAATGAAATACTTACCTTTTAACATACCTACTCATAAATGTAGCACAATTTTTATTAACATTCTCCAGATAAGGAAGAGCGGTACCTCCTGGCACAGGCTTTAAAGCTTAAAAGGAGGTTCCAATCACTAAGTTTAAGATGATTATTGTGAAAGTAAATAAACATTTTTTTTTTTTTTTAAGAACAGTAGTGAATCTTCATAGAAATGTGCCGCTGCCGGCTTGAATGTGTGCGTGCGCGCCGGGCGCCGTGTACGCACGCGCTGCCACGCACACATTCGCATAATATACGGGGGAATACGGTGGCGGCAGTGTGGGCCGTACCGCGACTGTGATCGCGCGCATTCGATTTCGCTCGCATTTGCCTGCTCTTACCGGCCTTAAATTATACCTCATTTAGGAATTGATAGAACATTTCATTATATTATATAAATAGAAACCTAGTGCTACTCATAATACGCAAATCATATTTAACTAAAAATAAAAGTGACAACCCTAAGCGCCAACGCAAGAGTAGGTAAATAACTTGCCGAGCGGCCTTAGATTCACTACTGTTCTTAGTGTACTGTGACACAAACGAACTTGGAGGATACAATCAAACGGAGACGCCATGTCTGTAATTTTCTGTACAAAACAGTCTGCCGATTTTTGCGGGGGAGGGGAACGTCAAATGTATGCGTGACGTAAAAATAGCCATGTCAGATAAACGTCAGTCCATACATTGTGTATGACCGTTGGCCGCCTATTTTCGACAGAAGGGAAAGCCTGTTAATGGCTACTCCGTTTAGTTGTATCCTCCAAGCAAACGAACGTACACAAATATAGCTGGTCAACCAAATCTTGTCTGTAAAAAAAGGCGCGAAATTCAAATTTTCTATGGGACGATATCCCTTCGCGCCTACATTTTTCAAATTTGCCGCCTTTTTCTACTGTCAAGATCTGGTTGACCAAGTATATCATCTTAGTCTAATTATCTAACCATATATAGGTAGATCCGACACGTAGAGACAGGAAATAAAGTAGATTTCGCATGACACGATTCGTGCGAGTAGTTTTTAAGAAATTATCACGTAAATGTCCCTCCCGGTTTTTTAGGGTTCCGTAGCCAAATGGCAAAAAACGGAACCCTTATAGATTCGTCATGTCTGTCTGTCTGTCCGTCCGTATGTCACAGCCACTTTTTTCCGAAACTATACGAACTATACTGTTGAAACTTGGTAAGTAGATGTATTCTGTGAACCGCATTAAGATTTTCACACAAAAATAGAAAAAAAATTTTTTTGGGGGGTTCCCCATACTTTAGAACTGAAACTCAAAAAAAAAGGTTTTCATCAAACCCATACGTGTGGGGTATCTATGGATAGGTCTTCAAAAATGATATTGAGGTTTCTAATATCATTTTTTTCTAAACTGAATAGTTTGCGCGAGAGACATTTCCAAAGTGGTAAAATGTGTGTCCCCCCCCCCCCCTGTAACTTCTAAAATAAGAGAATGATAAAACTAAAAAAAATATATGATGTACATTACCATGTAAACTTCCACCGAAAATTGGTTTGAACAAGATCTAGTGAGTAGTTTTTTTTTAATACGTCATAAATCCCCTAAATACGGAACCCTTCATGGGCGAGTCCGACTCGCACTTGGCCGCTTTTATTATGAATATGATGACGATTAAGGCTTAGCACGCACTGCGGTTTTTAAAAAGCGGTTCCGCTACCGCAAAAAATGTAACGTACGGCATTCTTTATAAGCGCACGCACTTGCGATTTAAGAATGCCGTACGTTACATTTTTTGCGGTAGCGGAACCGCTTTTTAAAAACCGCAGTGCGTGCTAAGCCTAAGACGTGACGTTGTCAGGCTGGGTGCCGCGCGCCGCCAGCAGCAGCGAGGGCCCCGTGCCCATCCAGCAGCTGCGGCCCGACGCCAGCCCGCCGCGCCGCCACGACCGCGAGCAGCGCGACTCGCTGTTCCGCGGCGGCATGCGCTCCCGCCCGCTCGACGACGTGCTGGCCGGCCTGGCGCTGCAGCCGGGTAACTACCTCCTACATAACGCTTGCCATCCAGCAGCTGCGGCCCGACGCCAGCCCGCCGCGCCGCCACGACCGCGAGCAGCGCGACTCGCTGTTCCGCGGCGGCATGCGCTCCCGCCCGCTCGACGACGTGCTGGCCGGCCTGGCGCTGCAGCCGGGTAACTACCTCCTACATAACGCTTGCCATCCAGCAGCTGCGGCCCGACGCCAGCCCGCCGCGCCGCCACGACCGCGAGCAGCGCGACTCGCTGTTCCGCGGCGGCATGCGCTCCCGCCCGCTCGACGACGTGCTGGCCGGCCTGGCGCTGCAGCCGGGTAACTACCTCCTACATAACGCTTGCCATCCAGCAGCTGCGGCCCGACGCCAGCCCGCCGCGCCGCCACGACCGCGAGCAGCGCGACTCGCTGTTCCGCGGCGGCATGCGCTCCCGCCCGCTCGACGACGTGCTGGCCGGCCTGGCGCTGCAGCCGGGTAACTACCTCCTACATAACGCTTGCCATCCAGCAGCTGCGGCCCGACGCCAGCCCGCCGCGCCGCCACGACCGCGAGCAGCGCGACTCGCTGTTCCGCGGCGGCATGCGCTCCCGCCCGCTCGACGACGTGCTGGCCGGCCTGGCGCTGCAGCCGGGTAACTACCTCCTACATAACGCTTGCCATCCAGCAGCTGCGGCCCGACGCCAGCCCGCCGCGCCGCCACGACCGCGAGCAGCGCGACTCGCTGTTCCGCGGCGGCATGCGCTCCCGCCCGCTCGACGACGTGCTGGCCGGCCTGGCGCTGCAGCCGGGTAACTACCTCCTACATAACGCTTGCCATCCAGCAGCTGCGGCCCGACGCCAGCCCGCCGCGCCGCCACGACCGCGAGCAGCGCGACTCGCTGTTCCGCGGCGGCATGCGCTCCCGCCCGCTCGACGACGTGCTGGCCGGCCTGGCGCTGCAGCCGGGTAACTACCTCCTACATAACGCTTGCCATCCAGCAGCTGCGGCCCGACGCCAGCCCGCCGCGCCGCCACGACCGCGAGCAGCGCGACTCGCTGTTCCGCGGCGGCATGCGCTCCCGCCCGCTCGACGACGTGCTGGCCGGCCTGGCGCTGCAGCCGGGTAACTACCTCCTACATAACGCTTGCCATCCAGCAGCTGCGGCCCGACGCCAGCCCGCCGCGCCGCCACGACCGCGAGCAGCGCGACTCGCTGTTCCGCGGCGGCATGCGCTCCCGCCCGCTCGACGACGTGCTGGCCGGCCTGGCGCTGCAGCCGGGTAACTACCTCCTACATAACGCTTGCCATCCAGCAGCTGCGGCCCGACGCCAGCCCGCCGCGCCGCCACGACCGCGAGCAGCGCGACTCGCTGTTCCGCGGCGGCATGCGCTCCCGCCCGCTCGACGACGTGCTGGCCGGCCTGGCGCTGCAGCCGGGTAACTACCTCCTACATAACGCTTGCCATCCAGCAGCTGCGGCCCGACGCCAGCCCGCCGCGCCGCCACGACCGCGAGCAGCGCGACTCGCTGTTCCGCGGCGGCATGCGCTCCCGCCCGCTCGACGACGTGCTGGCCGGCCTGGCGCTGCAGCCGGGTAACTACCTCCTACATAACGCTTGCCATCCAGCAGCTGCGGCCCGACGCCAGCCCGCCGCGCCGCCACGACCGCGAGCAGCGCGACTCGCTGTTCCGCGGCGGCATGCGCTCCCGCCCGCTCGACGACGTGCTGGCCGGCCTGGCGCTGCAGCCGGGTAACTACCTCCTACATAACGCTTGCCATCCAGCAGCTGCGGCCCGACGCCAGCCCGCCGCGCCGCCACGACCGCGAGCAGCGCGACTCGCTGTTCCGCGGCGGCATGCGCTCCCGCCCGCTCGACGACGTGCTGGCCGGCCTGGCGCTGCAGCCGGGTAACTACCTCCTACATAACGCTTGCCATCCAGCAGCTGCGGCCCGACGCCAGCCCGCCGCGCCGCCACGACCGCGAGCAGCGCGACTCGCTGTTCCGCGGCGGCATGCGCTCCCGCCCGCTCGACGACGTGCTGGCCGGCCTGGCGCTGCAGCCGGGTAACTACCTCCTACATAACGCTTGCCATCCAGCAGCTGCGGCCCGACGCCAGCCCGCCGCGCCGCCACGACCGCGAGCAGCGCGACTCGCTGTTCCGCGGCGGCATGCGCTCCCGCCCGCTCGACGACGTGCTGGCCGGCCTGGCGCTGCAGCCGGGTAACTACCTCCTACATAACGCTTGCCATCCAGCAGCTGCGGCCCGACGCCAGCCCGCCGCGCCGCCACGACCGCGAGCAGCGCGACTCGCTGTTCCGCGGCGGCATGCGCTCCCGCCCGCTCGACGACGTGCTGGCCGGCCTGGCGCTGCAGCCGGGTAACTACCTCCTACATAACGCTTGCCATCCAGCAGCTGCGGCCCGACGCCAGCCCGCCGCGCCGCCACGACCGCGAGCAGCGCGACTCGCTGTTCCGCGGCGGCATGCGCTCCCGCCCGCTCGACGACGTGCTGGCCGGCCTGGCGCTGCAGCCGGGTAACTACCTCCTACATAACGCTTGCCATAATGAGCTTATTATGGAAACTTAAATGATCGAGATTGTCCCATGATTAGCAGTGATCGGGGATTTCTATGCCACACCGCGGGATATCAAGTCGAAATGGTAATATGGATACGCCACTTGGCCCGCGATAGGAACAAAACTGTTCGAAAAGTAAACGTTATTTCGGTGTTGGTAATTCGTTTATAAAATAAAGGACTGTAAAAAAACAGGGTTGATTATGATTTAAAGAAAAAATATTATTCAAAAAATTATTAAGTTTTCAATTTTTCAATTTCAAATTTTCAATTATTAATATTAATAATATATGCAATGCATGATTAATTGATTAACAGTAACATGCCAAAACACTCTCCTATATCGCACACGAATCCCGGAATCCCGCGGCATATCCATACTAGCATAATGATTGAGGTCATTCACCCCAAGTGGCATAGAAATCCCCGATCACTGATGATTAGAGATAAAATGTATGTATATAATGATGAATGACCGCCCCGTCGCCAGGGTCTCTGGTGCCGCCGCCGGACAAGATGTTCGGCAACGGGTTCCCGTCGCGCGACGGGTTCCGGCAGCGCTCCGCGCCGTCCGCGCCGCAGGGCTACTACCACCACCGCCAGCACTACAAGCAGGGCCGCGACCAGCAGGGCAACGGCAAGGTGAGCGCCATCTTTCCTTAACCTTTTGAACGCCACAGACGGCGATTGACGTCGACGCAAAATCGTGACAACGACTGTAACATAAATGTTACGTAACCTAGGTTAATCGTATGTAATTATTTCTGCGTTCATTAATATAAGTACATTATTTTACAAGTACGATATTTACGCCAAAGACGGCATTTGACGTCGATCGTTTTTTGATGAAAATCTGAAAAACGCCCATTTTTAGGTTGGCATTATTTATTCACGAAACTAAATTTTACCCCCGTGGCGTCAGTGGCACGGCAAATGGATGCGCCGTTTGGCGTTCAAAGGGTTAACACCCACTGAAGTTTAGGCAAAAGCGCGATCTAAATACGCATGGAGTGTGCTAATGCTAGTCGACTTGAGGCTCCTCGTCCAGCCTTAGCATCATCGCAGAACGCCATTTTATTTCGATATCCAGCCATTAAAAGGCGTTTGACACCAGGACATTAATCCTTGTCACCACTTTAGAACAACATCAGCAGTTTGCACATTACCCGAGATTGCTGCTTCAATTATTTTCAACAACTCGCAGAAACAATTTTCAAGTAAAAACTTTTTTAACACATGTTCATTGTAATAAGTTATTAACATTATTTTTGAGTAACAACGTACCAGGGTATACAGTAAGCATCAAAAGGAACGTACCGGACTATGTGTCAAAAGTTCCATTCGCAAATAGTCTAACAAAAAGATAGGTACATGTTTCTATAAGTTGAATAATTAGATTGTGACAGATACTTCTGAACGCGAATTGTACAGATATACACCGTGGGCTGGTAAAACCTGACAGATTTTAACCACGCATTCCTGAGGAGCAAAAAATGTTACATGAGTTTTGTTCAAATTCTGGGCCGATATGATATGGCAGGGCAAGAGTTAATTTTAGTTTCTTGCAGGGATCGGAACCGGTTTTTGGCAAAAACTTAGAATTAACCATAATTTTCGAATTATTTTATACTCGAAATGTAGGACTCAGTTGTGTTTTTAGGTTACGACTTCGTATTATTAGATTGCTCAATTAGAAATAAAGTAATTAGCAAAGAACGAAAAAATACCGTTTCCGTTTCCATTCAAAAAATACCGGTATCCGATCCCTGGTTTCTTGTAACACAGCAGGAGGCCCCGCGGCTGCACAAGGCGCGGCTGGCGGCCGGCGGCGCGCTCGAGGACGTGCAGATGCGGCCCGCCGCCTACAGCCTCATGTTCACCGCGTCCGCCAACCGCCTGCCCAAGCAGCCCGCGCCGCCGCCGCTGCTGCTGCCGCCGGCCCCGCAGAGTGAGTACAGCACCCTGCCCGCCCTACGGCACGAGTCTGTACACAACAGGCCAGCCCTACAGCCTCATGTTCACCGCGTCCGCCAACCGCCTGCCCAAGCAGCCCGCGCCGCCGCCGCTGCTGCTGCCGCCGGCCCCGCAGAGTGAGTACAGCACCCTGCCCGCCCTACGGCACGAGTCTGTACACAACAGGCCAGCCCTACAGCCTCATGTTCACCGCGTCCGCCAACCGCCTGCCCAAGCAGCCCGCGCCGCCGCCGCTGCTGCTGCCGCCGGCCCCGCAGAGTGAGTACAGCACCCTGCCCGCCCTACGGCACGAGTCTGTACACAACAGGCCAGCCCTACAGCCTCATGTTCACCGCGTCCGCCAACCGCCTGCCCAAGCAGCCCGCGCCGCCGCCGCTGCTGCTGCCGCCGGCCCCGCAGAGTGAGTACAGCACCCTGCCCGCCCTACGGCACGAGTCTGTACACAACAGGCCAGCCCTACAGCCTCATGTTCACCGCGTCCGCCAACCGCCTGCCCAAGCAGCCCGCGCCGCCGCCGCTGCTGCTGCCGCCGGCCCCGCAGAGTGAGTACAGCACCCTGCCCGCCCTACGGCACGAGTCTGTACACAACAGGCCAGCCCTACAGCCTCATGTTCACCGCGTCCGCCAACCGCCTGCCCAAGCAGCCCGCGCCGCCGCCGCTGCTGCTGCCGCCGGCCCCGCAGAGTGAGTACAGCACCCTGCCCGCCCTACGGCACGAGTCTGTACACAACAGGCCAGCCCTACAGCCTCATGTTCACCGCGTCCGCCAACCGCCTGCCCAAGCAGCCCGCGCCGCCGCCGCTGCTGCTGCCGCCGGCCCCGCAGAGTGAGTACAGCACCCTGCCCGCCCTACGGCACGAGTCTGTACACAACAGGCCAGCCCTACAGCCTCATGTTCACCGCGTCCGCCAACCGCCTGCCCAAGCAGCCCGCGCCGCCGCCGCTGCTGCTGCCGCCGGCCCCGCAGAGTGAGTACAGCACCCTGCCCGCCCTACGGCACGAGTCTGTACACAACAGGCCAGCCCTACAGCCTCATGTTCACCGCGTCCGCCAACCGCCTGCCCAAGCAGCCCGCGCCGCCGCCGCTGCTGCTGCCGCCGGCCCCGCAGAGTGAGTACAGCACCCTGCCCGCCCTACGGCACGAGTCTGTACACAACAGGCCAGCCCTACAGACCAGGGATGTTGCGAATATCCGCAACCGCGGAACTTCCGCATTATTTTCAACATCCGCATCCGCATAAAATCGATGCGGATTTAATGCGGATGCGGATGTGGAACAGGTCGGTACAGGAACGTCTTAGCATCGGCGTAAGTGCTAGACTGCTAGGTAATTTAGTCATTAACCAAAAAATCCTATTAGAAATGAGCAGTCAAGCGTGAGTGGGACTTAATGTACGGAACCCTTGGAACGCGAGTCCGACTCGCACTTGGCGGGTTTTTTGAAAAAAAAAATTACTAAAATGTAATATTTGACGTTTTTTATGGTACTATCTTGACATTCTTGACATCCGCATCCGCGTCCGCGGATGTCAAAAAATCGGCATCCGCAACATCCCTGCTACAGACTCATGTACTGTCACACCTCGGACACTGGCGATCAAATGTATGAAACAAACGCGTCGCTACGCACACAGCCTAAGCTCGTGTAGGTGAACGCGTACCATGCTTGTGTGAGTGAGATAAGACATTGTAGGGTAACTGTGAGGTAACCGAGAGCGGGTGGGCGGTACTTTCAACGGGAGGCAGGGAGCGTCCATACTGTACGCTAGTACTGTTTATTATACTGTGGTACTGTGCAGCCCTACAGAGCCCTACAGCCCGAGATAAATGGCGCGTGATGACGACCGCGAATCGCGAACGCGCAATAGCGTAGAAGTCTCATCTGCGCGGCCCTTTTCTTTCAATATGTACTTATTTCCAAGTTAATAAAAGGGTTGGCTGCCGCGGGCTCGAACTAAATGTAGTACATGAAATAGTGTAAATTAATGTGTCTTGTATTGATTGACAGAAACGCTCGCGGGTGGAGCGTTGATCAAAGAGCCGGCCATCACCATCAAGCCGGCGCCCGACAAGAAAGATAAGCCCAAAAAGGACAAGGTAGGTCATTCCGTTTTAGTACCTACCCGTAATGAGCTGAGGATATGCCGCCGTAAGCCAATAGTTCCACTAATATTGTTTTCACCTCAGCAGCTCGAACAAGGTTACTTTACTACTTAAAAACAGTGAGCAAAATCGCATTTTGCTCACTGAGTGAGACAAAATGAGCAAAATCGCATTTTGCTCACTCAGTGAGCAAAATGCGATTTTGCTCACTGTTTTTAAGTAGCAAAGTACCCTTGTTCGAGCTGCTGAGGTGAAAACTTAATTGTTGGTATATCTTAAGAAAACATGAGTGAATAGAGGTAAGTGATGAAGAAGGAATACATTTTTCGGGTTCTCTAATATGTTCTCACTGCTGAGGTGAAAAGTTTTGTGAACTACACGAGATCAAAGTTATTTCCATCTCGTGCGCTTTTGAGTCCCGTGCAAGCGAAAGATTCTATACTAAATTAGATTCACTCGCTACGCTCGTGAATCTAATTTGGAATCTTGAGCGTAGTAATATAGCGTAATAGTATATACAGGAAAAAGAAATAACAATGGCGACAGATTAATAGAATTTGCAATAGAAAATAGATTATACATATTGAA
Source organism: Cydia amplana (assembly GCF_948474715.1). Taxonomy (NCBI): domain Eukaryota; kingdom Metazoa; phylum Arthropoda; class Insecta; order Lepidoptera; family Tortricidae; genus Cydia; species Cydia amplana. The sequence continues at coordinate 4,612,215 of NC_086071.1, read as the reverse complement.
TACATTCTTCAAAAAACGCTTTAGTAAAAAATGGACTTGGATATCGCCATTAGGAGTAAAGGACGAAAGAGATTTTATATTAAGCAACAATCGAAACATTTTTGAAGATATAGAGCCACTTAATAATGTTAATTTTAACTCAGATCATAGATTACTACGAGGAAAAATAACAACAAAAACGCCAAAACAATCAAGAAAACACATAACCAGTAATAAAGTAATGATTCCCCAATCCATACCCGAAGAACTGAAAAATACGTTATCGGAGAGTCTCACAAGGACATTAAATGCAACTAGCATACAAGATAAATACAACATACTGGAACAAGGATTGACTGATATATATAACCAATTCAAACTAAAAACTGAGAAAAAAGATAAAATAGGACCAGAAGCTAGAAACCTTATTGGGCAAAGACAATTATTATTTATAGACAGGAAAAATAACAGAGGAGCAATAACACATATAAGTAAAAGAATCAATGAAAGCATCAGACAATATAGACAAAAAATGAGGACAGAAAAAATTCAGCACTACATAGAAACAACTGGTGGAGTAAATAAAGCTATGAAACAACTACGAGAAGAGAAACCGTGGATACCGTCTATTCAAAGCAAAAATAAAAAGCAAATATACAAGAGATTGGATATAATGGATATAGCAACACAATTTTACAAAGAATTATATAGTGATGGCAACGATACATTAGACAATCACGGAAGAAAAGAGAAAACAAAAACTAATGCCAAAAACGAAAACGACAGAGTCCCAGATTTTTTAAGAAGAGAAGTGGAATATGCAATTCTTACCCAAAACAATGCTAAATCTCCTGGAGAAGACAACATTAGTAATGAGCTTCTAAAAGCCGTCCTTAGCAACATCTTAGATCCACTGACAGATCTTTTCAATGAAATCTTGGAAAAGGAAACTATACCTGAACAATGGACCAAGACCACAATTACTCTGCTACACAAGAAAGGAGACAAAACTGAAATGAACAATTACAGACCAATAAGCCTGATGAGTAATTTATACAAGGTTTTTTCAAAATTATTATTAGGACGTGTCACAAAAATCTTGGACGAAAACCAGCCAAGGGAGCAAGCCGGATTTAGAAAGAACTTTTCTACAATTGATCATATTCTAGTCATCAAACAGATAATAGAAAAATGCCATGAATATAGATTGAAATATTATGTAGCATTTGTAGACTATAATAAGGCTTTCGACTCCCTTAAGCATGACGAGATATGGAAATCACTTACAGAACAAGGAATCTCAGAAAAATATGTTAGAATCATAAAAGAAATTTACTCAAACAGCACAGCTCGGATTAAACTAGAGCGCACAGGCAAGGAGTTTCCTATAAAGAAAGGTGTCCGACAGGGTGATCCCTTATCACCAAAAATATTTACTGCCGTCCTTGAAAGTGTGTTTAGACGTATGAATTGGGAAAACTTGGGGCTCAATATAAAAGGCAGAAGACTTAATCACCTACGGTTCGCAGATGACCTCATACTAGTAACAGATAACCCTTCAGAGCTGAAAACTATGTTGGAAGATTTAATCACACAAAGTGAACTGGTAGGCCTTTCCATGAATATGTCAAAAACAAAGTTAATGACGAACAGTACTAAGACGCAAATTATAGTGCACGGAAATGAAATAGACTACGTTAATGAATATGTATACCTTGGGCAGATAATATCACCTGAAGACCAAACAGATAAGGAAATCGAGAAAAGAACCACAAATGCATGGAGAAAGTTTTGGTCTCTGAAAGAAGTTTTTAAGGCAAAAGAAATACCAACAAGGCAGAAATTTAAAGTCTTCAATAGTTGTATAATACCAGTACTAACTTACGGTTGCCAAACTTGGGGACTTACAAAAAAGCAGCGCCAAAAACTTAATGTATGTCAGAACCATATGGAAAGAAGCATACTTAACATAAAACTTAGAGACAGAGTCAAATTGTCCATAATCAAAGCAAAATCAAAAACAAAAACAATAACTAAAATAATAAAAGAACAAAAATGGCGCTGGACAGGCCATATGATGAGAGAAACCTTGGATAAGTGGACAAGAGACCTTGTAGAGTGGTGCCCTAGATATAATAAAAGAAAGAGTGGCCCACAAAAGTTTAGATGGTCGAATGATTTAACAAGAATAGGAGGTAAATGGATGCAAACAGCAAAAGAAAGAAACAAATGGAAAGCTATGGAGGAGGCCTACGTCAAAGGACGAGTTGAAGCTAAAGTTGATAAATCAAATTAATATATGTTATGTACCAGCTTCAATAATAAAGGCTAATTACAATTACAATAGTATATAAGCACTCGAAGAAATATCAAACTTTGATCTCTTGTTGTACAAATAACTATTTTCCCCGTACAGGGTCTGAACAAAGAGGAAGCGTGCCGCCTGCTGATCGACGCCGCCACGGCGGCGGCGGCGGCGGCGGGGGAGGGGGGGGCCGGCGCCGGCGACGAGGACGCGGCGCTGCAGCAGCACGTGCAGAAGATCCGCGACGCCGCGCTGCCCGACAAGGTGCTGCGCCGCGCCATCCAGGCGCTGCTGGAGCACACGCTCGCGCACGAGGTATGTGTGCAACACTGCTGCAAAGTGTTTTGTGTTTGTGCTCTGCGGTTACAAAGAGAATAGATTTTATAGAGGGTTACTGTCGTGGTAAATTATGTAGCCACAGTAAATTTACCGCCATCTTTATAGTTCGTTTTTTTTAGCATTAGAAATAAGGTAAACAATCTTGATGTGTCTTTTAATTGAAAAACACATTTTAAACATAAGTTACGGTAAATATGTAACAATTATGAATCTAAAACGATCTTTTATAGTCTTCTGCTTTCATAAGTAATAGTTATTGATTTTTAAAAAGTGTTTTACAATTAAAAGACATGTCAAAATCGCTTACCTTCTTTCAGGTTCTTTCTAATGCTAAAAAACGAACTATAGACAGAAAATTAAAACCGTTAGTACGCCATTTGACTTTGATCCTTATTCTTTCACTGATATGTGCTAATTTGTAAATATTGAAATTAACGCCATCTAGCCGAGCATAGGCATAGGGTATGGTGCAATCTTTTCGAACGATAGCGTTCATAATTTACCATGACAGTAACTCTCTATAAAATCTATTTACTTTGGCGGTTACGTAAATCACGCGAAATACGTGAATGCAACAAAGTCAAGTGAAGTACGGTTCTTTCGGCTCGGAGCTTCACTTTCAGTTGTGCGGTCCTTGAAGAGACTTTTCTCAAACATGCAATGAAATATTGATATAGGTTTGTTCTTTATAATTTATAATATGTTGTGAAGTATCGTTTCGGGCGCGACTAGACTAGAGATCTTTAATGAAATTTTATACAAAGTTGCAGGCCTAGCGGCAGTCGTTGGCCTAGATATTTGTGACACAGTATCATGGCATTCAGGCATTAGAAAAAACTTAAAGCAATATTTGCTATATTTAGCAGTTTTATTTATATAAAATCGACATAGACAAACTAAATAACAAACACACTAACAAACTCCAAATTGAATTACACAAATACTTGCACATTTAAATATTTGCGGTAAAAATGTCTACTCAAACTAACATAAAAAACACGTAGGTAATAGGTATTTATTAAAAATGAAGCATGAGGCAAAGCTGAAAATCTTTTATTTTGTAATTTTATTTTATTGAATTTATTGTGCGTTATTGATCTGGTTAATATGAGTTCCGGGAGTTCCGACGGAAAATGAAATGAATATTAATTGTACTCCTACGGAATTGAGACTATTGAGAACGGAAGCAGAATTGACTTTGCTGCTACTAAGACTAAGAAAAATGCTTCCAGTTTTTGTGGCATATTTTAAAGAATTGGAAGTAAATGTAAACTCGTCAACGCTGGGGGAATTATACTCCATGGCAACAATGTATGTCGAGCATGTTTTTTTTATTTACTTCATTGCACGTTTGAGAAAAATACCTCGGCGTGAATAGGGGTCGTCGGCCTCATAACGTAAGCGTCTATATCAGGGATGTTGCGGATGCCGATTTTGTGACATCCGCGGATGCGGATGCGGATGCGGATTTTTTAAGGCTCACATCCGCGGATGCGGATGTCAAGATAGCACCATAAAAAACGTCAAATATTACATTTTAGTAATTTTTATTTCAAAAAACCTGCCAAGTGCGAGTCGGACTCCCGTTGCAAGGGTTCCGTACATTAAGTCCCACTCACGCTTGACTGCTGATTTCTAATAGGTTTTTTTTGGTTAATGACTAAATTACCTAGCAGTCTAGCACTTACGCCGATGCTAAGGCGTTTCTGTACCGACCTGTTCCACATCCGCATCCGCATTAAATCCGCATCGATTTTATGCGGATGTGGATGCGGATGTTGAAAATAATGCGGAAGTTCCGCGGTTGCGGATGCGGATGCGGATGTTCGCAACATCCCTGGTCTATATGTAGTCGGTCGGCAAATTAAAAGTTTTTACAAAGTATGTATTTCCAATGTATCGTTAGGCGGAGTCGGAGGCCGCCTGGGCGCGGCTGTGCTCGGCCACCATGGCGCTGGTGCGCGGCGTGAAGCGCAGCGGCGTGGGCGAGGCGCTGCGCTTGCTGCCGGCGGGCACGGGCGCGCGGCTGGCGGCGCTGCTGGCGCACGCGGCGCGGCACAAGCTGGTGACGCTGGCCGAGCTGGCCGCGTGGGGCGAGGCGGGCGCGCCGTGCCCGCTGCTGCTGGACGTGCTGCAGCGGCTGCAGGAGCTGGCGGGGCCGGCGGCGGCGGCGGAGCTGCACGCGGAGAGCAAGCTGGACCTGGGCGCGGCGGTGGCGGGCTCGCGCGGCGCGGACGCGGTGGCCGTGCTGGCGGCGCTGGAGGCGCGCGGGCTGGCGCACCTGGCGCCGGCGCTGCGCGTGCAGGCGCAGCTCGCGCGCCAGCTGCAGGCCGAGCCCGCGCCCGCCGTGCTCTACCGCTGGATCAAGGGCAACGTGGAGCCCAGCGTGCGCCAGGTACCTAACGCTTCCTTTGCCCGATCCCGAACGGGAGCGCGCCGTACGTCTCCTGATACTTTTCATTCCTATGTAAATAATATTATATTATTTAAAAAACGACGTACCCGTTTAACGCGTTCAGTATAATTAATTGGAGTATTTATTTATTTAATTTATGACCGTTAACCTCGTCAAATTCGATCCGTGCCGCCGTGATCCGGGTGGCCGCTGGAGGGGGACGCCGGTTCGATTCCGGCTCCGGGCGTGGGCGGTCGACGCCCCGGTCACTTTTTCTTCGCGTATTTCGGTTTGTTAACCTCGTGCCGCCCGAATATCAAAATTGTCGATTCCGGTCCTGATACATTTTTTCAAAATTTGTAAACGCCGATCATCATTTGTTCAAACCTTGGAGGATATAATCAAACGGAGACGCCATGTCTGTAATTTTCTGTACAAAACAGTCTGCCGATTTTTGCGGGGGAGGGGAACGTCAAATGTATGCGTAACGTAAAAATAGCCATGTCAGATAAACGTCAGTCCATACATTGTGTATGACCGTTGGCCGCCTATTTTCGACAGAGGGGAAAGCCTGTTAATGGCTACTCCGTTTAGTTGTATCCTCTAAGGTTCAAACCCACCATTTCGGCGGAGGAGCACAGGATCCGGGACCGACCTCGGCGCCCCGTTCGAAAAATCCACTCCGCCGAAATACTGTATCGGCGGGCGAACACTACATAGTATAATCGTGATTCCAGAACGCGGCGTTCGTGTCGACGCTGGTGGCGCTGATCGCGGGCCACGTGACGGCGGCGGCGGGCTGCGAGGCGGCGCAGGACAAGGCGGCGCTGGAGCGCGAGAAGGCGCTGGCGGAGGCCTACGCGCCGCTGCTCACCGCGCTGCTGCAGGGCCGCGCCGACCTGCAGCTGGCCGCCGTCTACGCCGTGCAGCTGCACGCGCACCACCACCGCTACCCCAAGGGTGACTACCGCTGACAATCCAACCTCTAGATGGGTGGGGGTGGGGTGCGGGGGGACGAGGTGAGCGAATCCCGTGCCGTGATTGGTCCGTTCAAAGACACGGACCGATCACGGCACGGGATTGACTCGAAGATGGAGTAACGCTACCGTATGTGTGGCAGAGGGGGTAGCGCGACTATGCTATGTCTAGAGGTTGGATTGTCTGTGGTGACTACCTACACCGTTCATTACACCGTACGCTACCGATCGAGTTCGAGCGGCAGCTGTCGTAGATCAGAATTGTTTTATGTCATGTCATAGAGAAAAAAATACATAGAGTGCTCACTCCTAATTTCAGTGTCTACATCTAGCATCGAGTAGCGGAACTATCAGTACTGCTACATCTATTGTCAAGTAGCAGTCTGATAGTTCCGCTACTCGATGCTAGATGCTAATAGTCTTTTTGGTACTAAAACTGATGTATGGAGTGAGCACTCTATGTATTTTTTTCTCTATGGTCATGTGACACCGAGCCATCCGACCTACGAGCGGTAGCCCTCCAGCGGAATGTACTCGCTCATATTCTAGCCGGAATTCCTACGCGAAATTTGGACGAGCTTTTAAAAATCCTTCCTAGATGAAAGTGTCACTCGGTTATGTGATGACTAAAAAAATCTTATAAACGTTTGAATAAGATAATTTATAGGAGAAAGGCAAGATAACACTGTATATGTGTTTGCACCCTCAGGCATGCTGCTCCGCTGGTTCATGTACCTGTACAACCTCGAGGTGTGCGAGGAGGACGCCTTCCTGCGCTGGCGCGAGGACGTCACCGACGCCTACCCCGGCAAGGGCGAGGCGCTCTTCCAGGTGCCACACCCACACCCCACACCCTACACCCCACACCCACACCCCACACCCCACACACTAGTCTCTACTGCTCCCCGAACCGCACATTCATTCATTGTATAACATAGTGTAATGTCAAAACTGCCAAAACCAAATTATATCAACTACCTGGTCCCGGCGTATTTTTGGGCTGCATCAAAATCATTGAAAATTCTGCACTAACCCATAGACGCCAAGATAGCATGAAGTCCGTCAATAGCGGTCGTGCTTACGCCTAAAGGCTGTCAGCTCAAGTATTATATAGCGCAGCCATTCTCAAAGTGTGTTCCGCGGGTTCCGCGACACCCCTGCAGGGGTTCCGCAAGAATTTAGAATAATAAAATAAGCATAATTATTATGCTTATTAATAAAAAAATACACTTCTAAAAACTATTGTTTTATTGTAGGGTTCCATCAAGTATTTCGCTTTCCAAAAGGGTTCAGTCAAAAAAAAGATTGAGAACCGCTGAATTATAGCGTATGTCATCAATGTAACCTTCATGCTATAAGGTTTTATAGGCTTAATTGGATTTTTGGTTATGACGTATGTTTCCTAATTAAAACATTGTAATTTTGCTAACAAACGTCTCGGCTTGGCAGAAAAAATACTTTAGTTTAAGAAATATTATTTCAAACTGACGTCTGTATCTGTACTGTCCGCCCGTCGTGTTGTGACCACTGGCTGGAGCTGTCAATATCCTGATAAAGCAAAGAGTACACTTAAGAAAGCACTGATTAACATGAATTAATGTAAGATATAACTAGTATTAACATGTAAGCACTAACTGTAACAAAACAAAATAAGTTCACATATAAGGCTAAGCTTAGTTTAAATAATCTCCAAATATAGAGATTGTAACTGAGATTGATTGTACAACTAACCTCTTGATTGAAAATAAACAGATTAAATATTTTTTTTTTTAATAACCGCGCCTGTCCCGCAGGTGAACACGTGGCTGACGTGGCTGCAGCAGCAGGAGTCGGAAGACGAGGAGGCGGAGGACTAGCCGCCTCGGGACTCCCGCAAGGACCTCCACGGCCCCGCACCGCTTCTGTTTCACGCTCATCTCATTATATGAATATGATTAAGCCAAATAGTTAAATACCTACGTTCGTTACCGGTGACGCGCGACCGCCGGGTCCCGCGTCACTTAAGCTTTGGATTCCTCCGAAAACGGTGCCGTCATATAGCGGCCGCAAAAGACAGCCGTCTTTACGGTGGCGACATGTGGAAAGTACCACGGCGTCATAACACACCGTCATCCACCAAGGTTAAAGCGGCAAATTTGAAAAATGTAGGCGCGATGGGATAACGTCCCATAGAAAATTTGAATTTCGCGCCTTTTCCTACTGGCAAGATTTGCTTGATCATCTTTAATTTACTTGGAGGATGAAATATCATCAGAAGAGGAAAATAATCGTAGTACGGAATCATTTATTCAAATCTCGTGTTATTTATTCAAAATGGCGTCACCGCTATCTAATAAAACGTTCACGAAACTCTCGACACCGTCATGACGGCCGTCATCTTACGTTACGTTGAATTGTCAACGTAATAACGCCGTCTAGGAAACCGCGCCATCTCGTTTACATAGACAACGTTCTAGTGACGTCAGTCAACGCTATATAGCGGCCGTAATATGACGGCACCGTTTTCGGAGGAATCCAAAGCTTTAGGTCAATTTTTAGGTTGTACGACGTAAAGGAATATTAGTATCTCGAGATAATTTTTTGTAGGCCTTTTACTCAATTTTGATACTTTTTACAAATGTATACAATGTATAGTGTTCGTCTGGACGTATGGCTGCACCCGTCGGCGCTCTCGCGAGCTCCTCGTTCACATTGTAACATATATGTACGTCTATATCTATCTATCCGTATATATGTATCACCCTATCTATGTATATATAGTATACGCATATCTATGAAACCTTAAATCATTTTTTAACATCATGAACGTTTATTTCAATGCTAAATGGACTTAGTGTTAAACTGTAAGAATGCTTAAATTTCATTGTATTATCAAATTTTAGGATTTTGTAACTAGTAGCTAAATAAATAAAAAAATATTAAAAAAGCAAAAAAAAAAGAAATGTTTAGTTTCTTCGAGCGTAAGAAATGTATGTTACGTGAGTTGTAATAAAGTCAGATCGAGATGCGAAGTTCAGTAATAAATGGTCAATATGTATTCATGGTGAGAAATAAACTTCAGTGTAATTTATTACAAAAACCAAACGTTGTTTCCTTTTACATCCTATTTGTAGGTAGTCTGTGCGGATTGCACGACTCCTCTCTTTCCACACAGACTACACAATACAAAGACATGACATGTGCGTGCATTGTCACAGCATTCAAACCCAGAACAAAGAAATCCGACCAGAGTAAAGTGTCATTCTATGGAACTTACTAACCGTTTGCTTTAAGATCGGTTTTCCTAGGATAGCGGTGCCGTCATATAGCGGCCGTCTCCATACTAAATAATACGGCTAAATATGGATGTCGTAGTATTTGTATGGAGACTGCCGCTATATGACGGCACCGCTTTCGGAGGAAACCAAAGCTTACTATGTAAACAAGCCGCCATATTAAAATTGTATCTAAATGACAATTTACTAGTGACCTTTGTTTACATAGTTCAATTTCCATAGAATGACACTTTACATACAATATAGTATGTACCTATACAACAACTCTAATTATTCATTTGCCTAAGGGTGGTATTCCACCTGTCCAATTTCTTGGTCTAATGTGTATTTGCGTCTTACATTTTGCTTAGTGAGAGATTGAGACGTAATGCACGTTGGACCAAGAAATTGGACAGGTGGAATACGAGCCTAAGATACTTATACACAAATATTGCAGCCTTTTGACAGGGGTTGTACCAATATTGACACTCCAACATGTGTTACTCATAGCCGGAGAGCTAGCCACGGAAATAGTAAAAAATATTGTAAAAAACCGGCCAAGTGCGAGTCGGACTCGCGCACGGAGGGTTCCGCACCATCAACAAAAAATAGAGCAAAACAAGCAAAAAACGGTCACCCATCCAAGTACTGACCCCGCCCGACGTTGCTCGGTCAAAAATCACGTTTGTTGTATGGGAGCCCCACTTAAATCTTTATTTTATTGTTTTTAGTATTTGTTGTTATAGGGCAACAGAAATACATCATCTGTGAAAATTTCAACTGTCTAGCTATCACGGTTCGTGAGATACAACCTGGTGACAGACGGACGGACAGCGGAGTCTTAGTAATAGGGTCCCGTTTTTACCCTTTGGGTACGTAACCCTAAAAAGGGTGAATTAGAGTTTTCGCGTTTTATAAACCTAAAAACAGAATAAAATGAAGATAAAGAGAAGTGGGGCTCCCATACAACAAACGTGATTTTTGACCGAAGTTAAGCAACGTCGGGCGGGGTCAGTACTTGGATGGGTGACCGTTTTTTTGCTTGTTTTGCTCTATTTTTTGTTGATGGTGCGGAACCCTCCGTGCGCGAGTCCGACTCGCACTTGGCCGGTTTTATATTAAATACGAGTGTTGTAAACAATAGTATCTACAGATCACTATAGAAATGAACTGCTTACAAATTATTACAAAATAAAATGAAAAATCCACAATGTGCTGCTACTTTTTTTACGGACCACTCCTTAATAGCGAAATAGTAGATACCTTCGGTTTCGGTAAATAAACATGTTCCGGTCCGACACTAGAAATTATTGTTTCAAAATATTATTTACAGTATGTACATTAGGGCGGATCGCTCAATGTATGAAAAAAATTTTTTTCACGGTTTTCGTAAACGATGGGTGCGATTTTGATGCCTCTTGTGGAGGCCATACTTGGAAAAATAATTAAAAAAATATCAAGTATTGGTAAGTGCCTCCACAAAGCGATTGAAAGTAATGAAAAATACATTTAAAAAAGGTGTTTTGGAACCTAACTATTTAGTACTAAATTGGTCATGTATATTATTGTATATTGTTATTAATTACTTTTTATTAGTTTTTCATAAAATTAGACCTATTTTCATTCATAATACCTGTAGAGTTATTATAAATATCGATGAGGGTACATAGCAAAAACAATGCACCAATGCAATGTTATGTGCGACTGTGCATGACTTCAACTCTGGTGAAACTATCTATTATACGCGTTGTTATCATTGCGGGATACGTTTGTCATTACGACTTTTTTCGTAAATAAAGTATATTCTGCAATTCGCGTATGTTGTATATAACATAATGTCAATACGAAGGAGATCAACAGCTTGTCCAATTCTAGGAAGCTCGCGTGAGCTACCACATAATGTTTTGCCTACTTATAAGGATGTGATATTACATTTGTTGTGGCTGCAGAGTAATGGACAATCCTACTCTAAATCATGTCAACTTGTAGCGGCTAGAGTGGAAGAACAGTGGAAAAAAACGGATATACCAATAGTGCAACACTGTAATGTTATGTCACGAATCAGGAGCTACCACGATAAGTACAAGAATCTTCTAAAACCTTATAAACAACGGAAAAATACACCTACCTACTGTATAATATATGTCAAGCGATCGATAGGGGGTCCTGCGATGAAAAATTATCAAAGATAAATCCGGGCAAAATTGTTCACTCAAGATGGCTTACTACGGCCAATCGTATACTGAGATTGTATGTTGCAACTGAAAATTCGTCTGAAAATTTAGAAACATTGGTGAAGTTTATTTTAATAGTGTATGCTCCCATGTGGTTTACCATAAAAACTAAACCATCTTGTATCTACGGTGCCAACCATTTATTCAAGACCATCCTGATCTCACGCTACTTACCAGATCCTCTTAAATCCATTATTGATCCTGTAATCCAGAGAAATGGATTTTTGGCCATCCCGAAAATAATATTGTAGCCATGCTGGCTGATGATCGCCAACATGTTAAAATATTGGCTCTAAGAAAACTATTAAAAGCACTGTCTCAGCCATCTGCTGCAGTAAGAACATTTAAATTGCCCCAATTTAATTTTTCAGCTCAAGATTATATTGATATGGTTCCAATTCAAAATATATCAACCCCGCCGATGCTAAAATTTCTTGATGAGAATGAAATAAACACGTTAATAAATAATCCAGAGATGGTAGACGAGGTTGTGATATCCAAGATAAATAAAATCCCATGCCACACTCAAGCCGTCGAAAGATGCGTGAAAATTGTAACCGAAGCGTCGGCCTCAGTATGTAGTCTATTAAGAAGAGACGGGTATATAAGAAATCGCTTGGAAAGTCGAAAAATTATGCCTCAGTTCGAGAGCAAAAAAGATTTTAAATTGGTATAATTTTAGTAATTTTTCGCAATATTTTACTTTTTTTTCCAAAACTAATATAAAAGTTTTTTGAGTTATTATGTGCTATATTTGAACATTGAATCTTATTCTAAAATATAAAAAAATAAACTGTTATTTTGAGCGTTTAATTTTCATATTTTAAATCATAGCTTCAGGTGCGAAAATCGTTCGTTTTTTTATTTTTCGATAGCGTTGTGGAGGCACTTCCCATTATTTGATATTTTTTTTATTATTTTTTAAGTGATTTGCACACTATAGAGCACCAAATCCACACCCATCGTTAAAGGATTTCTTAAGTTTAGAAAAATGATCCGCCCTAATGTACATATGGTGCTACTTACCGCCCGTACGCGTCCGGGGGGCCCGGCGGGTTGGTCAACGACACCTTCTCGAAACTCATGAGGCCCTGGTACTTGCTCCGGTTGCTAAATTCAATTTTTAGACAGTTTTTTCTGGTTATTCCCACTAGTTACCAAGTTGTTACCCAGTGGTACTGGGAATTTTCTCCATATTTTGCCAGTGGTAACTACTTACTGGGAAAAAAATCCCACTGTGGGAATTTTTTTCCCCAGTAGCTACCACTGGTAAATTGAGGAATTAGCCCTTAGTCAATACGTAAGCGGCACCAGAAAAAGGGGTTAAAAATACACCAAAATTAAGGCTTTCAGTTTATTAGTTAAACAAATATCACTTTTATTTACAACCAAAGCAATCACAAATAATAGTATTAACTAATCGTAATCACCTAAAACTACTTAACAGATTGAAATATTTACAATAGAATTAACAATCGTTTTAACTTAGGTTTAGAGGCTGGTAGACGCCGCACCGGGGCGGCCGGGCGTCCTAGCGACTCCGTCGTCGGTCGGCTGACCGCCCGCTCTACCGGTCACACGGCGCAGTCACTGCTAGAGCGCGCCGCCGGTCACACAGCGCCGTCACTGCTAGAGCGCGCCGCCGGTCACACAGCGCCGTCACTGCTAGAGCGCGCCGCCGGTCACACAGCGCCGTCACTGCTAGAGCGCGCCGCCGGTCACGCGGCGCCGAGCGGCTGCGTGACGACGGGCGAGCGGCGCGGCGACGACGCCGGCTCCGACAGCCGGAGCGCCACTTCCAGGTCGCGCAGCACCTGCAATAGGGATGATGACACATGTTGAATTTTATAACAAAATCTAGTAAAATATATAGCAAACGAGCAATTTATCACAATAATGTGGATATTAAAATAAAATATTGAAAAAATACAGGACCTGAAAGTTTCAAAATTTAAGTTTTTTTTAACTTCCAAAAACGATAAAAGCAAGGGTACCATTCGATTCCCTACATTTCATGCAATAAAATGTTGTATAGCAACTATATACATAAACGCAATATTTCACCGACAAAAACGCAATTTTCTTATTTTGTCCATACTACAAGATGGGCGTTGACGTCACGGCCCTCGGCCGTTTTGTATAGGGCGTTTGGCGAGTGAAGTGCAACTGTCGGCCTTTGACTACAATTTCTGACTTTTGTGTTACTTTAATGCAATGGGTCCCATATAGACATTTGATCCTAAAGACAAACCCGATCGATTGATACCATAAAAAAAAATTAGTCATGTAGCCTATTATTATACTTTTTTCAATTCTTGAGACAAATATACCTATCGGCCTCTGGGTCACACTTATAACTGTTATAAGTGAGACGTTTTAGTTCCGTTTGGCATATATACCCGGCGGTGTATGAATTTCATTCACAAGCGATTGTTCGTATTATCAATTGCATGCAAATGTTTATGTTATTTATTTCATACAATTGAAAGATAAAAGATTTTTATTCGTGACGATCACAAAACATGTACAGACAACAACGGCAAGAAAAAAAGAATGCAATAAGTGTGCATCACGAAATGTACCCAACTCTGCATAATGAAAGCCATTTCGAAATTAGTTATCGCACTTATTCTCAGTGCCGCAGTACAGTCGCTCTTTACACGTCTTGAAACCGGTCGGACAGCATCATATCGAGAAGTGAACAAGGGGAAAAAGCTGACCAGTTCTTCTAATCTCTGAAAAAGGGTGCGAATGGTGCGATAGGTGAGAGAGTACATGTGCAGGTAGGGTACCTCGGTCTCCTTGTGGTCGAGCAGCTGGAAGCGCGCGTCGAGCGCGGTGAGGTGCGCGAAGGTGAGGTGCAGGTGCGCGTGCAGGCGCAGCAGCGCCAGCTGGCGGAAGTGCGCCGCGTACAGGTGCGCCACCACGTGGAACAGCAGCCGCACCACGCGCCGCACCACCGACTCGAACATCGCCGGGAACTCGTTCGCTGCAATGTCGCACCGACACATCACAACTCTGCGAGTAGGTGTACGCAACTGATACACGGATTGAATAGGGTGGGCTAGTGGAAGATATTTACAAATGGCGCCATTATAGGTTTCCCCTGTCAATCCTACTAATAGTACTAACTATTCTTGTAATTTTTTTCTTTTAAGCCATATCCCATAGAACAAAACTAGAAAACAAACAGGGGAAACCTATGCTGGCGCCATCTATAAAAACCTCTGACAGTTGCGTACCCCATTAAACTACGAGTAGTCCTAAGAAGAAAGTGGACGACCGTTTCTCGTCTCGATACAAACTTAATCCCCATTTTGCTCCCTGGATATCAGCATTATAGTTTTACACAATTTGATGTAGGTATATTAACCTCCTGTTAGTAATAAGTAGTGCGGCTGCGACCGTATGCAATTCAGTCGAATAGATGCACCTACGCGAGACGCACGTCTTTCATTTCCTTGCCCCGCCCCCGCACCCCGACTAACAGTGGCGACTGGGCTATACCTTTAATTATTACGCGTGCAAAAATAAAACAGTGATCATGGCTAAAGTGTCAATAGGAGCGTTAACCATGTTTAATCATGAGGTGCAAGATTGGTTAGTGTTCAAAGAACGTTTGGAACAATGGTTCGTGGCCAACGATATAGACGCCGCGGCGGACAAGGCCAAGTGTAAGCGTCGGGCTATCTTGTTGAGCAGTCTTACCGAGGGTTCTTATAAACTGCTGAGGGACTTAGCATTACCCAAAGTCGTGGGAACCCTAGAGTATGATGAACTCGTGAAACTTTTGGATGATCACTTAAAGTCTGCAAAGTGCGGGTTTGCGGAACGCAACAGATTCTACTCGTCGACTCAAAAACCTACAGAAAGTATGGCAGAATGGGCAGCACGCATTCGTGGACTAGCGGTCGACTGCGGCTTTTCTGCCACGACTTTAGATGAAACTCTTCGAGATCGCTTTGTACTCGGTATGACACCGGGGCACGAGCGAGATAAGCTTTTTACCATGGATATGGAAAAATTAACCATCAGCAAGGCATTGGAAGTAGCGGAGAGGATTCAGTGTGCTCGGCAGGGCGCTGCACAGGCGTCACCAGCGGCATCGAGCACGCTGCCATGTCCCGATATGCCAGTGTACAAGATGGCGTCGGTTCCACGTAGCGCGAGGTCCGGCGGCACAGGAGGCAGCTTCGGTAGCGGTAGCTTAACACAAAAACCTCAAGTGGTTTGCGCGGCTTGCGGTTATGAAGGACATGAGGTGGCTACATGCAAGTTTTCTCGGTATAAGTGCGGTAAATGCGGTTTAAAAGGTCACCTACGGCGCGTATGTCCCGGCAAGAAAGTGTATCGTCAGAATTATATAGATGGTGAATACGGTGATGTTGATGCTGATACTGGCGATGATGGTAAGCTTGTTATATATAATATTCGCTCTTCACGTGGCGAACCGATGATGGTGACTGTTCAGGTTGCGGAGTATGACCTATCTTTTGAGCTGGACACAGGTTCGGCGGTTACGATTATGCCAGACAAAATGTATTCCGCATATTTTAGTAACATACCGTTACGCCCGAACCACACAGTTCTAATTAGTTATAATGATAGCAACATTCCGATATTAGGTACTCTCAACCTGCCCTTTACGTACGATGGTGAGACAGCTACATTACAGGTTTTCGTAGCACGAGATAACGGCCCATCTCTGTTAGGTAGAAATTTTGTCACTAAATTCAACTTGGAAATGGTAAGGGTAAAAAAATGCGAGGTAGGAAACTTAATTGAAAAAGCGGAACGCATGTACCCGAAACTATTCACAGGTGGGTTGGGTTGCTGTAAAAATGTTTACGTCGATTTGCATTTAAAACCAGAGGCCAAACCAGTATTTTTTAGATCGCGACCTGTACCGTTTGCTTTAAGGCCAAAGGTCGAAAATGAGATAGATAGGTTAGTAGGCCTAGGGATTTTAGTACCAGTGCCATTTTCTGACTATGCAAGCCCTGTAGTGCCCGTTTTAAAACACATTGGCAGATAATGTACTTTCAACTGTACGCACATATGTGATGCAAGGGTGGCCTAGTCAAGTTAGTGACTGTTTAAAGCCATTTCTCTCTGTTAGAAACGAATTAGCAGTTGAAAAGTCATGCGTAACTAGAGGTCATAAGGTCGTGATTCCTACTAATTGTCGCAACAAAATCCTAACGGAACTGCATATTGGTCACTTAGGGTCTAATAAAATGAGAGCAGAGGCTCGGAGCCGGTTTTGGTGGCCGGGCATGTCTGCAGATATAGATAAGTTTGTTGCGTCGTGCGAAATATGTACTTCTTTACGACCTTCGCCCCCGCGTGCCCCTCTGACGCCCTGGCCGTTCCCGCCACACGCATTCCATCGAGTACATTTAGATTTTTTAGGTCCTTTAAATAACAAAATGTACCTAATTGTTATTGACGCGTATTCAAAATGGCCTGAATGTTTCGATGTTTCAAACGGATATGGGTCTAAAGTAGTGATAGAAAAGTTATGTGAGTTAATGTCACGATTTGGGTTGTTTCACACCATATGTACTGACAATGGCACTTCCTTTGTATCAGCGGAATTTGAGGACTTTTGTTTGAGGAACGGAATCACTCATTTAACTTCGCCAACATATAACCCGAGTAGCAACGGGCAGGTTGAGGCATATGTTAAAATAATAAAAAAAGCGCTTAAATCATTCATTTTGTCTGGGATTAATCCGAAATCATTTAATTGCAAAATGCAAGAATTTCTTATGCGATACAGAAATTCAATACATAGCACAACCGGTAAGTCACCAGCAGAGGTCGTTTTTGGCCACAAATTAAGAAGTAGATTAGACACACTAGCCATGCATCGCCCAGCAACAGCTGACGCAGCACTCGAATGCGTTGTAAAAGATAACCAGTTTTCACAGTGTAAATACTACGGCGGGAAACGAGTTGTTGACTTTAAAGTGAACGATATAGTTTTAGTTAAAATGTACAGTGCACAAAAAAACTATTGGGCAAAGGGAACTATAATAGATCAAATGGGTAAAAGTTTGTACACGATCAAGTTAAGTGACTCTGACAGCATTATTAAAAGACATGCTAATCAACTGTTGAAACTAAAAGGGGAGGAAGTATCACGTGATGATTTGGCGACTCACTCTAGTACCTCTAACGACATGGACCAAACTGTATCAGAAATGCCTGCAATTATTTTGCCACCAGTACAGCGAAACGACGTGACTCCAACTCAGCACGCTGATGCGCCAGTTATAGTGGTACCTGCCGAGGAGGAACAGGTACTGATTCCTATGATGGATGCGACTCCAATTGAGCAAGGCAGCGACATATCTACACATCGCACGGAGCAGCAAATCGGGACCAATTTAGGCGAAGGGACTGTGCCCCCGCGCTCTGAGCAAACTGAGGCTTACCAGGCAGGCCCTACGTCAGATTCGGCCGGAGAAACCGCCGATCAGTTCGAGTCACCTGATTCTTCTCCATTGGCCGAGCCACCTCCCCCACGGAGAAATCGAAACGTTGTAAACTACAAACAATATTTTTAGGCTAAGGGTGGAGGGATGTTAGTAATAAGTAGTGCGGCTGCGACCGTATGCAATTCAGTCGAATAGATGCACCTACGCGAGACGCACGTCTTTCATTTCCTTGCCCCGCCCCCGCACCCCGACTAACACCTCCCTACGGCTTTTTTGGATTTTTTTATTGTTATACGTATAGGATTACATTATTATAAGCCTCTCGCGACCTACAAAAGGAGTATAGGATAAAACGGTCGTCGACCTGCAACAAATCTACGGAAGAATTCGCGGTTCAGCACACGAGAAAATTCATCACGCCGAAAACTGACAACTGGCATACAATTTCGTTTGTGGGTCGATAAGTAAGGGCAGTACGTACATAGCCTCAACACATATTTTCTTGTATGTCCAACAAAGTTACAATTGTGTAACTGGGGTCCAGAATGGCAACTAAATGACATCTATCACGTAATATCGGCGCAACACTCCGGTTTTTCACAAACTTTTAAACCAAATTAAGATAATCTAATATGATTGGATCTGATGAAATACAGAAACTTGTTCACGGTAGGCCCACAGGTAGGCACCTACTTTTAAAGCTCGACCTCGAAGGTACGATCTTTAATCACCAGACCAGTGAACGTGTCATAGTGTCCGTACTGCTGGTGTATCACGTCTAAATTTAACTGTTGGCGATTATGTCACTGCGCCGTGATTTTAGGATTTATTGTCGTGTCCAAACACGGCGCAATGCGTCATCGTGTTTTGTTAGTAGACTCTTGTGTTGAGCTTATTGTCTGGGTAAAATGACAACTCCTTTTCATTTCTACATATATTTCTTACTAGCTGTGCCCGCGGCTCCGCCCGCGTGGAATTCGGTCTGTGTCAGTAAGCTAATTCATCCCTAATTTCTCTTTCCCCTGGAGGCGGAACTTGAAGTAAAGTTGACAGATGGATACGATTAGGGGACTGAAGTCCAGATAAAATATTTTACAATTAATAGGTAGGTACTTACCACTAAACAAAACTACACTTCAAAACCAATAGTTTTTTTTCGCCCTTATTCCAATATTAGACGTGATTTAAACGACACAGAGTTATAGTAGGTGTATAACGGACAATACAGTACTACTTTTGTATTTTTACGTTCTTGACTGTACCTATCCAAATCATGTCCATGGCAAATATCATCCAATTCTGTCCTCCAGTCAAATCATTCTGAGCATGAAAAATTAAGAATTATACACATAGAAATCCATACTTCCTAACAAACTTTCGAATTTAGGTCTAATATTATATTAGTTAGAAGTAAGATTAGAGGAAAGGAGAATATTATAGATATCAAAAACTTGAGGCCGAGTATTTACACTTTATTTACAGTTGTTTATGTATGCATAACTAAATATCTACATATATGTATGTACCGGGGATTACTTTTAAGAGTGTAAAAAAATGTTTAATTATAAATTGGCCTAAGTTGTAGTCGCTTGGTAGGGTGCCCAGAATGCCACCTTTATCAAAGTAGGCTTAACTTTAAAAGTTAAAAACGCGAGCGTAGTGAGCGCGAATTTTTTTTTGATAAAAAAAATTGAGAGGTGAGAGAAATGTTGTCAGGGACACAGCCGCAATGGTTTACGTGAAACGTTGGTGTGGATATCTAACGCGAAAGCCGAAGGCCGAGCTCCATGTAGGGCCGAAGGCCCGAAGCTTCCAGGCTGTCAGTGCTTAAGCACAGAACAATAGTATCAGTGTCTAAATGCGAAGGCCGAAGGCCGAACTCCGCGTAGGGCCAAAGGCCCGAAGCGTCCAGGATGTCAGTGCTTAAGTCGTAGTAGTAGTCGCTCGGTAGGGTGCCCAGAATGCCACCTTTATCAAATTAGACTTAACCTTTAAAATCGTATTAAAAACGCGAGCGTAGCGAGCGCGAATTTTTTTTGATAGAAAAAAAATTAGAGATGCTATGTCAGGGACATAGCCGCAGTGGTTTACGTGAAATTTTGGTGTGGATATCTAATGCGAAAGCTGAAGGCCGAGCTTCATGTAGGGTCGAAGGCCCGAAGCGTCCAGAATGTCAATGCTTAAGTCGTAGTAGTAGTCGCTCGGTAGGGTGCCCAGAATGCCACCTTTATCAAAGTGGGCTTAACCCTTAAAATCGTATTAAAAACGCGAGCGTAGCGAGCGCGAATTTTTTTTTTATACAAAAAAAAATTAGAGAGGCTATGTCATGGACATAGCCGCAGTGGTTTACGTGAAATTTTGGTGTGGATATCTAATGCGAAAGCCGAAGGCCGAGCTCCATGTAGGGCCGAAGGCCCGAAGCGTCCAGGATGTCAGTGCTTAATCACAGAACAATGGTATCAGTGTCTAAATGCGAAAGCCGAAGGCCGAGCTCCGCTTAGGGCCGAAGGCCCGAAGCGTCCGTCGTAGTAGTAGTCGCTCGGTAGGGTGCCCAGAATGCCACCTTTATCAAAGTAGGCTTAACTTTAAAAGTTAAAAACGCGAGCGTAGCGAGCGCGAATTTTTTTGATAGAAAAAATTGAGAGAGGCTATGTCAGGGACACCGCCGCAATGGTTGAATTTTGGTGTGGATATCTAATGCGAAAGCCGAAGGCCGAGCTCCTCGTAGGGCCGAAGGCCCGAAGCGTCCTGGATGTCAGTGCTTAATCACAGAACAATAGTATAAGTGTCTAAGTGCGAAGGCCGAAGGCCGAGCTCCGCGTAGGGCGGAAGGCCGAAGCGTCCAGGCTGTCAGTGCTTAAACACAGAACAATAGTATTAATGTAGGTTAATGTGTGTGCTGGGCTCTCCAGTATCCGCTGATGCACCACAGTACTTACCGTCGAGCGCGTCTGTCGTGCGAATCCGCTGAGCGGTCAACCGCTCTTCGCACTGCGTGAACGTCTCCGATTCTTCCTCAGATTCCTGAGACCGTGCTACCTTGTAACCTCAATACGTTGCGAGAATTTCGCGAAAAATTCGTTTTTTTTCGGAAAGGTATGGTAACGCGTTTAAAATGCAAGTCCCAAATTGTTTGACATTTACAAAGACTTAATACCTATTTAAAATTTAAAAACTTTCGCGTTTCGAACACATATTAACTCACATTTATAGACGGGCCTATCTCGAAATTTATTTTATTACCTTTATTTACCGACGTTTCGACACAGGTTTCACTGGTCATGGTCGCGGCTAACTGATGTCCCAACAAAATGTCAAAACAGAGATTTGTGCAACTACCCGACGAAAAGTGTATGAAAAAGTTTGGGGTAGACATCATATTTTAAACCACCCACTTCACATAATGTTAATTATTGTCAATAAACCCGCGATAGACCCGTCTATAAATGTGATTTAATATGTATTTGCAAAGACGTTTGACATTGACTAAGAAAAATGTTGTTTTTTTACAAAGTACATACCTACACAAAAAAAAAGTTTACACCACTTTATTAAGTTAGCGCCATAAGATTCAGGTGCAAACATAACTTAATTGAGTGTAGTGGCCACCCCCCTTTTAGGGGTTGAATTTTTCTAGCCTAAAATAGGGCCAGGGAGTTTCTTGACAGATTAGTAAAGTTTGCATCAAAATCCGTTCAGCCGTTTTCACGTGATGCGCGGTCAAATAAACAGATAAACAGATAAACAGACAAACAGAAAAACAGACAAAAATTCTAAAAACTGTTGGAACGTGTTCTGTTATCGATTCTAAGTATCCCCAACCAACTTTTTTTCGAATATCTTCCATGTACAGACTTTCGACCCTCTTCAGCTTTATTATATGTATAGATTGTAGCAAATGAGAACTTGACTTATTTTGCACAGTACAAGCTCTGATCCAGATTAAGAAAACTGTTTTATTCTAATCAAACTGCTAAGCTAGAAAAAAGTGGAAAAAGTAATAGTTCTAAAGATTCAACTTGTTTTCAAGTTCAAGGGGCTTACTTAATTAAAACACTGCTCAATCGATAGATAGGCAATAAAGCGCAAAAGGGTAATGAGTTTAAGTTCAATTTATAAACTAATTCTAAGTTCAAATTAACTCTAGGTTCAGGAAAGACAATTGATAACTGGAACTGTTGAAATAAAAACGGAGGGTGAATTTTGCAATTTAATGGAATAGGTATGATTTTGATTATTCTCATGAAGGTGGAGAAATTCACTAGGTATGCGCCGAAATTCTATTCCTTTCCTATTCCTATAGTTCGTTTTTTTTTAGCATTAGAAAGAACTTGAAAGAAGGTAAGCGATTTTGACATGTCTTTTAATTGAAAAACACTTTTTAAAAATCAATAACTATTGCTTATGAAAGCAGAAGACTATAAAAGATCGTATTAGATTCATAATTGTTACATATTTACCGTAACTTATTTTTAAAATGTGTTTTTCAATTAAAAGACACATCAAGATTGTTTACCTTATTTCTAATGCTAAAAAAACGAACTATAGCAAATGTCGGCCACATCGACTCCGTGTACTGAACTTGACTATAATTATATACTTACAATAAAATTTAAAATAAAGTAATAGTAAAGGATGAAACTAGTAGCGTCGCAGTAGGCTTTCAGTTGAGCTGCCGAGCAAAGTCAACTAACTAGGGGCGCATTTTCATCGCTCGCCGCATCGGAAGAACTCTTGATTTTATGCGCTGTCTTGCGAACCTTGACTTTCTTTCCTCATTTTTGGAAATACTTCTTTATACAGAAGTTATGTTTTTGCTAACCCGCATTAGGCCAACGTGGGGACTATAGCCCAAGCCCTCTCGCGCATGAGAGGAGGCCTGTGCCAGCAGTGGGACGCAACTACATTATATAGGCTGAATTATTATTGTTTTATTTTCTTTTTTTGCTTTAGGCTACAATACTGTAATCATTTTGTCGTAATTGTCTTTATGTCGTTCATGTTTATAAAAATCAAATTGTGAATCTGGTAGATAATCCTAACACATTCTTCTGTTTTCTTTCCCATTTTGACTACCGAACTCTTCTGGGACGATTATGCCAGCTTTCAAGACGCTGAAAAATCGTCCCGCTAGCTAATTTATGAGTTTTATATAGAGAATGTATATAATACACGTTTTGCGAGGTTACTTTTAGTCTGATCCGCTAATCGTTCCAAACGAATACGCTCGACGCTGTCGCCGGCGCGCCGCCCGTCAAAATCTAGTAAAGAAGGGGTGTATAGTAGTCGACGCTGACAGCGTCAGCAAATGCGCTAGGAGCGATTTACACGACCAAGGCGAGGTTTGTAGCAGAGCACTCACCGTATTTGGTGGGGAAGAGCGTCTCATCGTTGACGGTGTTCTGCGTGAGCGTCATCACGTAGTCCACATACTGCGGGGCGGCGACGCGCGCCTTCTTGCCGCGCTCGTCCACCCACGCGTACACGCGCCCGCCGGGGCCCGACATGTCGGGGCAGCTGCTCGCCGTGCAGAACTCCGACACCGCGCCGTACACCAGGTTCACGTGCTCGAATAGCGCCAATGCTGAAACATCATCACACTTTCATTAATATCGTCATTATATGTAGTAAGTGTGCGCCTGAGTGGCGAGCGTCCAGCGGGGCGGACGGCGTGGTGGCAAGCGGCGAAGTGCATGCACTCAGGCCGCTCATAAGAGGTTCAATTTGTTTAACATGAACGCCGCACGCCTCGCTCGAACATCCACTCAGCTCGTAAATCGATTAGATGTTGATGTAATTGTTTATTAAGCAGAAGACATGTGTCTCGTAAGTATCCCTGTGTTGGCTAGTTGTAACAACGCGGCAATAATAGAGACTCCGCGAGCTTCCCTTACTTATTTTGTTTATCTCATCATTATTGAGAGGTTCGTTGAAAACTTGCTATTGCTCACACGTCAATACCATCTTTACAAAACTGCACGGTACTTAGTGTGAATACATCAATTACATCATGCAAAGGCGTCCAAAACATTATTATACGAGCTTGTAGTAACGAAATGCAAGTCCAGCCAAAGAGTCAATGACAGATATGTACTGACCATTAATTCTTATTGGATTGAGATAAGGTCTACTATTCTACAGTTTCGTTAGCCGGGAGCATCGGCCGCGCAGGTGCTACCGCGGGAATGCCGCCGAATAGCCGTTACGTTGCGTTGCCGTGACGGCGACCGCCGCGGTGATTCGGGAAGCGCACGAGAGACAGGTGCGCCGGCGGAAATGTAGTTGTTTTGTGCTGATCATGTACAGGTCCATTCACCTGGGACCGTTCAATTCACCGAACGCAACTAATCGGCTTGAGAGATTGAAAGCATTTGAAGTCAAAAGGCTTTATGGCAGGACTGATGCTCTCGCGGAGTAATATATGTCTTTCGTTTAGTTGATGTAATTATATAAAGCTAAGTTAGAAGATTTTAGGTCTTAGACAGAAACGTCTGTTTTAGAAATCATCTTAAGCTTTCGACAAGTCAGATTGCCAGCGAGTCTGAGTTATGACTGTTATGAGCTTAGCGCCGTGGGCAGTTTTATATGCCTAGTCTAAACTCTAATGTTTACCTACACATAGACTTCATTACAACTGTTCAAAATGAACTTTGACCTCCGATTACGTAATTCACGCATGCCATATATTATATTACTTCCTCCGCCTCTGTTGTAGTGTCCGACCTAAGTTTCGGTTTCAGTTTCGGCATGAAAACCATGTATCGGCCGAAGGTACGGTTTCGGCAAAAAAACCGATTTCGGTAGGAGACATAGTTGCTACTAACTCCAGTAAGTAAGAGTTCAGAAAGCACAATATGTTTGGTAAATAAAGACAGGCGGCGGGCGAGAGCGAGAGTCGAGGGCGCTCGTGATCGCAGATGCAATTAAGGACGGGTAGGCCCGGGACGAACCGGTGCTGTTAAACAGGTTTTTTATAATTAAACTTGATAGTATTAGCAGCCTATTTCAATTTGTGAATACTGCACGCTTTCGTCTGTGAAATTTAACGATCGGAAATTAGTGGAAAGCGATACGCAGTGCGCCAGCCGAGACCGCAGAGCGGCGCTGACGCGAGCTTGCTGCTGCACCGGCACAAACGCCGAACGCTGCCAAACTATGCAGGTGCCGTGGATACTCAGCTATTTTATGCAGGGAGTGCTGACACCTAGCAATGCGGGTCTTGGCTATTAATTTAATGCGATTGTAAGGTACGAGAGCACGACATGTTTAAAGAAATACGGAACCCTACAAAGAATGCGAAATTTTCGTATAAGTATACCTAAAACTACCGATGTAAAGTTTTGGACTCTACAAAAACAATAGGTAATACTCTTATTATCCATTACGAAACTATAAATGTCCGTGCTACATAAATGTGTGCTATAAATTTAAATTATTTAACATGGCTGGGGTTAATTACTTTTTCCAATTTGAAAATCATTTGTGTTGCGAACTTACTACTAATAATTATTTATATTTTTTCTTTAAACTTTGTATTGATAAAAAATATACTATCACTGTTAATAACGAATAGTGGCACGGAAACCTAAATTAGTTATCGAACAACGTTTTACAGTACATATGGCACTTTAAAGTTTCGACATACGCACGAAAAGTGCTATTTTACGCACTAGTGCGGAAAAGTAGCCCCATATGTACTGTAAAATTTTTTATCTGTCAGCCCGCCGGAGGCATATCTGTTTCTGCAATCGTGGTATGAAACAATATAAATGCAACGCTATTCTCTTGATTTCAGTATAATGCTGGCGGCGAGTTCAATTTAATAACAGGTATTAGAAAGCTAGTTTGTTATTGACAGGTGGTTTTATTTTAATAATTTTGGTTTGCATGTTAACACAAACTAAATCAAGTAAATATTTAAAACAAGTCGTGCAAAAGTTGTTTATAACATAAGGTAGAAAATCAAACACAAAAACCATCACATACTATTATAGCTGGTCAAGCAAATCTTGTCAGTAAAAAAAGGCGGCAAATTTGAAAAATGTAGGAGCGAAGGGATTGAATTTCGCGCCTTTTTTTACTGACAAGATTTGCTTGACCAGCTATATTTAGTATTTTTTACTACTCCTGTACTTTTATTTGTCATTTAAAGGGTCGTGCACACACCTTTAAACCCCTATCTTATAGTTGTCAAGACAAGTCTTTAGTCTATTCCCCAAAAAAGTATTTGTACATACACGCAGTATCTTTTTGGCACTTTTACGATACTTCGTGTAATCACCACTTAAAAAATATTGTATGAAATACATTGTTGCCAACCTAATTTTAATTGTCTTCTCTGACAGTTGAGTGAACCATAGACATGTTTTTTTTATTTCATTCATTCTTTTCCCGCCCGTACCCTCCATTCTTTGCTACTTCTTGAATGAAAAATATTTGTTAAATTTAAGTACAATTTTATTTAAAAGTGCTTGGTCGTAGAAAAAGTATTGTATGCAACGTTGTCAAAAATACTCGTGGCGTCTTTATTAAGAATTTTTGGCTTCACCTCAAATTGTTACTCACGCCACCTTTTTTGATTTCTCTTAAACAACGGTTGCATAAAATACTACATATTTCAAATAGCTTGGGTACGGTGTCAGCTGTCACCTCAATACAATTATCAATTGTATGGAGATAACAGCTGTCACCAGACCCAAGCTATTTGAAAATAAGGGGTAAGAGCATTACATTTTAAGTTGTTAATTTTGTTTTACTCATGTCTACGTTTTATGAGACAGCAGTCGTAACTTTGCCATTTGGTTCGAAGCAGTTTATTGTGTCATCGAAATTAAGATATTAAACATTAGATATTTTATATTAATATGTATAGGTACCTACTGCGATAAACTTTAAACGGAGAAAATTTTGGGGCCGTATGCAAACACACCAACAGACAACACCAGAAGACAGAAACTATTATATATTGCGGGTCTGCGACATATCAATAAACCAACCTGCTCGGCAGCTTGCGCTCCAGCAGCAGCAGGTACAGCTTGTATGTGAGGTGGTGGTACTCACTGTGCGAGGCGAGCCACTCGTTGTAGTCGAGGTGGCGCGGCAAGTCGACCAGCTGCCGCATGTCCAGCTCGGGCAGCTTGCGCTCCAGCAGCGCCTCCTGGAGGTACAGCATGTATGTGAGGTGGTGGTACTCACTGTGCGAGGCGAGCCACTCGTTGTAGTCGAGGTGGCGCGGCAGGTCGACCAGCTGCCGCATGTCCAGCTCGGGCAGCTTGCGCTCCAGCAGCGCCTCCTGGAGGTACAGCTTGTATGTGAGGTGGTGGTACTCACTGTGCGAGGCGAGCCACTAGTTGTAGTCGAGGTGGCGCGGCAGGTCGACCAGCTGCCGCATGTCCAGCTCGGGCAGCTTGCGCTCCAGCAGCGCCTCCTGGAGGTACAGCTTGTATGTGAGGTGGTGGTACTCACTGTGCGAGGCGAGCCACTCGTTGTAGTCGAGGTGGCGCGGCAGGTCGACCAGCTGCCGCATGTCCAGCTCGGGCAGCTTGCGCTCCAGCAGCGCCTCCTGGAGGTACAGCTTGTATGTGAGGTGGTGGTACTCACTGTGCGAGGCGAGCCACTCGTTGTAGTCGAGGTGGCGCGGCAGGTCGACCAGCTGCCGCATGTCCAGCTCGGGCAGCTTGCGCTCCAGCAACGCCTCCTGGAGGTACAGCTTGTATGTGAGGTGGTGGTACTCACTGTGCGAGGCGAGCCACTCGTTGTAGTCGAGGTGGCGCGGCAGGTCGACCAGCTGCCGCATGTCCAGCTCGGGCAGCTTGCGCTCCAGCAGCGCCTCCTGGAGGTACAGCTTGTATGTGAGGTGTTGGTACTCACTGTGCGAGGCGAGCCACTCGTTGTAGTCGAGGTGGCGCGGCAGGTCGACCAGCTGCCGCATGTCCAGCTCGGGCAGCTTGCGCTCCAGCAGCGCCTCCTGGAGGTACAGCTTGGGGTCGCCTGCCGCCTCGCCCTCGCGGTCTTTGCGCCGCGCCTTCCTGCAACCAACAATATAACTCATGAGTATTTATATCAGATGATTAGTTTAACAATACAAATGAAAATACATGAAATAAGCGGTAGCTTATTTTTAGCGAGCATATTAATGCTAACAAAACTAATAGCGTACATAATTGCATTATTTTGATATTTTAGAGATTAAGCGGCTCTTTACGACGGACCTATTTTGTAGTGGCCGCTGTTGCCTTATTTTATACTAAAATTATACGTAATAGAGCCAAAACTGGGAATATTTATTTTAAACAACGAGGAATTCTGATTAACGACGACAATTCCAGATAGGCTTAAGGAAAAACAATGAAAAATTGTCATCATGGTGTAAAAACAACAACAAAAATGCGTAATGGAATAGGTTTAACCAAGTAACCCGCAGTACACTTCGGATACACTTCGACCCAAAGATCCCTATGGGTCGAAGTGTATCCGTAAGGGCCCCCGAAAATAATAAGATAATATAAGAACCCGCAGTAGGTAATTGAGTATACTGTATCGTTATTAAGGTACATATTATCAAGTTGATGCGAACACGTCCTCGTCAATTCGTCATAACCATAACTAAGTGTAGTAAAGTTATAATAATTATTAAGAGCCTAAACTGGGAGTATTTATGCCCGTAACCTTTGTATCACCGTGATAATTCTAATAAATGAAATCAGGAAAAAGAGGAAAATAATAGTAGTTATCCCTATTACAGTGTAAGTAAATCCTACAATAAAAATGCGTTATCACTTATCGGTAGACACAGTAGGCATGTGATAGTGCTCGCGGTAATCGATAACTGTATCGATATATCAATTGCAAACAAAAGCGTATCAAAACAAGAAACAGTTGTAGTGCCTTATGTCGTAGCTATAAGGTTCACGAATGGTCAATCGTAGATGGGGCCTGCGGCGTAGGACGCCGATGTAAACAATATCGCGCGAGTTGACGTCACGGTCCGCGCCCTCGCCAATGGCCGACTTTTTGACACACTAGTACCAGAGGCCCAACCGCAAAAAAATAAATTCGATTTTTTTTATCTGCCAATCGTTCGAATATGTAAGATCGATGGAGCGGCAGATAACATTTTTCAATGTTGGCGGGAGGCTCTCTGTTGTTAGGGCATTTTCTATTGCTTCCCTTAAAAGAAAAATGTAAAATTCGACTGCATTTTTTGTTTATCTCGTTTCTGGCACGAGTATCTTATCAAAGCTGAGATTCAGTTGTGTAGCTGTAGTGTTTACTTCTGGGCGGTCTTTCCATTTTGATCCCTTGAATGTAGGTTTCATACTGACTTTTATGATTTATTGTTGCAATTTGCTTTGTTGGCATGGCTGCTCCGACATAAAACATTATGTATCCCATCTCGATTTGTTTCTTACTATAATAAAGCGCGCAAGTTACTCCGGCCTCACTGTTTTCTTAGATGCACGGGGCTAGGGAAAGAACCTTTTGTGTTCTCGACAAGGGCTCTCAAACACTATACTTGACATCAGCGTTTGAAGTTTGATTGCATTACCTACCTGCCTAGATACCTACTGGGAAACCATCAATCGAATTCTTTTATGATGTTCGCTGTTCCAAATCTTAGCGCTCAAGTATTTCTAATAACTGTTTAGGATAAGGTTAGTAGGCGACCACTGCCACTGGCTGGACAGGGGTCAAGGGATGTAGTGTAGTGTCCCGGCGTTCCCGTGACTAACTAGCGAAACCAACGTAGGGGTCAATTCAATACGACTATGCTGCTGTAGTTCGCCTAAATTATGTTCATAATGTGGTATTTAAATATTTTAAATTACATAATGATATGCAATAATGTAGGTTTACCAGTGAACCTTTTTCTTTAACCGTATCGTTTAATTTTCTGACAGTATTTGGACTAGTTAGATGGGAGGATGGGATGGGGCGTTAAATAATAATGTCCATTGCCAGTGTGGTCTTCCTCTGCTTCCTGGGATTTCTCAAGGAATAAAGGAACCTTGCTATTGTCAGTAACGGCACGTGCTTACCGATGGGTTTTCTTCGTTACATTTCACGTTCACGTTTTAGTTTGGTTGCGAAAGCTAGAGCAATATTTACACTCACGTAGACCCTCGACGACATTGCACTGTTATAGAATTGCACTACATATGTACATGTAAGCCATCCGTGTTTTCCTTATGGATTGTTCTGACGAGTCGATATGGACGATATGGTGATTTCATCCGTTTAACATTACCGTAAGTTCGCTCCTGGTCTAGTGATTATTAGTATAACATATTCTGGAAATCCAGAATAACTAAATGCTTATATTAAAATGCCAAAGTTGTGGGCTTTGTTAAGATTTGTTGACTACCTACTAGTTACAACCTCAAGTCGACTAGTGAGATAGCTGGGTCGTGGGAGCTATTTGTATCCTCATTAGACATTTAATTGTAGGTCAACAGCATGCATTTGTTTCTGTGCCTCCAAAGTACAACTGCGTTTCAATGGTTGATCGCTTGGCTTGGATGGCCAACTTACTTAATTAATACTTTAAAAGCAAGTATTTACATCTAGCATGAAGGCTTTTTTTGTGCCTCAAAGCTTAGAGAGTTAACTATTTTTATTTTACGCAGCCAAGGTTTTTTCCGAAATCGGCTAGGCTTGTAGACGAGGTAGCGGTCGGGAAGCTTTGTGAAGCTCTGGAGGGGTACTAACTTGCCCAGCAGTGAGTCGAGCAGCGCGGCGAGCCATCGCGCTACCAGCTCCAGGCAGTCCATCTGTCACTCACTAACGCACACTCATTCCGTGATTCATTGGCCGGCCATTTACGACGAGAAAGCGTATAGTTAGCGGTTCCCTATAAAGCCCGTTCGACTTCCGGTTCACAAGGGTATTCATGCTACAGCCTATCATGACAGGTCCTTGAAATGTTTTAATGTAATGTAACACAGTGTGTACGTAGATACTATTTTTAAGTCACTGCGTTCGTTCGTTGCGGTTCGCCGTTCTCACCTGAAGGGCACGGCCGCGTACAAGTAGGAAGGCAGCGAGAACAGCACGCCGAGCACCACCGCGTGGCACATCTCGGCGATGACTGAATTGACTGAGGCCCGGCCCCCGGCCCCGGCGCGCCGCGCCCCGCGCGCTTTCCCTGTCGCACACTCCAGCGTGCGCGCATTATGTATCGCCTACGCAATCGGTGGTCAGCGTCCGTACTGTCATATTTCAAGGCTTCGTCAGCCATTGGGTTTAATGTTATCATTAATGACATTGCGCGATTTCGACGGGTCGTCACAAGACTTGACGCAGCACGCACCTTTATGAGGGTATTCATTAATCATGTTGAGGTTCTATAAGTGAGAACCTATAATTGGATCTGTGATTCTATTGTAATTTCTGGATATATGTAGTGCTGTTGGTTTTCCATGTACTAAAAAAAAAAAAAAATAATAAATAAAATAAATAATTGATGCTAATGCCATGGCTAATGTTTCCTTGTGTGTCGCGTGGAAGTAGAGTCGCTACCGAGGCTCGTCAGAAAAGTCCTACATGGAGAAAATCGGTAGGAGTTACGTACGAAATTTTCAATATGTATGTATTAAGCTGGAAACAAATTATCGGACGCGGCTCACAGCCGCGACTTATAGGTATCTAGATAATGAATATACACTGAACTGTGCAAACTATCGGAGGTAAGCCTTCGGACATCCGACAGAAATCTGGCGCGCTGGATGTTCCCGAATGTGCACACTTTTATGTCGCGCGCGTCATCCGCGTCCGATAATTTGTTTCCAGCTTAAATAGCCTGTAGCAGTCGCTCCGTGAAAGAACGCCGCAAGGAAGCTAACTGCTGACCCCACCAATAAGTTCAAGGCCGCAGCATCCATTCGTCAACGTCAGCGGTCAAATGGTCTTCAATGTGTCATGAGATTGTGAAACCAGAATTGACTACGTAAAATGACAAATATCACTAATTCCCAATATTGGCGGTATGGACATGTAAGTAGAGACGTATTTTCGACGTTAGTCTTACTTTACTTAACCCCATAATTTAAACTTTAAAGAAAAACATAGTTCTATGTGAAGTTTGTAGCTTTCAAATAGAGCCCGACGTCTAATCCTATTGTCTATTGTTCAGTAAAACCGCACGTGCTACTTACCTGCAAAAAAGGGTCTTAATTATTCTATTTGGCACCTGAGCGCGGGCTAGTCCAACGTTCAAAAAACCAGTGTAGATCCGCTCTCCGATAACGCGCCTTTGTTACGCATCTCGATGACACATTTTAGACTGGTTCTGTAGCGTCCGACTCGCCGGCACTCAGTACTTCGGTTACGGAGTTGAACGGACCACACACATCCTAACAAAATGTTTATCCATTAGTTCATTTTGAATCTTATTGCAATTTCCATAGGAGTTGTAATTCTATTACCTGGGTAAAGTGAACGAACGATTTTTTATGCAGGTGGTTGTGGCACGTGGCACGAGCGGTTTTACTTAACAATAGACAATAGGATTAGCCGTCGGGCTCTATTAGAAAGCTACAAATAATAATAAAGAAATGCAAATAAAGAATTTACTTTACTTTACTTTTACTTTTACTTTACAAACTATACGCCACTAGTTTTCATTCTTACACTTCCTTTCCCCTACACGGAACAATGGTATTCTGGAAATATGTTCGAGGCGTGTGCAGAGCTGAAGCAAACACGTAGAGTCCCTTTCGACAGGTTAACGAAAAGTAAGTGATACGCCGAACGGATGCTGTGCTGCCCGTGCCCGTGTCATGGGACGCACGTACTCGTAGAGGCAGCGCCCGCCACCGTGTACGGTAAGGACTATTATGTTACAAAAACCGGCCAAGTGTGAGTCGGACATGCGTTCCAAGGGTTCCGTACATTAAGTCCGACTCACGCTTGACTGCACATTTCTAATAGGTTTTCCTGTCATCTATAGGTAGAGAACTATTTTGTGTATTTTTTTCAAAATTTTAGACCCAATAGTTTCGGAGATGGGCTTTTTCTAAAATAAATATCGAAAACCTGATTCTTTCAAATCTGGACATTCTTGGGCTCATTCTACTCAGAATCGACAGCACTCTCCACCCTTCCATTAAAAAAAGATGTCCCAAAATGTCTATTCCATTACGTCACGTTTTATTATGAGAAATTTTTTCACTTACATGGACGTGACGTAGTGGAATGTACAATGTTCATACAATTTTTTTTGACATTTTTTTATCATCAGGATTGAATATGCTAGTGATTCTGAGTTGAAAGAACCCAAAAACACCAGGATCCATGAGGGGAATGGTCATTTTTTGCCTATTTTCTTGAATAACTGCTAAACTATTTATCCTAAAATTATAAAAAAAATATTTGAGAAATATATTTTTTTATTTAATAACTCATAAATCACATTTACAAATAATGTAAAAACAACTACTTATATATAAATCTAAAAAAGAAATTATTTATTTATTTTTGGATTTCATACAACGTTGAAAATTTTCAAAGTGGTTGAGCACCCCCTTGTAGTTGAGATAAAGTTACAAAACTTGGTGTACATTATCAGCATAATAAGTGTAACCAAATAAGGGGGTGCCGCTTCTTCTAGCTAGAGTTTGAATTTTTCCCATACAAACGTGAACCACCCTAAAGTACGTAAGAAGGACGGCCTGTATGCATTAGTAAGACACCTTGCACCTTGCTGCTCCAAATGGATTTTTTTACAAAAAATATATTTTATGCAATAGTATATTCTGCATTAAATAACAAAAAATTGAGGTTGTCGCTATCTCACAAGTACTTATTAAAAAAAAATTTTAAAAATTAAAAATATTTTTTAAGCCTTTATAAACAAGTTACAACCTTGATTTTTTTTGGAAATATACTAATATTAGATGCAATTAACATCCAAATTTCAAAACAATCGAACCACTAGTTTAGCTACAAAAAAATAAAAACGATATAAAAAAAATTTTTTTTTAGCCAAACCAAGGGGATTCAGCCTTGAACTTGAAATTTGGTAAAACAATATCTTATAGTAAGACAAATAAACGCACCTAAGAAAGGTATACACTTCAGCCAGGGGCAGTTTCACTATAGGATTGCGGCTAGACCCTTTACATATGTGTGCCAAATTTCAACTTAATTGGTCCAGTAGTTTCAGAGAAAATAGGCTGTGACAGACGGACGGACAGACAGACAGTAGACGCACGAGTGATCCTATTAGGGTTCCGTTTTTTCCTTTTGAGGTACGGAACCCTAAAAAGTAGACAATGAATTTACTTATATTTTAAAATAACAATGTAATAATATTTATGATTCCTGTGGTTTGTTAATAACCCATTAACAACGCGTCGCGTTTTAAAGTTGCGAAATTATTGACGGGTTTAAAACGAACATTTGATTCTGAAACCTCATGACGATATTAATGTTTCGCATATCCGAGTGTCTTAATAAAATGA
This sequence comes from Cydia amplana, assembly GCF_948474715.1. Taxonomy (NCBI): domain Eukaryota; kingdom Metazoa; phylum Arthropoda; class Insecta; order Lepidoptera; family Tortricidae; genus Cydia; species Cydia amplana. The sequence goes on along the minus strand of NC_086071.1, from coordinate 4,577,829 downwards.
ATTATTCGGAATTGTGATGTTACTCTTGATTTTGAAGTCATACTTTTTGCAAAAGTTTTGTTCGTGTTATCTTTCATTTAGGGTCGTGCCTGCAGTGTGCTCCAATCTAAGAATTTAATTTCTTCTGTTAAAGATGCAATGTTAAGTAGGTACCGGGGTGGTGTCGGGTGATGGTGGCTACTTGTTTGTTAAATTCGGTCGGCGACAGTGCAGTGACTCCACAGTTGGCTCGTGCCGCGCCGCCCACGCCGACCTCGCTTTTATTTTAAATCAGAAGATAGCTTTGTGAAAGTGATACATGATTCAGTCATTGTATTATAACATTACCGTCATAAGTCATCAATTATAATGTCGCAGACTGAATAGAATTCGTGTGAAACAGTGTTTCTTTAACTAGAAACGATGTTATTTGTGTTGATGTGCGTTGATCGTACAAAATAAGTAGTTATAGTTGAATGGTGCGCGGTCCACAAAAAGTGCACTTTCTCTCCGCGCGTGACGTTAGCGCGCGGTTGTTGCCACTGTCGAAGCCGTCTACAACAATCTGTAGTTTTAGTGATAGATACTTTTCGACAAAACGTCAACATGAGGTTAACGCGCAAAGCCCAAACACTGATGGCTATAAGATTCCATGTGTCCCAAATGTCCCAATTGAGAGATCAACTTCCGTAAGTTAAAAATCATATTTCCTAGTCAGGAGGAGGTAAGATTTTTTAGTATCAGTCACACGGCGCCACACCTCCTGGGATTGAGCAAACTCGGATCACATGCATAGGACGAAATTAAGCTATTATAAACGATTTCCAGCTTGTTGGGAATTAATTCCCCAACACGCTTTTTTGGATCTAATCTGATTGGCTTAAAAAAAGTGTTATTCGTTTGCGTCGTGCTCATGAGTTATTGCGATATGGCATAGAAACAATCATTTTCCTATTTACCTCACAACGTAAACTGTAAACAGCGTAATGTAGTCTGGCATAAATTACAACCGAGAATAGAGACACTATGTGCGTCCATCGAAGAGAATGCGAGGCATACTTATTACGCTGCGCTGTATGGCCATTCGCGAGGCAATCGCATCCTTGAGCAAGTGGAGCGGAGTGTAATACATATAAATAAACGTGAGAACGGCCCTCCCTCGCGGGGAGGCGAAGGTCAGGGCTGCCGCGGCCGACGTGCGTATTAAATACTTGCAAAAACATTACACTCAATTGACTCTTCGTGTAATTCGTGTTACCGGAAATTTAAAATACACTGTTTAAAAAAAATTGATCCATAATCTCTTGATGGTGTCAAATGTCCATCAGTCGCTTTAGTATACCTTCATAATTATACCATATAACATGACATTATTTTATTGGTGTCTTGTGAAGCTATGAGGATGAAATGTCAGCAATATCAACATATTCGGCAAGTTGTTCGTTTTATTGAATCAGAAGTGTCATCTAGCGAGCGCCGTGGGGTGCGGATACGTCGAGAATGGCGCTGCCAGCTGCTTTCGCCGCATTGCAGCGAGAACGGAGGCATAATCCGTTCGAACGACGTATTCAAGTGGGTGTGCTTACTGCTTGCAAACTGTGCCAACACTCTAGTACTCGTCAGAGATGGAGGCGATGTTCTAGAGTTGAAGGCACCGCACCAGGTCATGAAAAAATAAGCTGTGTTGGACATATTGAGTGAAATCCACGATATATGGCCTGAATACACGATTCAAGAGAGGAAGGCAGTGCGTTATTAAGTTTGCCACCAACCCGAATGACCAAGTATATTCTTCCAAGAGTGAAATAGCCAAGATATAAATGGTAAGTTAGGTGGGATGCTTCATTCGCGACGCGACGCTCGGTGGCGCAGCGAACCGATCGATATTACCAACCGGTGACCACGACTTCGAGAAACATTGGAAGGTTTCTGTGTATTTATCGTTTCTCGGTTCAATATAGTTTAGAATTAATATAATATAAGGCAACTCCGCTACTTATTGGCATAAAAGTTATATTCTCAACCGTTGAAGGTTGAACTCTGTCATCAAAGGTTGTGGAGGCACACTTATAATAACTAAAGTTAGACCAAGATAAGTCTGCAGCGATTTTGATAGCGCACGCAGTGCAAGTGTTACTTATACATAATTACGTCATAATTTCATAGAAGTTTGACGTTTATAATAACACTTGCACTGCGTGTGCTATCAAAATCGTTGCAGACTTATCTTGGTCTAACTCTATTATTCAATTTTGTTATCATTTTTAAAAACCGCAATTTTACCGACAAGGATTCTATCAGAGCTGTCATACATGTTGTGGGCGGGCAACAGCTTGTTAGATAGGTATTCCAAATGTTGCATTGGCTGGGCATGGTCATTTTACCCTTCTTATAACAAATTCTACTGATCATGTACAAATAAAGAAGTACATACCACTTTAAAACTGTCCTACCGCGAAAAACTAAATTCCTTTATCTGCTCTCTCTCGCTCGAATACGCAATAGAGCGACAAAAAGGCAGAATAACAAAATTTAGATTTTCTGTTTTCGCGGTGGGGGCCCCTCTGTTCGTTAACGACACTAGAAATTTAACGGTTCCCGCACCTTATACGCAGCAGGGTTCCTTTCAGTGTGGTTTTATGTACCTATGACCTCGGTTAGTTAATTAAACAACGTTGAAATTGCATATATTTTTATGTAGTGCGAGTTGTGCCTCGGCCACATAGCCAACGAAATTTACATGTTATATCTTTTCTGAAACAAATATTGGTTTAATAGGTTAGAAGTGTTAGTACAGCCATTTGGCCCTAGCTTGCCGAGCCCTAGGGCTTGCAAAGCCTGTGTGGGGGCTCCGAAAAATACTTGTAATACCTAATAAGCAAGAAAATCAAAAACCAGCTCGTCTACAGTCTGGTCCACAACTCCACACTGTCCACAGTTCAATGGTTTTTTTTAAATTTAATTTTAGGCTGAGTCAAATATTTCGCTTTCCAAAAGGGTTCTGTCACCAAAAAACTTTGAAAATCGCCGGGTTAGTAAGTGTGGTATTTGTTGAAAACTTACAATTAGTAACAAGAATATTCGTCGCCTTACTAATATTAAATTCTAATTTTACTACGACAAACACAATTATATTTTGGTTCGAATTTGGAACGGAACAGCTGAACATCAACATCGATGATTCAGCGAACACATTAAGCTGAAAGGGTGTACCAGCCCGAAAGTCAAACGAGTCGTACAGTCGAGGTCACCGGGGGCGCAGATATGGAGCGGTGACGTCACGCACCCCCGCCCGCCCCCAGGGGGTGACACCTGTTGCGAGACGGGCGGTGACGTCACAGGCTCTCGTCATCGTCGCAGCAATGGGGTCGGGACTAACATGCTCTTCACAAAACGTTTTTGCCTTGACTGTCAGCACGTCCCCTAGTATGGGTTATCGTGATATTCGTATAACTATGCGTAGGGGTCAGACTTAAACTGGTCCGGCCGTAGTGAAGTGGTCGGCTGTTTTCGTGACTTTCGTGAGGGCAGTCTAGCCAGGACGAATTGCCGAAACGGTTGTTTGATGTGGTGCGAACTCAACAAGCATTCACCGAATGCTCTGTCACTCCGCTTAATGAAATATCCATGTCGTCACTAATAGGTACATATTATTTTCAATTACAATTCAGGTAAGTCATTAGGTAGTTTTGGTCTGGAATTGGATATAAGTACCTGTTTTTATATAAGATACGATTGGAAAATATGAATCGACGTGTGAGTGATGGAAGTTTTTAATTAGGTTCGATGGGGCTTGGAGCGAAAATATATGACGAAGATCATTTTCGAACCTCATCTCAATTAATTTTACACATTGGGTTTGCAATCCGGATCCGAAATGTATGAAATTATCCGGATCTGGATCCAGATCCGCGGATCTTCCCATACATTTCGGATCCGTCGTGCAAACCCTAGTTACACACCTTAAAGCCTGTACTTTTTTGCTTTTGATTAATGAAACTTGAATCCCAAAAGCTCTGAAAAACTGTTATGCTGTCTGCTACTGCACTGCTCTAAATGGGAGTACTAGTTACTTGCTCAGAATGTTAGTAAGACATCTTGTGAATAAAAGAGCACAAGGTTCAGCAAATAAAATACCAGTCTCGAATGTAAAATCCACTTGCTGCCTGTTGCAGTGCAAGAACGGACACCAGCCACACGTGTTGTGTTAACCGGGCCAGCCGGTGGCGCAACCGTTACACTCATTTAAGATTACCTAGCCTGGTGGAACCACGATCTCAAGTCGAGATATTGATATCCTATTACGTGTATAGTAAGCGAGCTAAATTCTTGAAGGGAAAGCGCTAATAAATGTGTAATTGTGTAATCTAACTTAATAACTGACTGCATTCGAATTTTCTCAATTGGCCCGGCTGCCTAAACCATAATTTATTACCGTTGGCACTGGATAGTTATCATTTGACATTTCAAGCTAGAGCAAAATGTATTGAGTTGGGATGAGGTAAAGGATGGTCCAATCATAGACTTTCCTTAAACCTTTTACCATAATTTGGAATGGAAGAGCAGACACAAATCGCTTCATCGCCTCGACCTCGAGGGTTTCGTCGGTATTCATTCACGCAATTTAATTGTATGGCGATATAGTCACATTAGGCAAAATTATATACAGTTTTTTTAACTAAATAAATATACAAATTCACGCACAAGTTCTATGGTCGTCTGCTTTCGGCCCCAGTTAAATTTGACCCAAAGATTTATAGCAGCGGTCGGCAACCTTTTAGCAGCCAAGGGTCACATATAGGATTTGCACGACGGATCCGAAATGTATGGGAAGATCCGCGGATCCGGATCTAATTTCATACATTTCGGATCCGGATTGCAAACCCTAGCCACATAGTAGTTAACGATGTAGACGCGGGCCGCACTTTGTAAATATTTATGACTTTATCAGACATTGTCGTTTGTCAATATTACGTACAAAATAGCCAGGGAGGCTCGCGGGCCGCAAGTGACAGGTTCACGGGCCGCATGCGGTGCCGACCGCTGATTTCTAGCAACTGTTCATAATGTGATCAGACTTATACTGGTCGCCACGCTTTGTGAAGGTCTGGCCGCAGTGAGCGCTTATCAAGGTTCATCATTGTTGTGGAGACAAAGGCTTTATGTGTATGCTATGTGTGCGACACGGGTATTGTGTCCGGCGCGGCGCGGGGCGGGCAGACAACCTGCTCGTGCTCCCACACCATCCATACATTGCGCCATGTAAGTATACAACGTGATTGTAAACATTATTTCATTTCAGACCAAGCGAGCAAAGGCAACAGCAGCCAGCAATGCGTTCTACTGAAATGTTCTCGACGGTACTTAGTGGTCTCGCCAAAACGATATAAAATCAGACAGGAGTTTATTGTTTTTGATTTTTACTTAGTCTATTCTGAATAGAATATAGTACATATTTAAATTATGCCAAATTCTTACTTGTCCTAATCAATAGATGATTGGTTCTATCTAGATATGGTTTTCTTATCAATTTGTCTAATTCAGTGTAATAAGCTTTTCGCGGTCGCGACATTGTCCCTCTAGAATAATAACCTTATACAATTATTTTGCCATTGCAAACTGTCCGCTCTACCTGGGCCTGATGGGTTCACCTAAGCAGGTTACAAAACCGGTACGTTATAGAGTCTATCAATAACTGTCTGTGCATCTCTCGTGACAGTCGTGACGCACAAAGTGGACTGACCCTGGTGTCAGCGACACTGATACGCGCCGACCATACTAATTACCCGGTCCCTTAATATTCATTAACGCGCCGCGTCGCCCGCCTAGCTTCTTGGAGAAGTTTTGTCCCTTTACGCAGTCTAAATTGCGATTCTAAATTGAGCATGTCTGCCAATTGCAAGTAAAATGCTCCACATACAAACTTTTTCGGAAAAAGTTAAAACATCCAAGCTTGCACGTGATTGATTCTTTCTTTTTAACCTTCTTCAAAAAAGGAGGTTATTAACAGCCTTGCTCATCGAGCACGTCGGGGACGTAGCATAGTTTTTTTATTACTTACATTTTCAGGCGGTGCTAATGCAAAGTGGACATCGCAGCTCGCAGCCTAGGTTTACGCTTGCAAGCGCTGTTCCGTGAAGCCAGTAATTTGAATTATCGAGCCCGTTTTCAACCCTTAGGGCAAGTTACACCATCTCTCATCTAATAATTTTTCGTTAAAATTGTCGTTAATACAGGGAGTTTGGAACTCTTTAAAGAGATCGATAGTTTTTCCTACTTAGAGTATAAAGAATTGCGCTGCTTGACCGGTTGATATTTGTTATACCCGATAGGGCAGTAGGGCACTATTGGAGTGCCCCACCAATACGCCAAGGCTCCGACTTGCGAGCGAAAACCAATTACTGTTCGAACAGTTACTTTATGGGATCTGGCACAACCAGTTAACTCTATTAAAATACAAATCGATTTATGGGAAGAGACACTGGATGTTTTACCGGATTTCTAGTAATTTTGAAAGCTTAGTTATTGATAGATGGACTAGTTTAACCGACTCTGACCTGACCTCTAAATTTTGCATAATGACAACGAATATCGCAGACAGGTTAAACTAGCTTACAGTCGATTGCAAAATCGTTTGTAATAATTAACATTGAAAAGATAAACAGTTAACATTAAGTTGGAGGAAGAGCAAAAATATCTACCCTCCCATCGCACTCAAGCTTATTGCCAATGTCAACAAAATTAAATCTGAAATGATGAACCAAATATTCGAGCAGTTTTTGTGGGTGTCCAAAAGTGATGCTGCTATTTTCAACGAAATAGCTTTAGAACTTGGCATGCACACAACACCGCAGCGTAAAAAGGAGGCCTCGGAAGTAAGTCGCATAGCGTCTTTAATTTTCTTTTTGACTTGTCGAATCCGGTGGCAATGACGTCGACAACGACTCCGCTTGACACGTGAGTTGAGTTGTGAGTGAGGTTTCTAAACGTGGCTATTTAGAAGACAGGTGCGCAGATGTGGGTATGTGGGATGTAGGCGGCGCGGGTATAGTGTCCAGCCGGTTGGAGCACTTTTACCGTCTCTTACGACGCTGTTCCACACAACAGCATGTTAATTCACACGATTTGCGATCGTCCTTAGTATAGTTTGACCTCTATTCGTAACAAGTTATGAGTATTCTGATGTCGGAATCATAAATACCAACTACAGAATTTACTTAATAAATTGGTTTGACTGTCGACTGTTATATATGCCTACCTATTCACAAACTTGACACTCTTGACAGGTCTTACTGTGGATATATATTTTTGCCATCCATGTTATAGGTGGTTTATTTCTTTCCCAATGAGTGTGGTGCGGGAATGACATAATATGTATATGATTATAACGTTGCTCAGCTGTTGACCTCCTAATTGCTTTTTTTCCTTTGTTAACCTCCGTAACTCCACACGCTTACTTGATCTCGTGGTTGGCCTACTATTCGTTATTAACTTATTATCCATTAACTATGTATAACTGCTCTATTAGATATATCAGATTCAAATGTAACAAGTAAAAATAATCGGATGAAACAAATTGTTCTCCTTGAAATAGTGACTACGAGCACAGAATAAATAATAGTACTAAGCTACGAGTAAGTGTAGATCATACGCTAGTAGCATGGCATAACTAAATAATGTAATCATCTCCGTGATCGCATGCTCACTAAACCTAACTGTCGTGAAAGCAAGGCTAGAACTATGGACCGTGATGTGTGTATGGAGCGAGGCAACATTGTCGTTGTTTTCAAAAACAATACTTTTAAAAGGTGAACGAACACAAACGGGCCTATCTTAACAATGGAACCAGTTTGGATCGCAACGCGGGAACTAGAATATAGTGGCAGAGGCGAGCTCACGAGTGCAGAGTAGACCGGTTATTGTTCACGAAGCACCGGCTAAATGGGATTCTCTGCAAGCAGAGATGTGTTAAAGATAAAGATATCCTCAATTTTTGGCTGTAGCATCAGTAGCTAAATCACCAGTAACCCCATATCCGCCGGCTAGCCTATTTTAAGGCAAACAAGCTACCACAACTTTTGGGGAATAGTAAATAAAATCTACTCCGGAATCCGGATGGATATAACGAGTGTGATCAGATTAGGTATTTTCCATTTGTCACTCCAGACGACAAAACGCCGCGAATCCACGCCGTAGATAATTTAAGGCATTGGCCACAAAGTAGAGAATGTAGAGATGTAGACTACGTACAGAATTATCACCGTCTACGAAACCCAATGTGACAGATCACGAATCATGTTGTCCCTCCCCACCGTACAGCACGTTCTTTCTCACGGAGCGCGCCAAAACAAGTGATGTAGCACTGGCGATGGCGTGGCTTCACGGCGGTGCGGTGTGAACCTACACCAACCGGTTCACCAATTGAATGAGCTCTGTGGACCGCTCAATCACGTAACGGCACACACATGAGACATTATTTCAAAACAAATAACTGCACAATAAACAAAACTATACACGAGAGGTTACATTGTATGATATGCGTGTATGAGAGTTCTCTAAGAAACCACCGTAAAGGGGCCATTGTTCATTCCCGCATTACTGCCGTGATTTTATCAAGGAAATTGACGATCGACGCAACCGATAAAAGGTCGCATATCTATTTAGGATCGGTTGCTGTTGCACCAAACTGTTTGTCATCGTTAAAGAGTTCGCAAAATTTTATTGTATGGAAAGTTTCAACTTTCATAGTAAATCGCCGCGGCGCGCCGGCTAACGTAAATAAAAAATAAATAAATAAATAAATAATCGTTTATTCAGATGAAATAAACCCTAACATACATATTTTTTTCTTCTGCCAAACTGCAGGACAGTTTGTTGATCAGTCTGTCGAGTGCGGATGGTGCAACTGGCACTTAATCTCCAAATAATAGCTAAGGATTAATTAACTGAGGTAATATAAAGCATAAACGCGCGTTTTCACCGTAACAGTTAAACAATCGTGCATGGCGTGGATTGCCGTAGGACTGTAATGTAAGAGAAATTGGCAATAACCATTGACCCATACCTACGTGATCCACGATACGAGTGCGGGCTCTGTGGTTCACTAAGCATATCTCTCACTATATGGATAGCGGACCACTAGGTATATCTGACATTGTCGTTTTACGACTATTACCCATGGGAAACAATTTTAGTGAATGAAATAGTTTCATGTTCTGCCGGATGTTTTTAAAAGCCGAACATATTTAAAAGCACACATATTTAAAAGCTAACAACTCAAGCAATGCGTAAATACTGCCTCTGTAATCCTGAGGTAATCCTCTATATAGCAGGAATGACGATGCTTGATTGAACGTTAGGTATTAAGTACTTATGTTGCGAATTTTCTGTGTCCGTAATACTTAAATAAAAACAGAGATCCCAACTCCCTGTGAAGCTAGAGACCAGTTTACACTAGAGACAAGTACACAAACTCGTACAAAACGTTTTTGAATAAAGCTGCGGCGTGTCGCAATGTTCGCGATCCGCACGCAACCGGCCCGCGGCACGTACGACGACACAGTTAAACGACCAACCTTATTGCTATAGTAACTCAGTCTAGAATAGCCACTAAATTATGAGCATTCGTACGCGTTGGGAAACTCCTCAGTGCTTCAGACTACGGATAATCTTAATGATAATGAGAGATTATTTTATGAGCTATATTTATATTCTTGAACGAATGTTGACCTAGTTGCTTAATCAGTGTGCCTTTGAATGTTGCGGCGAGCGAGCTAGAAGAAAATTGAATATATACCTACTTATATTAAAGAAGAAAAGGAAGTTAGTTACTAAACTAAGAAAGAAATGCTTATTATAAATAAGATCATTTTGATGATGAATATGAAGATTGATGAGCTTCTGTTTCGTTATTATTTTTTAGCGTTAAAAGCTCTATGTATAGAAGTGAGCATAAAGGTTTTGTTTTATTTACTTATAGGCATTTTATGGTGTAAATTATTGGAGTAGCAAGCATGCGACTATTGAGATTTTTTGGATATTTGTAACTTATTGTCTTATAATCACTTAAGTAAGTGATATACGAAAACGTAGGTCAGTGTCAGATTTTTCTTCTTTGGTGTCCAATTTTTCTACCTGACAGTCAAAAGTAAAAAAAAAAAAGGGTAATTGCGTACATAACGGTAATGTAACAAAGTTTTGCGAGAGAAATGTCTGTTTTATTAACTACTATTTCTCGTCTTTAAGCTCTTCTAGTACAGTTTGACCTCTAGATCTTCAGCAAGTATACGTGATCACCTGATCAGACGTCAGATGTATACTAGTGCGTGTAGAACTGTAGAAGCTTCGTGAACTGGAACGCAGCTGATAATACAATTACGACTTACGAATAGTTCGATGGCGCGGGCACTAAACTTTCACTCGCGGCGCGGGAGGGCAGGTCACGACACTGCACTGAGTCTTCAACAGCCTACTTGGTACTTAATGTTTCTAATGCAGAATATGTTCATTAGGTACTGGAGTTTCGTCTACGCGGTGTTTATTCAGCCAGCCCTTAGTTAAATTTTGCGAAGTGAATATATAAAGTCATACGAATCTATATCAGGATTCCTAAAGCTTTTTCTCCTATTTTTTGCATTCCCTAATATGCATTTTTACCCTTAATAATCATTTGTCATAACGCCTAAAATGTCCTAATAATATCTATTTGGTCCTAATATATGACATCATAATATTATTTGCTATAATTACACCTTGGTCACCATGCCCTAATATATTATTCCCTATAGAAGCATCTTGTCATAAAGATCATTTGTCCTATCGTCTTATGTGTTACCTGAAGTAATGTACAATATGTACATAGATAGGTACTTAATTTAATTTTCTTGCTTTATAGTTCGTTTTCGTATGGGACGTAGATCTAACCTAACCCACTTTTCTGGCAACAGTTTGTTTTCGTGGAGGTCGCAGTTGTAACCTCAAGTAACCCACTTATTTTGTGGCAACCTAATATATTCACCTGGCAAAATATGGCTAAGGGTTGAAAAACACCATTTATTTCCGCTCCAGAAGTAAGCATACGATTTGAATAAGCTTCTTAACTTTAGTCAAATTCACTCTGATTTTCCGTTTTTATAATCCTTGGTGCCACGCGTCAAGCGGTAACCATGCCAACATTGCGCACGTAATGGAGACCGACCAAAACATGGCGTGTTGTTATCAGGTGTTGGGTAAGTGTTGCCGAATCGAGGCCAATTTGCGCCAATTAGCTTGTTAAGTGGGTCTAGCGCGGGTGGCGACCTTCGGCCAGTGGGGCGAGAAGATTCAGACAAATAAAGCCAAAAGCTACTAAATTAGTAGAGAATGCCTTTTGGCGTTAAGTCCAGCATTTGTATATTTTACTTAAATAAATAAATAACTGTATAACACCGACATGCTATAAACAAGACTCATCAGTTAACATCATACTTACGGGTTGGAGGATGATAGGTATATAGGTATTGGTTATTATTATCGGACGAAGGTGATAAATTCTCGTCTCAATTTAAGGAGTCCATAAATCCTTGCATATTTTGTGACAGTTGAGCAACTTGGGACAACCCGTGGGAAATTCTGTAACTTTGGTTTAATAACTTAAAGATGAATAACAAACCCGAGAATTCTCAGATAGGAGTACCAGTAAAAGCTTTTCCTATCACTTTATTCAAAAAAAGGCAAAGCTTATTCTAAGGCTCTAAAAGTTCTTTGGAGGTTAAAGCATTTCATTTGAAAATAGGATCGTATTCAGCTTCAATAAAGCCTGTTAGTGTTTGATCCTTTCGCATTTTCTCAAAGGTTAGCTGGAAGAGATCCCTTTTAGGGATAAGTTCGCCTTTGTACATAACATTCTTATTTTTGTTTTGTTTTTGTCCGTTTTATGTAAACCTGTTTATGTGCAATAAAGTGACATACATACATACATACATAAAGGAAAATCCTATGAATAAAGACGCATATTGGCAACGCAGGCCAAGTTCCGGGATTAATTAAATGACCATCCACGATGAATGTGGAAATGCTCTGGACATGGAGTACGGGGAATAGTAAAGCTTGTTGTTATAAGCCGCTTTCAGCGGACGTTCGGTGACATGCGCCGAAATACCATCTGACGGTATAACCGACAAATTGGAACCCTGGGCCGCTATAATAGAAAAGTAGCTGGAAAAGTAGCTATTATAGTTAGATTAATATTTTTTTTTGAACAGGTTAATATTGTTAATCTGTTGAAGTCTTGTAAAAACATGATTGTTGTTTTTAATTGCATATTATAAAATTTCATCTTTATTTCACTTTGATGATATCAATTGCATAAGTACTATGTTGTACTTGGACATTGATGTGGACAATTAATCCTTTACTGTCCACGCCGTGAAACTATGGAACGAGATACCGGTGGCCGTGAGGCAATCCCAATCTGTAGCATCACTCAAGGAGAGGCTTAAAAAATTGTGGCTTTCCGATACATAAATAATTCGGTTTTCCTCGATTAGTACTTCTTTAGTTTCCTTTACTTTTCTGGTTCGAGCTCATATCTATTTATTTATGATATATATTGAGTATTTATTTATTTATTTTATTTAGGTTATATTTATATATGTACGCTTTATTTTTATTTATTTAAGTATTTCTTCTATTTATGTTTATATATATTATTTGTAGCAATGTGTATTCGAAACTTGCATTTCATTAATTTTAGTGATTGTACACTATTGTTTTTGTTTGTCATTCATCGTTACTTCTGTTATGTTTTATTCGTTTCCTCAATGGTTAACTGGAAGAGATCCCATACAGGGATAAGTTCGCCTTTGTTGTATTTAATTTACTCTGTAACTATGTTTCTCGTGTTTTTATTTCCATGTGCAATAAAATACATATATACATACATACATACATACAATTCTAGAAAATCCCAAACGTTCATAGTATTTTCCATCATTTCTGGATTTCTCAATACAAGGGCCTGTAGTGGGCATAATACAGTAGGTTAAGTTTTTAGCAATGAATCGCTTGAACTATCAACACGTGTTCCTTTCTTATAAGAGATACACCTATCCCTACAACCCAAATCAAGCGTTGCTTGGGTTCCATTACAAAAGACCTGGGTACTGACAAAAGATCGGTTCAAGTCAGTGAAATACATAATCGAATTTGTTGAGTTTTCGGTTAGGCACGACTCGTTTGCTAAACTCGAAGAACGCGGACGTCCGGGTAATGAGCGCGCAATAACCATTTCTTACAGCATTTGGTCATCAGAGCATGCATCAGATTATCATCAGTGTCGGAAGAGAGCGCAGCTGAGGGGGGAATAAAGAGTGCCGCAATAAAAAATGCTGTCTGACTGAAGACCGACAAAGTAAATACAATTTTATTAAGTTAAATCACACAGACCAGCCCATTCCTACTTCAGCTTGGGCTTCTCGTATATTAAATGGCACACACATTAGAATAAAGAAGAAGCTTTTTAAGAAATTTATTGATATTTTTAATGCCAAAAAACATACTGAGCTAGTCAAAAGTATATCATTAGCATTACAATGTTCCCTATTCGCCAGTTTTAATGATTTTGGTAGGTGTAGATATTGTATATTACAAATTTAATAAATAATTATATAACAACAACAACAACAACAAACTCAATTTAATACTATGTATAGTCGAGTACGTATAATAGTACGTACGTACATACGTATAGTAGTAGTCAATCTTTTTAGTGTCGAGCCCCCTTGAAAACATAATCCGCGCTTGTAATCAAAATCAATTTCTTTATTTTCTATGTTTTCCACGCGCTTCCAAATAGGTACTTGATTAAATGGTTTCCCGTTCCATGATTAATTACAATAATGACCTGTCTGACCTTATGACTTTGTGACGAATACATCTGATATTTTAATTTATTGTGCGTGTACATGTTGAAGGAATAACGAACGTCCCGGGCGCGGGTGGGCGGTTTTTAACAACCCACTTGGAAAATTCTATTATCAATGCTTTCACTAGGAGAAGTACTTGTTTTGTTTATTTTATGTATTTTTTCTTCGAAAGTAATTGATAACAACTTATTACGTGCTCGAAACATTAAATTTATTTCCATCGATATCTTTTCCTAATTAATTAATTTAATTATCAATTTATCAAGTAGCTATATATGTCAGCGGTTCTCAATCTTTTTTTTTGACGGAACCCTTTTGGAAAGCGAAATACTTGATGGAACCCTACAATATGGTGGCGGCATAGTAAAATTTTTCGAGTCGACTAAAGCATAGTGTTCTAAATTCTTGCGGAACCCCTGCAGGGGTGTCGCGGAACCCTAGGGTTCCGCGGAACACACTTAGAGTATGGCTGATCTATGTAAACTGAAAACATTCGATTCTAAGATTCTGTATCATGTCATGATTGGTACTTATGTATAAATAATTCATTAAGTAGGTAAATGATGATAATTCTAAAATCGATCAGTGGCAAAATGCGTTCAAGATCTACAGATCTAACGAGTCTCAAAACCATCCAATTGATCATCAAGTTCTATGACGCTTCGCCAAATCGCCACTTTATGGGGGTCAAACATCCATCCTTTTCAGGACACTTTCTGCTGAGAAGGACAGAGAAAAGGTAATATGTTATTTTCCTATTCTTCTTAGCAGGATGTGTCTGACAAAATGACGCATGTAATAAACCCCTTTAATTACTGAAAGGTAGTCGACTAGTTGTTGACAACGCAAAGTAAGCGACTCGGCGGCGGCGGCGGCGGCGCGCGGCGCGGACGCCTGCTTTGCGGCGCGCGGCGGCGGCGTATCGGGGCCGCGTGTCCCGTTACTGCAACAGTACCGCGCGATACGGGTCACGGATTCGGGCCGCGCAATCATCACGCCATTATGACCCACTGTTTATATTCTAATTCGTGATCGGGAACTTATATTTTATACGGTCGATGGCCCGCAATTCCCGCAAAGAAGTTAATCCAGTTGGTTTACGTCGGGTGAACGTTCGAGCGTTCCGAGTGCTTCTATTGCCTCCGATATCCGATAGCATTTCGAAGAAAGAGGGGGTTACTTTACTTGTGTCAACTTTAATACGGGTAGCAAGATGTATGCCGGTTTCCTCGCGATGTTTTCCAATACCGAGCAACTGATAGACTGATAGACTGCCCTGGGGCAGTGGAACCGCGGGTTGAACCCTTCGGTAATTTACCTCTCACTCCTCTCAGCTACCATCTCTGACATAGACATAGAGTTTAAAGATACTTAATGTTAGATTTACACGTGCTGTTGTTCGACGTTTTCTTAAGCCCTACAACGTAATATGTGGCACACAGGGACAAAAGAATGGACCGTGGGAAGCCCGAGCAAGTTTCCAACATGTATTACACCTGACTCAAGGCTGTCTTTACTATTGACCGTATTTTCCTTTCTGTCTATATACCTATTTATAAAGTTTCTACTGTAAAATACAATAGCGAAGATAGTTGAAACTAACTAAGTATACCGCCAAGGAAATTCAAACACGATTCTGCTGTATTGTATTGTTCATGTGGCCCCGTACAAAGGCGGATTTTAAGAATATTTTATGTATAGTAGTTTCTCTGTCAAAAATAGGTAAGTACTAAGAAACTGTATCTAAGAAAATGCATTGATAAAAACGCAGAAACTAACTGACGAAAATCCATACGTTTTGACGGGTTAGGCTCGTGGAATGTTTCTATGCAAATATTCAGCAAAATGGATCCATGACAAAAAGGTACGGAAGGGTTTGTCCTCCATCCATCCAAACTGTACGGTCGATATATGACGTCACGACACTATTCAAAAACATGTTTCTTGCTTATATTAGACGCGGTATTTTTGATACAATGGACCTTCCATAATATTTACTGCCTTACGTTACAGAAAAGCCCAGAAGCCGTTATCGATACCACTTGACTTCCTGTTGACTGATGTTAGTACGCTGTGTGGCGGGAGCACGCTGTACGTTAAATCCCTATTGTATGGCAGCTGTGTTTCTCCCGCGCCGTTGGCGCACGATTAAATACAACCACAATACCTAAATAATATCAATACCTAACTTAAACAACTAGTCAAAATACATTATTAAATGTATTAGGTACTAATAAAGTGGCCCGCAATTGGGAATTGAGAAGGCACCTGTCAAAATGACATTCCCAGCGATGGTTCCAAAACCTTCTAAATTGATTTTCGCCCGAAACACTGTTTAGATGAAAAATTTTATTTAGATATGAGTAATAATCATTTATTTACAAACAAGATATATACAGTGGTATTACTAAAATAAATTAAAAACTAGCTTAAATCTAAAATAGGCCCTTGAGGCATTGTACCAAGGATGCTGGCGACATTTCCTCGCTGTATCGCTATTTATTAGATATATTTTCATCTTCATACTACAAATCAATAGATCTAATATCAGGTATTTTACCTTGAGTTTAGTCTAAACTAAACTTTAGACCCAGTTTTAACTGTCAATGTATAATGTACGAGTAGATGCAATAATAAAAGAATGTCTCACTAGATCTATAGATAAGACTGGATCTATAGAGATAGAAAGAGTTTTCCACTTTTCCTTTATATACCACCTTCTACATATGTTTATATGTCCAGAAGAAGTTTTAATTTATTTCTACGAAAGAGACTCAAATCTTTCTCCAAAGTTTCCCCGAAATAGGAATAAACAGTTTTCCGAAAAACTCTTGTGCGATTGAAGCTATGGGGAGAGCTAGCGGCTCTTGATTGTATGTACAGACAGTACATACAAACCTACATATATAGGAACCATGTTATATATCCCTCTCTCTTATCATAAAGAATCTACGAGAGCTACATTTAAAATAAGATTTCCCCGGGCGGAGCATTAGGTGGTTATCACACTGGATGCGATTCACACGTCGTTTCGATGTGCGAGCGGGATGTAGCTATAATACAAGCATAGCGTTGTCGCGCTCAAACATCAGAGCAACGTGCGAATCGCATCCAGTGTGTTAACTAACCGAGGATTGAATTGCAAGAATCATCACATCGTGGCAGCTGCGCACCGTTCGCTCACAACAATAAGTATGTATTTGTTCACTAGTGCATGCACGAGCGTATCGTATTGTTACAGGGAAATCCATTCCAGCAACATCGACACTGGAGGCAGTAAGTTACATATTATATATTCTTTGATCTCTATTAATGCGACGAATAGCCAATTACTACCTACCTACCTATTAGTTATCCTGATTTATCTATCCTTTGCAAATATTGCAAGAGCGCTTTGTTGCATTTAACTTGTTATTTCTCGAAAATGTTCAAGTTGAAGGCTCTTTGTAAATTACAATCTCCTCAAGTCTTGTTTGTTTTAAGTTAGTAAGGAACGTGATTACATTGCCTCAAAAGAACTTGGATAGTTGAGTAATATCAAAGAAGGCTCTATTTACATTAACTTGCAATTTGGGACGTTGACTCGGTTAAATAACCGGGAATTCTTAGAAAGTAATTTTTTGTTCCTTTTAACTCGACTGCAAAAAGGAGGTTTCCTTGGAGGCGCCTATAATAGGTACAACCCTGATAGTCCTGATACCCACTATTATAATACATAATATGTTATCTCTTCTATTGATTAGCATTTCACGGAAATAGTCACCACAATGTAACCAGTTCTGAAACAATTAAAACAACCACAATTTCTAAAACGATCAAATATTGCGCAACTAATGACATTTTAAATACAAATGAATGACGTCTCCCATATTGACCTAAAACGATAAAAAACTAATGACAATAACCCTCTACATGTCGATTGCTCAATTACAACATTTACACTGACATCAAGAATAAAGTTAATTCCAATTTTCTATTCAAATCTCGTACATATTTGTAAATTTATAAACTTTTTTTTTCCAGTTTGTTTACTTAATCCAGTTTTAAATATGATACTTTATGGTGGCATAAAATGATAATAGAACCAATATAGCTTTCGGAATAACACCGGTTGTCGGTCTTGTAGGTAACCTTACGTTACCTTACCTATTAAAATTAGCGAAATAAGATGATCGCTTCAAGAGTCACTTAATTTTGGCGGAGGTAAATATTACATTCAGTCGTAGAGAGGTTCAAGTCTGACCCCCTTTTGCAAAGACGTTTGTATGCATGCACTAATCCAGGTTAATTTTCTGGTGGATGGGGACGAGTAGATTCAAGCGAATGGGCGATAGGTATGCAAAGCTTTGCAATTCGTTCTAAAATATGACCATCCGTATCAGATATGGATCAGTTCCAGTCCGATGGGCAGTCATAAAACTCGATATGCGGTATCCTTGTTTCATGACAACTGAACACCTCATCTTTCAGCTTTCAAAGAAAAAGCAAGCGGGAAGACAGGATATTTCACCGGCTATCAATGTTTTTAATGATTGCCGTGTAGGAATTTTACGTCGAGGGATCGTGGACTTTTGGGGGAGTAACAACTGCATCAAGTTTGAAGCTGTGACTCAGTAGTCACAGTTATACTGACGTGCCGTTGGATGTTGAGAAATTTCCAAGTGAAAAAATTCGGAATATTCACATTTTTGTGTGATACTATGTAAGTATATAACTATAATAGAAGCTTCCTTTATTACTTGTAAAATTGTCGAAAAATATCGAGAACTTTTCCAACTTGTGGGAAACTTTCCGCAACTTACGCAGTTCATAGCTCTGTCGGCTCGGCTGCATGATTTTCAGAAAATGTTCTAAGATACAGCTAAAGGTTAAAATATAATTATGTAGTTGTTAATACATTTAGTCTTGCTTGTCTTCCCGACTTGCTCTCCAGGTATCCAGGTAAAGTATACCTATAAACAGGTAAAACCCACCTGGAAAGAGCTCTAAATCTATGTCGGCTTGATGATAAGCTGACAGCATGTTACAAGTCCAGTCCAAGGACCGGAAAACCCCTCTTTACGCTTAATCCTATCCATTCGGTAACCCAATCAATTCGGTTACCGTATCATTCGGTAACCCTATCATACTGTTACCTGATTGTAACGGTAAGCTTATTGAAACGGTAACCTTAACCTTTAACCGAGTTAATCTCAAAACCCCATCGCGTTAGGGTTTTTGTTAGGGGTTTTTAACCGGTTTTTATTCAGTTATGGTAACCTTTATTATCGGTTGCTTATTGGTTTGCTACATTCGTATTTAGTGATGTGCCGTCAGTCAAATACCTACTAAAAGAAAAAGTTAATTTATTAATAGAACTAATAGTTTATTTTGTTATTTTTGTATTTTTTTTTTAATTTTGCATATTTTAATGTTTTTGTTTATTTTAATGTTTTTGTTTATTTTACTTATTTTGTCTATTTTTTTATTTTGTTTATTTTACTTATTTCATTTATTTTATTTGTCATTAATTTTGTTAATTTTATTTATATAATTTATTTTGATTATTTTGATTATTTTATTTATTTTGTTTATTTTTTTTTATTTTTTATTTTATGTATTTGATTTACTTTATTTACTTTATTTACTTTATTTACTTTATTTACTTTATTTACTTTATTTACTTTATTTACTTTATTTACTTTATATACCTTATTTACCTTATTTACCTTATTTACCTTATTTACCTTATTTACGTTATTTACTTTATTTACTTTATTTATTTATTTATTTTATTTATTTTATTTGTTTTATTTGTTTTATTTGTTTTATTTGTTTTATTTGTTTTATTTGTTTTATTTGTTTTATTTGTTTTATTTGTTTTATTTGTTTTATTTGTTTTATTTGTTTTATTTGTTTTATTTGTTTTATTTGTTTTATTTGTTTTATTTGTTTTATTTGTTTTATTTGTTTTATTTGTTTTATTTGTTTTATTTGTTTTATTTGTTTTATTTGTTTTATTTGTTTTATTTGTTTTATTTGTTTTATTTGTTTATTTGTTTTATTTGTTTTATTTGTTTTATTTGTTTTATTTGTTTTATTTGTTTTATTTGTTTTATTTGTTTTATTTGTTTTATTTGTTTTATTTGTTTTATTTGTTTTATTTGTTTTATTTGTTTTATTTGTTTTATTTGTTTTATTTGTTTTATTTGTTTTATTTATTTTATTTATTTTATTTATTTTATTTATTTTATTTATTTTATTTATTTTATTTATTTTATTTATTTTATTTATTTTATTTATTTTATTTATTTTATTTATTTTATTTATTTTATTTATTTTATTTATTTTATTTATTTTATTTATTTTGTTTATTTTGTTTATTTTGTTTATTTTATTTATTTTGTTTATTTTATTTATTTTGTTTATTTTATTTATTTTATTTATTTTGTTTATTTTATTTATTTTATTTATTTTGTTTATTTTATTTATTTTGTTTATTTTATTTATTTTATTTATTTTGTTTATTTTATATATTTTGTTTATTTTATTTATTTTGTTTATTTTATTTATTTTATTCATTTTGTTTATTTTATTTATTTTATTTATTTTGTTTATTTTATTTATCTTATTTATTTTATTAGGATAAAGTTCATTTATTTAACTTAAAAGGTAATAATAAAAAAACATTACAACTAACTATGAAATCTATAAATTAAAAATTTAAAACCTAAACTAAAATTAAAATAAACCTACTTAAAAATTAAACTAATACTTATAATATTATATAAAAACTAAAATGCAATACTAATAAAATAGATGTCAATAATATAATTTATTTGTTTTTTTTTATTTATTTCATTTATTTTATCTATTTTATTTGTTTTATTTATTTTAGAAACTTACAAAATTAAAAGTAGTAGTATGTAACTACAAAAGTTAAATTAATTCAGAATAACATTCTAATTGAATAAAACGTTATTTAGTATAATCCTACATCTGGAATAAATATTCCGTTTTGTCTTTTTCATTTAAAATAAAAGTGTCATGATTTATTCACTTTCTATTTATTCTAAAATAACGAGTGCAAGAATTATTCTTATTCAAATCGATTGGAATAAGAATGAAATTTCTGTTTTTATTCTTATTCTTATTCAAGTTATTTTTTGCCCAACTCTGCTCTAGATTACTCTCGTGTTGTTGAAGGTGACTATTGAACAAAATCTGCAAAATATCTTTCATGTATGAAGTCAATTATTTGCACTTCCTAGTACCTAATAACATGAAGATAATAAATATATCTACACGGGCGAAGCAACATGCGTATTTAAATCGAAACGCTGCGCTCCGCTGGCACGCGCTACAACGCAAGTGCACCGAATGTTTAAAGGTCGTGGTATTTTCTATTGTATTAGGATATTTAGGATTAAGCAGAATGCGGTGAGAGTCATAGTGACAACAATAAAGCCTTATTATTGTACTACACTACAGTATTGTTATCAGTACTCTGCCGTGTCATGACTAATTGATGTAATTGTAGATACATGAGTTAGTGGTAACAAGGTTAAATGGCATTTATTTGGTCATATTATACGTCATATTATATGTAGTACAATGTATATAGATAGTAAAATGAATTTCACCCCTCTTTTCAATGGTCGGATTGATTTGAATTTTTTGAAGCCTTAACGGTGATGATAATTTTATAATGAAGCTACATAGAAAGTAAACTGCGAAATTATAATTATGATGGTTCAATGTATATTTCTTTGCGTATTAAGTATGTATTTTGTTTATTATTCCTACCAGCCTTGAGGTCTTACGTATGCTATCTCTTTCACACCTACGGAAAGTGAATGAGATAGTAAATTACTGCAGGTAAGAAAAGAGTCCTACGCTTATCACTATAATTAAATAGATTTGCAGAAAGTTGCAGGCGTGTTTGCACTTGAGACCGTCATTCATTACTCATTGGCAATAACAATAGGATTAAGTCGTGGCGTGGTGAATTCTTTGTCAGCATTTGCTAAACACGTGCGGCAAGCGTTGTGTCAAATATACCTGTTAATTTCCGTCTAAATAATAAATGCAAATTTTAAATATCAGAAGAGCTTTTAAAAACACCATAAGTCTTGGTAGTAACTCGGATACTGAAACCACATACTATAGTTCGTTTTTTTTAGCATTAGAAATAAGGTAATAGTACATTATTGCAGAGGCCGGGAAAGGGCAATTCGTGGATGAGTTTCGATTCGTTCGAAGAAGACGAATCCACGAATTGCTATTCCTGCCGAGGCATATATAGTGCTTTTCTCCAAACATGCGAGGAAATAAGGTAAAATAATAATTATTTAAGCAGCAAGCATCACTCAAATCGAACCTTCACATCAAAAATGTCAAAAACAATTTCCCTCTAAAATATATTTTTTTTAAGTTAAGGGCACAAACTTATTCTGCCATTCAGTACCATTCAATATAATTGTGCAATATAGTTGGTCAAACCAATTTGTCAGTCAGTAAGAACCAGGAAAACTATACCCATCCTTTTCTTTTGGGTGCTAGTACTAGTGTAAGACAAAGATAGTATGATTCTCTCTGTCTCTGTTTATGTACACGGATGAGATCCTTAAAAAAATATAAAAATAATCTTTGATTTTATTAAGCAGTATTTGCACGATCATACACGAGCACAACGGTCTTGTAAGAACGAGACAAGTAAGGTCGTTTATCTTACTATCTCACTCTATCCTATAGTTTGAAATGATAGCTGATCGGGTCGTGTAGACGCGGCTCGCGGCTACAATAATTGGCTGTTTGCGTTTTTTATTTTTAAAAAGTAAAAAACACTACAGTAATAAGTCATTACTGTAGTGTTTTTTTCATTCCCGTCCGCTAGAACAGGACAGCGATAGTTTGATTTTTTTAAATTAGAGTTTGACAATAACGTAGAACTTCCCGTACTATTTTTGCTACAATAAGGTGAACATTTCCGAGCATATTGGAGAAAACAATCTTGATGTCTCTTTTAATTGAAAAGCACATTTTAAAAATAAGTTACGGTAAATATGTAACAATTATGAATCTAATACGATCTTTTATAGTCTTCTGCTTTCATAAGTAATAGTTATGGTTTTTAAAAAGTGTTTTTCAATTAAAAGACATGTCAAAATCGCTTACCTTCTTTCAAGTTCTTTCTAATGCTAAAAAAAACGAATTATAAACATAATTCGAAAACAGAAAAAAATCATGAGTATTTTCCCCATTTGTTCCTGCCCAACGTGATCGCCGCGATACATGAGGCGGGGACATATGGGAATGATTTAACTGAAGCGCCTATTCCCATCTGTGCCCGGCGGGGAGAAATAGGAATACACCATATCAAGCCATTCCTTATCCTACCTTTAAAAACATCTTTTTTAGGGTTCCGTACCCAAAGGGTATAAACGGGACCCTATTACTAAGACTCCTCTATCCGTCTGTCTGTCACCAGGCTGTATCTCATGAACCGTGATAGCTAGGCAGTTGAAATTTTCACAAATAATTAATTTCTGTTGCTGCTATTACAACAAATACTAAAAACAGCATATAATAAATATCTAAGTGGGGCTCCCATACAACAAACGTGATTTATTTGCTGGTTTTTGCGTAATGGTGCGGAACCCTTCCTGCGCGAGTCAGACTCGCACTTGGCCGGTTTTTTATTTTTTACATTAATTTAGGCACAGTGAGCCATTGAAGAGTTTCGCTATCCACCATCCGTTCAGAGCAGCTGAATTGTACCTGATGATTTAGTTATCACATTAAAATAAATACGGGTATCGTCCAATACCAAGACTATGCGGCAGTAAATTAAATTTGTAAGATTTTATTGCATAAAATCAGGTATAAATTAGTCAAGAAACATAATAGTTTCTTGTCTAATTTACTTCTATCTATACGTAACGCCTATACGGAACCCATACTACATGTTTAATCCAGGAATATTATTTAGAATATAAAATCATGATTATATTTATTTGATTAAGAATGAGATGATTCTTATTCAATTTTTTCACATACGAATTATTTCCGATCAAAATTATTTGAATAATTTTGACGGGAATAAAATCAACATGATTTTATTCTTAGGAATTCTTATTTAAATAATGATTTTATTCTTGAATGCCCAACACTGCTTACTAAGTATGTATGTAATGTATATATCTATTTAATTTAATCAAAACTATTTCACCTACCAATGTTATAGATACCCAATGAATATGTATAATGAATTCTGCCCTAGTAGCACGGTCGCATTTTTATCGTTTATCACCATGCCTGTCACGTTCTAACAAGTATGTAAGTGCGAAAGTGACGGGCATAGTGATAGTCGATAAAAATGGAACCGTGCTGAGCCCCCTGGTATTAATGAAAGATTTGTAATATTAAAATAAGTTTATAACTGCTATAGATATATATTTTCTGATCGCTGCATTAAGCGGTACAAGGTAAATTACGACTTAGCTCATACAACTCACCGCATCTGAAAACATTTTAAACTAAAGTCTATTTTTTATTCGGTAGACTAAAATGACATTTCGTAGTATGAACATCATGTGTCATTTCATTTCATACTATGAAATGTCATTTTAGTCTACCGAATAAAAAAATAGACTTTAATTGCTTATTATAAAATAAGCTCATAATAACTAGTACATATGTCATTTGTTAACAATGGTAAAATATCTACCACAATCCGCTAGCGCATGTATCTTTATCACAAAGTGTTTTTTTTTAAATCACTTAAGATAAATTATACCTAACTAGGTACCAGTAAAATTACTAGTTAGGTGAAAATTTTTCTTTAAATCAGTCTTTAATCTGTAGGTACATATCAAGTGTGAACCCGAAAATAAAAATAATAATCTAAGTAGCATAAAATATATCTAAATAATAGCAGATATTACTAGGATAGGATGTTGTTTACTTGCAACCCCTTTTCTAAAAATTTCTAAACTAGAATTGACAAAAACAATAGGAACACACAGGTATAAAGATAAACAAAGGAATGGCCGCGCTGCGCCGCGGCTGTCGCTCTAAAAATAATACTGTAATCGCTCACTTGTTTTCAATTTTAGCTTAAGGACTCAAAGTGCAATATTGTTTGAATTGACAATAAGCGAAGTTACCGGCAAAAAAACTTGTTTGTGCTGGAGGCTTCATAGACCGCCCATGCCAACCACGGTTATTCAATAATAAGTTGAATTTAAGTCTGCGTAAAGTTTACAATCGTTTGAACTGGTTCAAAACCTTATTATGAGGTAACAGCATAGACGGGGTTTTTATTTCGGTTACCGGTAACAGGGGTTAACTCGAACTGATACGGTTACCGAATCAAAGTGTTACCTTATCAGACGGTTACCGTTATGGTAGGGGTTTTTATAACCACTTCTAAAATAACCCTATGAAAAACCCCGGTTAAGGTAACCGGTTCCGGTCCCTGGTCCAGTCTGCCTAACACTTTGATTAACAACATATCTATTGTCAAATGCACATCAGAAATATGATGTTTTTGTTTCTGATGCATCTACAAAAGTATAAACAAATAACAATTTTTTCAACATATCGATTAGCTGTTGAAACTTCTAGAATTAATAATGAACAACAAATTTCACTTTTCTCGGGTAATTAATAAGTAATAATACCCCCTGTTCCCACAAACATGATCACCAAAATTGTCTCACGTCCGCTATGCGCTATCAGCGGAAGACACTTGAAATCAAAGTTTTTTGGAATTAGGTCCCAATGCAAAAAAAAATTGAAGACAGGCCCGGTGGGACGTGTTTTGTATTTCTAAGCAATCCTTGAGCGTTAGCTTCTCGCTTGGTTGGGGATTTTGACAAGTAGCCTATATCAGTTAGCTCATGTTTTCCGAAGTTTTGCATTGCAGAGTATGGGCGCTCGTATGTGGTGCTATTGCTATACCAACTGAAACGGGCACTCACGCAACAAGTCCTCCTAAGAAGGCGACAGGCCCACCGCCGATCATCCTGATCTTGCGGTGGCAGGAGTCGAAGAGCGAGGGGCGCGCGTGCGGCGGCGGCAGCCCCAGGGTGCTCGCGGCGCCGGCCGCCGCGCCGCCCGCGCCTCGCAGCATCACATGCACTCACTGTCACTACTGGTCACAGCACTTGCACAACTACCCGGGCGCGAGACTCGCGCGTGCATAGACAACAGCTGACGGCACGCCGCGAAGCATCGCCGCACGTGTGACTGCGGCCGCGGTGAGCGTGGGACTGGCCCGCCGCCCGCGCCTTCCCCTCTCTCCTTGCATCAGATGTGACTTTGAACTGGCGTCCTATCGATTCCAGACACATCAAACAGTCAGTTTTTTTTGGTTCTTCAAAATCTTCAAATCGACAAAAGTCATACAACGTAAGGAACCGGCTACACTGGCAAAAAGTTAGGGCAATAAACATAAATTTGTAGTAAGTATTTCTCATTACAAACGTTTAAATCAGAAACATTCTAGACATTGTATATGACACCGTAAGATTGTGAACCCGTTAGTTTATAATCTAACGTAGGTTAGGTTAGGTTAGATTATAATCTCCCTAGCGTCAGTTTATAATGGAACTAGCGAGATTATAATATGACGAGTGTTTACAATTTTACGGTGACATATATAATAAGTTCTCTCTGTTCTAGAACATGTCTCAGAAAATCCAGAACCCTGCGTCTTATTTAGTTAGATATCTACCTATATGTAGGACCTAGCGCGCATTTTGAATAGATTTATATCTCTCATCGTTTCGTATTTTTCATAATGACCCATTTTTCTGCTCTGGCTATACGGGCGCTACGGCGGGGGTAGGAACTTTAAGGCTTAGGTTTATATATTTTTAAAGCGTAGTTTTAGTTTTAAACCTATATTTACTCTTCAGAAATAAACCCATTCGATTAGGGAAATTGTAATTTAAACTAGGTATTAAAAAAAATTTATGCCAAGAAAGATAAAATTACCCACTATGTTCACAACTTCAAGGGCGCTTAAAAAAATAAAACATACTGGGTAATTTTATATTTCTTGGCATTAATTTTTTTTTATTCCATTTAAAGATCTAACGATAGTAAATGTTACCATACTGAATTGGCCTATCTATCAGCTTAGCACACAAAAAAAATCAAGCATCTACCGCAATAATTCACGTCACCATAAATAAAAATCTCATCGTACTCGGCGATAGGTAAAAAATTAAAAAAAATCATAACTCCGAAAATACGAAAAATCGCGGAACATACATGGGGGTGATTCAGATAGCCCTCTAGGTCCTCTACCTCCCAGCTTCAGTATATCACTACTTCTTGGGACACCTTGTATATAGCGTTCATGTATTCTGGCACTTACACAGAAGATATAAGATTGAAAATTGCGTATTATATGTTACGACTAAACCGTAACTAAAATTGTAAGTGTAACCGCGGTACGTGTGGTTTGATTAAAACGTTATTGCATTAAAAAATAACGGAAATATAACTTTGTCGGTTTGAATTTGGTAAACTTTCAACATAGACTGCCATTAGTATACTAGTAGGTATAAGTAGTTATGAAAAGTTCTAACGAGCAATTTCATAAATTGACTTCGTTCTTTTAGCATTAAAAAGAACAACGATTGAACGATCGGGCACCTTATGCGGTGTAATAATTAATGAAATTGTATTAAATTGCACTATTAATTAGAAAGAAAGAAAGAAACGCTATTTTTACTTCATAATTGAAACCTGAAGTGTCCGGACTTGAAATCTCAAGGTGTATCTAAGGTACTTTTGCAATGGTAGAGTAGAGCAAAGGGCTGTGTGTGTGCTTAGAAGATAACTTGGGTAAATTCCAGAAGACTTCCGTGACCATGCAGTCTTGATTTACTGCCTCATGCTTAATAAATGTTCGTGATGCGATGACTTGGCGACAACATCATTAGAAACTCTAATTCGAGTGATAGCGAACCATAATGATTTTAACCACATACTAGGTACTTATATAGTTAGGTACCTATTATAAATCTCATTTCACTATCTCGTGTTGGTAGAGGTATAATAGAGATAATATCAGGTCCACTTTTGGGCTTTAAAAATGCCGTATTTCGGCGAATTTCGTATCAAAAAACGGTGATTAATTTAAAAAAAAGTCCCAAAACGGTGTATTTGGTAACACAGGGCATACAAGTTACAAATGTTACAATACGGTAGGGCACGGGCGCGGGCCGTGACGTGATCAGCTGATGCGTGGGCCGAGAGGGGCAGAGGGGGGAGGGGGGAGGGGGTCACGCCTGCCTACGCACTGCTCACCGAGCCGCGCAAAATGTCAAATACACAACACAGGACAACATAACCGTCGGAGTATTGTTCGATGGTCAACTAACATAGATTTCTTATTTTGTAACATGGATTTACTGAACATCCGTAATTCGTCTTGTCAACCAATTTGTTGTTCTAAAATCGCTAATCAGTAATTACGGTAAATCATGTTCCTGATATGGTACCTAGTTCTAAATGACGCTTTAGTAGTGACAGCTTCATAATAGTTGGAAAAATTTCGAACATTTCTGGAACAAGATATAAAGAAAGGCCGATTTTGAAAATAAAAACTTATTTTTTTAAACAAAAATATGAGAAGTCTCCGATTATTCCATGCGAATAATTTAAACTTTTTGTCGGCACATCAGTCTGACGCCTGAGAAGCCGATAGATTTAGTAACAGTAACAATGCAACGGTGGCAGCTATTATATACGGTTGCGTTGCGTCATACATCTTTAGGTGCATTTGTGCAATAGGCGAGCCCGCCGTACAGTAACTGCCTATGAGAGAGAATCAAGATAAAAAAACCTTACATTACATGCTAAGCGCCCTACAGGAAAAAATAATGAAATCGTTGTACGCCGCCAAATTCAGTGGCAGGAACGATTGAAGCGATAAAATGCTACCTATAATAGTGGCAGCCGTACAAGCCCAATTTTAAAGAAAAACCGCATACGTAGGTACTCCATTTAATTAATCTGTTTCTCAGAATCAAATTATTATGTGGAGCTACAAGCAGGAAGATAGGTTCCATGTGAAACCCCGCAAGATCATACTTTAACGATCATTCTAATGATGTTATACAAAAGAGGATTCTAAAATAAAAACATATACCTTACAGATGATACAGATGGCCTATCGCTATATCTATGGGATTTCGATGTCAGAAACGGGATTTTAACAAGAGCATTTGGTCACTATTACACCCTTATTTACCGCGAGGAGGAATGCAGCAATTAAATAGGCTTTAAGTAACAATAAGGAAATTGTAGTTGCCATCCTTTTCAACGTTTGTTAGTTTTTATGTGTAGGAGGCGTAAACCGTGAAGGCGAATACAGTAAAAAATAAAACGACTTGAGCATCGTGATTCGTGACCAGCAGAAAAAGCGGCTTTAACCTTTTCTTAAAGTCACATATTTAATATATAAATAAATCCTTCTCTTTAAATAGGTAAATAATTAATAAAAAAATGCTAAAAGTAACTAAAATAAAACAGAGAAAAAGCGATGCTGCTTTTAAGTCAGTACATCTTCCAAGGAAAGATGTTATCGTTAAAACTTTAAAAGGTTAAAAGACAAAAAAAGCGGCCAAGTGCGAGTCGGACTCGCCCATGAAGGGTTCCGTATTTAGGCGATTTATGACGTATAAAAAAAAAACTACTTACTAGATCTCGTTCAAACCAATTTTCGGTGGAAGTTTACATGGTAATGTACATCATATATTTTTTTTAGTTTTATCATTCTCTTATTTTAGAAGTTACGGGGGGGGGGGGGGACACATTTTACCACTTTGGAAGTGTCTCTCGCGCAAACTATTCAGTTTAGAAAAAAATGATATTAGGAACCTCAATATCATTTTTGAAGACCTATCCATAGATACCCCACACGTATGGGTTTGATGAAAAAAAAAATTATGAGTTTCAGTTCGAAGTATGGGGAACCCCAAAAATTTATTGTTTTTTTTCTATTTTTGTGTGAAAATCTTAATGCGGTTCACAGAATACATCTACTTACCAAGTTTCAACAGTATAGTTCTTATAGTTTCGGAGAAAAGTGGCTGTGACATACGGACGGACAGACAGACGGACAGACAGACGGACAGACAGACAGACAGACAGACATGACGAATCTATAAGGGTTCCGTTTTTTGCCATTTGGCTACGGAACCCTAAAAAGGATAATGGAGAGATGAACATAATTCAAAATAAGAATACCTAATGAGATATTATAGGTTCAAAGTACCTACTTATTGTATGAGTTAACAAATTGGCCTTATTTCGTTATAATAAGTTTTTATATGTTTTCTAAGATGGACATTAAGAGCCAACAGGAGTGGTCATTTCTCCATACAAACGTACTCGACTGTTTCCTCCGTGGTTTTAGAAGCTAGAGCAATGATTTTTTCAACACAGATTATTATTGTCAATATCTGTGTCGGACCGTTTTGCTTTTTTTGGTATTTTTATTTTTTAAGGCGCTAGAGCCCTTCAAACATGGCCAAAATGGCCTAATTTACTTTGCCGCAATGAGAGGCGTGGTATTAAAAACTGATAGCAGTTAGAGCCTAAAAAGCAAAACGTTCCGACACAGATAATTTCATAATCATTTATATTTTCAAATTTGGTTACGATTGGTTAAATTTTGGAGGAGGAAACAGTCGAGTACGAAACCTCGATTCTTGAGATTTTTACGCGGGATTTTTCGCCTAAGCTGCAGTTGTCCCTATCGCACTAATTTTTGGGGCGGATTCAAGTTTCTAAATACGTACACAGACAGAAAAGTGATGGGCAACAGTCGACATAACTTTGCTCAAGACGCTGGCCACCTACCATTTCATCGCCACACTCTCCACCACTCCCTCCTTTTGAATACACCTTTCATCCCGGTCCTCTTACAGGAGTGGCCCGCGAACAGCATACCTGATACCCGTCTTTGGAAAGATGGCGCTGGTGTAAAAAGAGATAACAGGGGTGTTTCAGAAACGTTTGACCGACACAGTTGAATAGCCAGATTCTAACATAAAAAACAACAAAGTAAAATGGCGACGGCAAAACCAACTCACTGCGCAATTACTTACTCACAAATGCCTGCTAAAATTATTGTCCATTCATACGCCAATATACTGCTTAATAACCCATTTGCATAATAAGAATGAATACAGGAATAATCCCAGGACATTTACGAACGGCGAAGGTACAATTTACGTTTATATACGATACTTTATTAACGTAAAATGAACCATGAATATCTTAAGACTTTATTTTGTGACGGGGTCTGAAAATCTGGAAGAATTCTCAACTAACCCCGGTTTTATATCGATTGAGGGGTTTTTTTATGACAGCGCCATTTAGGAAAAGAGCTATCTTTGATCGCATCACGTTGGGTTGGAGTTTTCCCGTTGACAATCGTTTGCCCTACCGTCGTTGTTGACATTAGTATTTGTTAGATAGGGATAAAATTTAACACAAGTTTATGTATGTTTTTTGTATGTTTACTCAATATATTGTTGTTTGACATTGACACAGGTTTGCAAATGTTTGCTAAATATTATGAATTTAGTGCCCCATTTGTAAGTAATAGAAAACATCCTTTTACATTCCCGATTCTCGTGAAAGTAGGTAGTAGACTCTCAAAACCTTCGAATACACTGATTGATGTTACATTACCATCTCTAACGTTTACGTTACCGACGTCAGCCGGGGTTTTCCACACAAAGTGGTCTAGCTTTCAAATATAGCCCGCACGTTGCAAATTATAGAAACTTTGGGAAACCAGGCGAAATACATTCCACGACTCTTCTCTTTCCGAACAGACTAAGTATATCATTTTGTAACTGACAGTGTATGATTAATACGAATAAAAATCTACTCGTATCTATCTAATATTCATCGTTCTCCTCCTATCCGAGCACTCACCACAGACAATCCAGCATGGCGGCCGGCCCGCGCACTTACCTGTAACAACACAAGATAACAGCTTTAAATGGTGTTCAGTGGAATACGACCTCAAATATTCTCACTTGGTTTACACACAAAGTACACAAAAAGAATAAGAGTTTAATCGTACTGTCAGGCCGATCAAATATAATAAATATACTAGGAAGATAATTATGCAGCGTATACATTTAATATCATGCTAAGACTGCTAAGTCCCTACGTAACAAAATATCTAAATCGTGCATAATTATATATATAAGTGTTTTTGCTCTGCAGTTAAAGGTTTTGTGTATGTGGGGTAATAAATTGTGATAATTGTTCATTTTATATATATTTAACTAGATTTTGTTATAACATCCAACACGTGTCATCATCCCTATTACAAAACGCATGCAGCAGCGCAGTCCAATGCCTGACCTCGGTGTTTCTTTTAGAATAATGTGAATGAGTCTGAACCTGGATCAAGTAAATAAACTTCCGTCAATATTTTTACGATAGCAGGCTCCTTGCCAAAAACAACACCGGGTATACTTCAACACGATTTATTTCGCGCGTGATCGATATCATAAAAAATATAAAAGGAATGAGAAAACGGAGAACGGAGCGGCGCGAGCGCACGCGGCACGACACAGCTGCGCTGCCGTTAAGAAGCAAAACGCTGTAAGTCTAAAATTAGCGATTTGCGAAATATGTGTTCGTATATCGAATATTTAAAAGTTCAGACCTTTCATTTTTATAAATAACTGTTGGACATTTAAAAACAATAACAAAACAAGCTAAGATTATTCAAGCTAATTCAAGAATTTTAGCGAAAGTGTTTTGTTATTACAATCTACATGTAAATGATATTGCTGAATTACCATCGTTTATTTTTTCAGTCGTTATATACTATAACGTTATGCCTTTGACGGCCGAGCACCTGGCGGCGGAAGGAAACAGTGGTTTCCGCTGGGGGCGGCTTGGAAACACAATCAATCGCCCGCAGCCCTCTCTTGTTTAATATACAGGTACTTTAGTAATAGAGGGTTTGGCTTCGTGTCGTAGATGTTATCTTCGGGATGGCCTTGAATTTATAAGCGATCTAGCGATATACACATATTATCATGCCGCGATCAGAAAGGGATTAGAAATAACAGATTTCCATACACTTACGTCAAAATCAATATGGATTGACAGCTATCTCAATCCCTTTCTAATCGCGATTCAGTAATAACACCTCCGTTATGGGAAATGATGGAAGAGATCGTTCAGAGCCCGAAAACGGCACCTATCTACTTTTAGTCTGTAGTGTATTCGATGATTCCGGATGGGTATGCATGCAACTACCATTCTCATATAAGTCCTTGTATTAATTTCCTTAGTCCTGTGGTGGCTGATACACCTGATTCGAGCAACGAAGGAAGTCCATGCCGGATGTAATGTAATGGCTAGAATTTTCCACAGAGCACATCTAATGATCATCAGTTAGCGCTTGGACGCGTGCGTCTAAGTGCAACGCTAATTGTGCCGCGTCATCGTCTTCTCTTCTCGCAAGGATTGAAACGAAACTAGCCAACTTCAATATTCCTTCACCGAAAAACCGATTTAAATATAAATGGGTGATAAGTAGAAGGACTTAAGAAATATCGTTTGAAACTAAGCCTCATTGGAATAAGTCCGATTAAATTTTAGAGAGCTGTTTGACAACACAGTCTGACATTATTAGTGTGGTTCGCCTCTCTATTTTTTTTAATACTTTTATGGCCTGGACGACACAAAAAGAATAAGACATTATCGAAGAAAAACACAAAACCAGTACCCGCGCCGTTGGAGCACGTAATTACAAATGTACGTGGTGTCACATATGTACAGTTAGACAGGCACACCGCGAAACAATGAACCCTTGGCACCTCGCGAGCGGCGAGTGCGCACCGCGCAACTAGGGCTACCACGTCCCACGGAGATCTCGGATGTCTGATGATCATACGCCTTATCAATGGAATTCCATTAAAAGCAGAGGTACTACGGGCGATTACGTGGGTGCGTAGTTTTGCCAACCCTTATTTGACCGCCATTGATCGTTATCATTGTTTTATCAATAGTGGTCAAATAAGGGTGGTTTTCGCAGATATTATCGCGATCAACGCGGAAGGTCATAGTAATATCGGGATTTCTGGTTAGAAACTGAATACTGGAAAGGACACGACACTTAACACGACAGTTTTAAACTGACCAGGTGAAATTAACGAGGTATTACTTTGTTGCCAACCGGGGAAGTGTCAACTTTTGGAAAACCATTACGAGCGTATAGATAGGACTAGAAAAGCCTTAAGGGATGGAATAAGATGCTCCGCTGTCTTTTTATATCAGGTGCCTACTATTCTTTTTCGGTATTTGAGATATTGACCATTTTATTTTGAATATCAAAAACAGTATTGAATATTTACTGTAATATTACCCCTTAATAATACTGTGATAGATAAGAGGGCCCAGTACTAGGTAGATTCGTGTGAAAATGTCCCTTTATTTATTTTTATGTATGTACTTAGGTATGCAGTAACCCTATTGCTCCAGCGCAGAACATACCACACGCGATGGGGAAAAACATCTTAAATACTTACCTACCTGTTTTACATATAACAAATAAAAATATTTGTCACGCTCTAACGGCTTGCTAGTTTTGTCACCCACCGCTATATTTACTGGATGGTCTCAAAAATGTCCAAAACATTTTCTCAACAAATTACCTGTTGGAGAATAGTTACCTAACTGTAAATTAACTTTCAGTCTAGTAAAGTTTCCTATGCGGCTCTCGAGAGTAAGATAAAATATTATGCGGTTATATCTCTTGCTCTCAAACTTAAGGCAACCAAACAAAAAAATCCTTTTATAACGATTAAGGGCACTGCAGGAGTGTACATTTTTAGCTTGTGACTTGAAGTAAGGTCA
This sequence comes from Cydia amplana, assembly GCF_948474715.1. Taxonomy (NCBI): domain Eukaryota; kingdom Metazoa; phylum Arthropoda; class Insecta; order Lepidoptera; family Tortricidae; genus Cydia; species Cydia amplana. Next base: position 4,543,048 of record NC_086071.1, on the reverse strand, counting down.
ATGTGGCTAATTCCGTCATAAAGGGACTATTCCGTCCACGAGCGTATATTTCTTTGCTTTTCAATCGTAGGAAAAAAAACATTGCTTTTGATTGCTGAAACTAAAAGCAATCGCTGCTTTGTCGATGAAATTGACAATTTTGTTCGTTGTTCGAGAAAAACCTAGACCTAGACGGAATAGTCCCTATGACGGAGTTAGCCACATTGACCTTATATCCGCTTAAATATAGCGATGACGAAGTATTGTCCGTCGGGAACTGAACCTGATCTAAAATTGTACTAGTATTACAACAATTATTCCTGCATACTAATATTATTGCCGCGAAAGTTTTGTCGATGAACTTTTGGCATGTGCACAGAGGTAAACCATAACTCTCACAGATATTTAATTGGATAGTATATGATGATGAAGAGCAGAGTAGTTCATATCCTAAATTCATCCCCCAAAGTTGTGTAAGTAAGAGTCGTATCTGAATTTCGTATGGCACTGAAATTAACGTATTCTGCGGGTATGGCACAGATAAATCCGTTTATGACAAGTCTTATGGCACTCTATCGTTACGTTTATTATTTATTCGTTACTTTAGACATGCTAATGCTTATTTGTTTAGCATTGACATTTACACGGATTAAATGGTCAATACAGAAAAGGCTGGAATAATTTATTGAAAGCAAGTTTTGGTGCGATTCGCGATTCGTTTGTTTCAAGTGTTCGTCGCAAGAAAACCAGTGCAGTGTGATATGCTCTAGTGATGGGTAGGACATCAATTACCTCATTTTCCTAAAAGTACCTCATTTCCTAAAATGAGGTGTTACAATGTCTTACTTCAAATGAGGTGAGGTACTAGCATATTTTCAGCGTCAACTATTCCATTAATTCCAACAGCGACAATTTTTTAAGATATGAAAGCTTGCAGCGCTTACGCTTGTTGTCTTTCGTGTTTAATTGTTAACGTATTTTCGGTGGTGAAGCGAAGCGATATTGAAGTACGTCGCGTGTCGGTCTCATTCCCTCTTTGGGTATTTCTAATTCATTGTTTCATTTTGAAAGGATTTTTGAGGGGTTCATGTCACAGAGAGGCGGTGAGTGGTACAAACTCAACGCATTTCTCGGCGGACCTTTTGTCGTTGCAATAAGGTTTGTAGTTCGGCAGTTGACAGTGTGGATCATTACTCGTTTCTTCATTTGAGACATTTGAGTTTTGAGTGTCGGCGAGCAGGCGAGCACCTAGCGCCTCGCGCGATCCAGGGACTCTGTTGCGAGTTGTGAGGAGTGTATGAGATTTGAGGGTCGCGAGACTCGCGAGTGAATTTGAACGGATAAGAGTTTTTTTGAAATTTGAAGTGTGTGAATGATTTGTGTGGCAAGAGGTGTTTGTGATGCGCGCGAGTAAATGAGTAAAATGAATAGAGGAGTAAAGTAAGACATTTTTGCGGTACGAAGTACTGCGACAAATTAACAAAATGAGTGGTACAAACGAGGTGCCTCACGAGTGAGCGACTCAACACTAAACACGAGTGACTTTCTTAAGGGATCATAGAGAAAATCGCGGCAGGGTTATTTTGATTAAAATTGAGCGGGCTGGCTTATTTACAATATCAATCGTTTTTCAGTACTCAGACACTTAAACACATAACAATTTACAATTTTGGGAATTCTAAAAGAAATACAGTAAAATCACGACTCATTTTTAACCGACTTCAAAAAAAAAGGAGGTTCTCAGTTTGACCCGTATGTATGTATATTTGTTCGCGATTATCTCGCGTTTGGCTGAACCGATTTTGATGCGGTTTTCAGAAAAGTGTTTGTTACATTCTGGAGAAGGTTTTAGTATACATAGATCTGAGCTGATGCTGAACCCTGGATGTACCTAATGGAACTCAGGTTTGGTGCAACATACGCACACGCTATTTTGGTCATCCGTGACATCTTGATGAGCACTTGGGAGAGCAGTACCCGAAATAGAGCTGATGCTGAACCCTGGCTGTACCTAGTGGAACTCAGGTTTGGTGCAACATAGGCCAACGCTATTTTGGTCATCCGACGTGCCTTGATGAGCACTTGGGTGAGCAGTACCCAAGATAGAGCTGATGCTGAACCCTGGATGTACCTAGTGGAACTCAGGTTTGGTGCAACATACGCACACGCTGTTTTGGTCATCCGACATCCCTTGATGAGCACTTGGGTGAGCAGTACCTAAGATAGAACTGATGCTGAACCCTGGATGTACCTAGTGGAACTCAGGTTTGGTGCAACATACGCACACGCTATTTTGGTCATCCGTGACATCTTGATGAGCACTTGGGAGAGCAGTACCCGAAATAGAGCTGATGCTGAACCCTGGCTGTACCTAGTGGAACTCAGGTTTGGTGCAACATAGGCCAACGCTATTTTGGTCATCTGTCACATCTTGATGAGCACTTGGGAGAGCAGTACCCAAGATAGAGCTGATGCTGAACCCTGGCTGTACCTAGTGGAACTTAGGTTTGGTGCAACATAGGCCCAAGCTATTTTGGTCATCCGTCACATCTTGATGAGCACTTGGGAGAGCAGTACCCAAGATAGAGCTGATGCTGAACCCTGGCTGTACCTAGTGGAACTTAGGTTTGGTGCAACATAGGCCCCAGCTATTTTGGTCATCCGTCAGATCTTGATGAGCACTTGGGTGAGCAGTACCCAAGATAGAGCTGATGCCGAACCCTGGCTGTACCTAGTGGAACTCAAGTTTGGTGCAACATGAGCACACGCTGCTTTGGTCATCCGACGCGCCTTGATGAGCACTTGGGAGAGCAGTACCCAAGATAGAGCTGATGCTAAACCCTGGCTGTACCTAGTGGAACTCAAGTTTGGTGCAACATGGACACACGCTGTTTGGGTCATCCGACGCGCCTTGATGAGCACTTAGGAGAGCAGTACCCAAGATAGAGCTGATGCTGAACCCTGGCTGTACCTAGTGGAACTCAAGTTTGGTGCAACATAGGCACACATTGTTTTGGTTAACCGACTTGTCTTCGTGTGCCTATGTTGCAGAATTCCACTAGGTGGGTCAATCAACTTTCTTCTAACCACATTTAAAAAAAGGAGGTTCTCAGTTTGACCCATATGTAATTATGTATGTATGTATGTATGTTTGTTCGTGATTATCTCGCGTTTGGCTGAACCGATTTTGATGCGGTTTTCAGAAAAGTGTTTGGTACATTCTGGAGAAGGTTTTAGTCTACAGTACATAGATGGTTTGAAAAACCAATTGGACCCGGTATGTGGCGATGCTATCGGTATACTTACCATCAAAGTTGCAAAAACTGATTTAGATAAAATAGTGGGAGTGGGAGTGGGAGTCGGACTCGGACTGGGAATGGGAGTGGAAGTGGGACTGGGACTGGAAATGGGAGTGGCAGTGGAAGTGGGAGCAATATACATACAAATCGTTTAGCACCGGAACGTCCGTCATATTATGTTTTGTCGCGTTTAACATCGAGTTAGGCCATCACCAACATTAGTAGGTAGTTCCCAAAACTAAATAGAGAGCCTAACAAACTAGTATTTTAGCCCAAAACCTAAAGTAAATGAAGTACCTATCACTTAAAAGTAAAACATAAAATAAAATAAATAAAAATAGAACAAAAAAAAAAAACAAAAAGATAAAATATAACAAAACAAAATAACTTAATACTAAATTACGTTAAAACTAAATGGAGAGCCTAACAAACTAGTATTTTAGCCCAAAACCTAAAACAAATGAAGTACCTATCACTAAAAAGTAAAAAATAAAATATAATAAATAAAAAAGAATTAAAAATATACAAAAAGAAAACCGAAACAAAATAACTTAATACATATAATATCTTTTTAAAAAAAAAGGGAACCGCCTTCAAAAACCCAACCCACTGAAAAGCACAAAATAATTTTTATATGGCACCCCTATACGTGTCCAGTCCCTATCCCGTCGTAAATCAAATTTCTGCCAAAAAGTAATTAATACCTAATAATAAGAAAATTAATTATCATCCGGGTAATTACTTAGTTTTTGAAGGCGGTGCCAAACCAACAAAAACATTCTTTGCTGCTAATCAGAAAAAAAACGAGTATGTAGTACCTACAAGAATGAGTAAACTAACGTTGTCTAACATATCGGTTCTCTAAAATTTTGGTTTGGCACCGATTTCAAAAACTAAGTAATTACCCGGATGATAATTAATTTTCTTATTATTAGGTATTAATTACTTTTTGGCAGAAATTTGATTTACGACGGGATAGGGACTGGACACGTATAGGGGTGCCATATAAAAATTATTTTGTGCTTTTCAGTGGGTTGGGTTTTTGAAGGCGGTTCCCTTTTTTTTAAAAAAGATATTATATGTATTAAGTTATTTTGTTTCGGTTTTCTTTTTGTATATTTTTAATTCTTTTTTCAAACACATGTTAAAGTAAGAGCTAGGTAACTTATTGACGATAAGTCGCTACAGCCTGATCTAATTAGAAACCGTCTTCAAAAATAGATTTCTAAATTACAAAGATAAAATTAACATTAAACATCTATAATTTAATGTCTAAGTTAGGCTGCCAATCTCTGGCGTCCGTAGTTAGTTCTTTCTTTCATGCCTCCCGAAAAGCGTCTACCCGGGCATTCCTCCACATTGCATTGTGCGCAGTTGTTTGGTCTGCCGCGCCACAGTCACAAATGTCACAATTCTTACAATTCGGTCAGGTCTTCTAGCCCCATGTGTCAAGGTTGTGATTACCTACTGTACCTAGCTGACGTAGGAACTTACTCTGTTAAGTGTAACCCGGATCTTTCGTGGCTCATCAAGGCCGGGTAATTCTTTTGTTGGATCCATGTCGGTATTTTTCAAAACTTCTCATCCCAAATAGGCCTTGGATTATTTGGGAGTCTGACCAGATAGGTCAATGAGATCTGAGGCGCGTACTCGGGAGACAACCCAGTGTTTTACTTATGGAAAGCATGCCTTCCCTTTTACCTGGGCACATCACATTTTCTCATGAAATTTTCTTTGTTGCAATGGTTGAATAAACCTGCCTTTAAAACAAAAGTCCGTTTTGCAATAAACCTACTTATGGGCAGTTTATCAGTTCCATGACGCACAGAGCCAAGGCTACACGCGGCATGACTAAGCTCAAAAACTTCTAGCTTTCTCGAAGAACCCTCCTTCGTTATTCATTCCACGTGTCTACTGTCGCAGAATTGTAGACAATGCCTTGTGTTGTCTTGTCGAAACGTCCTTCAGGTTTTACGAATACATCGGCAGAAGGTGGCATTTTCCGGCGTATCTTTCTTGAAAATATTAAAATTATTTTAAATATGCTTGTTTGAACACATTAACTCACATTTATAGACATATATCGCGAAATTTATTTTATTACCTTTATTTATGCTGGGCGCGATAGACCCGTCTATAAAGAGTTAATATGTGCTCAAAACGCGAATGTTTTAAGTATTATATGGGCGTTTTTTCAAAAAAAGTGTACACGTGACGAAACGGAAAAGTAAATATTTTATGACTCCAATTTTGGGATTTGACTGCTTATTTGATCATTTATAAGTTAGAGTATATTAATTGAGAAAATGACTTAAAAATATTTAGGAATATAGGAAATAACAACATTATCAGATGAGATCGTGGTGAACCTAGTTCCAGTTCGTCACAAATGTTAAATTAATTAATAAATTAGAAGTATTGTTATATGGGCCATCTACAGTTTTTATATTGAAAACAATTTCATAACCTTTTTAAAACAGGCTTAGATTATAAACTGAATAACTCACATAATTTTTGAGGATAAAATATACATCCAGTTCGTCACAACAGCGTTCTTTTGACTACTATACATTAACATTTTCGGTATAAATAAGTTACAAATCATTATACAATATTTCAATATATATTGCGGAATATCCATTTAGAATTATTAATGGTAAAACACCGTGAATTGTTAAAATACCAGCCAACAATAATTGTTTTTCATAATCCAAATCATGCGACAGTGACTATGTGGAATCTTATGTGACTATCTGGAAAATGTAAGGCATAGTGTACACCTAGGCTGAAAAAATAAATGAAACTAAAAATAACAAAGAAATACGTGTTTAATGTACCAACGTATTTTTATTAATATTTCAAGATGTGAAATTATGTTCATATTTGCAGTTTAAAATATAAAACAAAATAAGAAAGAAAACTCTGGGTTATTTATTATATCCAGTTTAAACAAATAGAAACATAAAAGTGGACTTCTTACACCATATTTCACTTTGATCAGAATGAGTATTTATAATAATAAAATGAGTTGTACTTTGTCAAATTTCGATTGTCTGCACTAAGCTTTACAATTCCAGTTCGTCACAAAATCGTTCCGGTAATATATCACGTGACGATTCGGATGTGACGATTTACACCAGATGAAATTAAAATCACAATATTAACTTGTCTGAACTAGCTCAACAAGGAAATCTTTCCAGTTTAGGATAAACTATAAGTTTCTTAATGTTTATTTGTATTATACTAAAGTTAATTGTCTGTACTTACCGAAAATACTGTTACTATACCGGAACACTTTTTTTGCACCCTCACGACACAACCACCTTTCCTCACCGTTATGAGGACTAACAGTATGCTATCAAGATGACGGCGTTTGGTATTAAGCATTCTAATGTGGCTAGGATCGAAATATTAAAGCTTTTAGAAGGATTTTGGCTAGACTAGTCGTCGAATTTGCTGTGACGAAACAGGAATTTACCGGTACATTCCATTTCCTTGTACGGTAGTAAAATTAGTTTTTTATTATTTAAACCATATTACATGCATATAAAGCACACATTTTTATGATCTAGACTCATCGAGTTATCTGTGTCACCACTTTCAATTCTTATTATAATTGGTGTTATATTTTTAGTTTGCCTTTAAACGTAGCAGAGTCGACGTGGGACATCAAGAATTTTGCATTTATTGTTTTCTTTTTAAAGATAACAAATCTATCAAATGAGTATATATTAATCGTTTTATAAATTTATTTTGAATGCCTAACACTTCTGGGATCAAACTATATATCACTCATATTACCAAATAACAAGTAGAACGTAAAAAAAAAGCGGCCAAGTGCGAGTCGGACTCGCCCATGAAGGGTTCCGTATTTAGGCGATTTATGACGTATAAAAAAAAACGACTTACTAGATCTCGTTCAAACCAATTTTCGGTGGAAGTTTACATGGTAATGTGCATCATATATTTTTTTTTAGTTTTATCATTCTCTTATTTTAGAAGTTACAGGGGGGGGGACACACATTTTACCACTTTGGAAGTGTCTCTCGCGCAAACTATTCAGTTTAGAAAAAAATGATATTAGAAACCTCAATATCATTTTTGAAGACCTATCCATAGATACCCCACACGTATGGGTTTGATGAAAAAAAAATTTTTGAGTTTCAGTTCGAAGTATGGGGAACCCCAAAATTTATTGTTTTTTTTTCTATTTTTGTGTGAAAATCTTAATGCGGTTCACAGAATACATCTACTTACCAAGTTTCAACAGTATAGTTCTTATAGTTTCGGAGAAAAGTGGCTGTGACATACGGACGGACAGACAGACGGACAGACGGACAGACAGACAGACAGACATGACGAATCTATAAGGGTTCCGTTTTTTGCCATTTGGCTACGGAACCCTAAAAAATTGTTGAACCAGTGGGACAGCCAAATTTTTCAATGTACATTTTATTTGAAAAACGCCCATATGCTTGTTTGAAATTTTAAGTATTTTAAAAGTCGTTGCGAAAATTGCGAAGAATAATGTGTAATGAAGTGTGTAATTATCATACATATTTAGTGTATCTCTCTCCTTAATACAGGCATGAAACAAAACCTGACTTGCTGTTGAGATGCATTCCTGTCTCGCGTTGCTGGCTTAAGCAGCAATCTGGCTTAAGCAGCAGAAACTGAACTACAGACAGTTATTTAAAATATCTATTAAGTATTTTTCTCCAAAATTTCATGTCATAAAACCTTAAGCTGGGTGGAACGGCGGAGGCCTAAAATCGCTTTTCTCCTAATTTGCTTTGTTCCGTTAGCTGTGTTCTGTAAAGTTCAAATGGACTCTGCTGTTGACCGAATAATGTAGCTTTGCTAAGATTTAATTAGCTGAATATAACACGTGCTTTTGAAACAACGGGTTTCTGTGGTCACAATCATAATGCATAAGGACCGTTCATAAAACGTTAGTTGTTTCGAGCTTTGAGGCCGTTGGAAGTACCTGTAACTGACGTAAGCAAAGTTTTAGGCAAACAGCGTTTTCAAACTTCATACACATTGCAACTACAAAGGACTGCTATTATCCAAACTAAGTAGCAAATAATTTGTCTTTCCTATTCCATGAAAATGACCACTTGAGCTGTGTTCATAAAGGACGATTTTTAGGGTTCCGTAGCCAAATGGCAAAAAACGGAACCCTTATAGATTCGTCATGTCTGTCTGTCTGTCTGTCCGTCTGTCCGTCTGTCTGTCCGTCCGTATGTCACAGCCACTTTTCTCCGAAACTATAAGAACTATACTGTTGAAACTTGGTAAGTAGATGTATTCTGTGAACCGCATTAAGATTTTCACACAAAAATAGAAAAAAAACAATAAATTTTTGGGGTTCCCCATACTGCGAACTGAAACTCAAATTTTTTTTTTCTACAAACCCATACGTGTGGGATATCTATGGATAGGTCTTCAAAAATGATACTGAGGTTTCTAATATCATTTTTTTCTAAACTGAATAGTTTGCGCGAGAGACACTTCCAAAGTGGTAAAATGTGTGTCCCCCCCCCTGTAACTTCTAAAATAAGAGAATGATAAAACTAAAAAAAATATATGATGTACATTACCATGTAAACTTCCACCGAAAATTGGTTTGAACGAGATCTAGTAAGTAGTTTTTTTTTATACGTCATAAATCGCCTAAATACGGAACCCTTCATGGGCGAGTCCGACTCGCACTTGGCCGCTTTTTATTGCATCCTTCTGCCAGACGTGCTTAAGCTGTTTTGGTTTGGTTACCACGGAGACTGCTGCGACCTCCCACTAATGACCGTACCGTTTAACTTTAGACATAAAAGTATGTAAATGACATTACCCTTCCGCAGTGAAAACCCAGCTTTATATATATAACCTCTATAAACAAGCGTATTCTAGGGCTGTAGGTATGTCTCGCGTGATGGTAAGCGGTAACCGCAGCATATGGACACCAGAGGTGTCACACGCACTCTGCTAACCTGTGCACTCCATTTTTGAGCCCAAACTGTAGACTGAGAGTGAAAATAATATTCACACACATGTAGACTTGTAAAGACTGTTTTGTAACATGTAGTTGATATAGCGTGCGCATTTGTCCCTGCAGTGGCGGACCGTTATCGCGAAGCAACCGTTGCGCTGCGGTCGGCGCGGCGCTATACTAAAACGCTACTTACACAGTGTGTACCCGACCGCTTCGGATATGCACACGTAAACGCTTTGTAAAGAAAGCTTTCGACCTGTGTTACAAACAGTTTAGAGTACCAGTGCCGGATTACGAAACCCCCCGATGTTTTAATTCAGGATCGATTGATTCCTGAAAGTTGGCAGGATCCTAGAGAAGAGTTAGAGAGTTTAGAGAGCCCTAAGCAAATTGTTAGAATAAGAATAAGAATAAGAATGATTTATTAATTATTTTGTTTATTGGTCTATCCGGCAAAGCAGACTAGCGTCCTTTTTCTGTACTAAGAACACTGCTGAACTAATTCACAAGCGCTTAGAGCAGTTTAGACAATACTATGATTATAGGTTATGGGTTAGTATCTCTGGATTTTAAGAACTTTCGTGTTTATTATTCGGCAATGTTTCGAGTTTCGAGGTTAAGATAAGGGTGAATTTCAAAAATGTTGTACGCAGTTAGGCGTAATTAGGCCCCGCAGTTTGTCTACAGTTACCCAATTGATTCCATTTTGTGTTACGAAAATTAAGCATGTAAATAGTATTGTACCTACCTACTTATTGAGGTGGGATTAATTGTGAGGTAGTCTTGCAAAACAAATGTTTTGACTGTTACTTTGTATGGTTTTATAGGCTATCAATAATGTAAAGTCTATTTATTCTTTCCGTAGACTAAAATGACAACCACAAATGTCAAACGTAGAAATAATGTGGCCAGCTTAAAACAAACAGTGATGATCTTTGATTACGGTTTGTGAATACCCGATAAATATTATATTAATTTTAGATTCAAAATAAACAAAAAATGATATCTAAATGGTTCCTTTATAAAACAGGTCACAAAAAGTACAAAGTAAGGTTCTCATTTAAATAAAACTTAGTATATACGTAGAGGAATAGGATGAGTAACTTGGTGCATTATGAGCTATATGATATGTAGCTTCGATGTGACTGTTAATCTTACAATAAAATCGCTTTAAAATATTAGAAATATTGTGTATAGACCTGGATACAAAATTTCTAAATATGATGGCATTTTTACCTACGCTATTTCATATTTTTAATACCTCTCCTAGTGTCCCCTTTTAGCACGTCATGGGTTATCCATTCATTGTGTTACAGACACTTCGTCAAAAATATAAGTACCTCCCAATAGTTTATTTTCGGTTAGTACTGGTTGTAGCACATCACTATTTATAAGACGTAAAAAACTAGCAACACATGAAATGTCATTTTAGTCTACGGAAAGAATAAATAGACTTTAGGTATAATAGAAGTAGCCTACACCATTACACTATGTATCGTTAAAATTGTATTCGTGATTGTCTTGGTTCGAGTTGTGGCTTGTGCATATGGGATTGCAAATGGCGATGACTAATCTGCGGTCAGATGTTTACAATGTCACCGAATGTACGTGCCGTATCGAATCGCGCGGGAGGGGGGTGAAGTCATCGAGCCAACTTGTGTACATCGAAGTATAATAAGATTAATAAGTATGGAAGAGCAATTTAGAGTAACTAAAAGTGAGCATACCCCAGGCTACAGCTACAGCTAAGCGAGGAAAAAATGAACGACAATAAAAATGCAACTTGACATCCAGTAGTTTTAAGCCGGCATGGCTGGATGTGCTAGTAGTAATTGACACTTGATGAGTTTCGACGGTTATCCTATAGGTATACAGAGATGAGCTCACTACGATTAATTTTTTTTTGTGAATTCGATAGTTGGAGGCCGAATTAAATCATCTACTATGACCTATGACACTGTTCATGGCTTCGGTATCAAAACGTTACCGCATTGCCGATTGTATAAAGGTGCCGATGGCATAAGTATGAAAATAGAAATGACGCTTACAACTAGCAAGGACTTTTGTCTCAAATCGTCACATTTGCGTCGCAATATATTATTTTATATTAAATATAGTCACACGTCACGTTTAAACACAACGTGTACCTAAGTAAAACCTTTACATATAACCTTTTTGATATCTATAACGTTTCGTTCACCATTCCAGTTAAAAGATTTTATTTTCGGGAGATTTTCTATGTCAGGCTTTAGCACGAAATAATTAGTGGTTCTTAATTGGCACTAGCTTTACGAGACAAGTTTTTTGTCTACTTTAGACTAGTTTGGACTTTATCAGACGAACTATTAAATCATTCCAAATTAAAGCACTCATCATTGACGCGTAATTAAAAACCCCGCTGTGCGCCACACATTACTTAATTACTAGTGATAGGATTTCCCGGTGCAACACGAACTCAAACAAAAAATACCTATATACCCCGGATTCCAGGACTTATGTCGTTCAATATGTTTCTGATTTTATTACATCGAATAAATTACAATAACATTTACCTGCTAAAATAAATATTTCTACTCGATATTCCGCTCACTCACTAAGATCTGAGATCCGATCACTCTTATTTAATCCACTATATTGAATATTACTTTAAAGGTAATAGGTATAATATATGGGGAATTTCTTTCGTATGAAGCTATACAAGTGGTAGAACATCAGTAAGTAAATGTACGTACAGTCAACGGCAAAGATGTTTACATTTACAAAGGAGTACCTATGGTGCATAAGTGTAAATATACATATCTTTGACGTCGACTGTACCTACTGAACGGACTCCTTACCGTACGTAGCTACATAGATTTATTTCCAGGCGATACCTCGTTCAAAACAAGGAAAAATCGCTAATTATGTTTTCCTGAGTCATCAATGGCCTGATTAAGATGTGAGAGCCAACTTTCAATACACCCCTAAAATTCTGATGAGTGATGATTTTTAAAGCAGTTGGCTTTTTTGGAAACTGTTATTTGCAATAATAATTAACAATATCTGGGAAACCGAGCTTTGCTCGGAAAACATATAAAAACTCAAAAATGCGCGTTTTCTCAGGGATAAAACCTAGCTAGATCGATTTTTAGCAAATTTCATAGAAATCGTTAGAGCCGTTTCCGAGATCCCCGAAATATATATACATACATATAAATAAATAAATATACTTCTTGTATACTTATTAGGTACTTGCTCGTTTAAAGGTATTAGATGTAACTGATAAATTTAGCCACACGAGACAACAATGAGCTACTGTTTATCGTAAAAAAATCACATCCGACATGTTTCGTAATGTCCTAAAATAATGTTGAAACATTGGCATCGGCACCTACTACGTCGACACACACTGTCGATGTTTAGGTATTAAATATATTCCTTTACGACTCATTATTGTTCTCTTTCTTGTGCAAGTTTTGAGAACAATGAACACTTACGTCACAGATGAGCTGAACCAGTACGGTTACCATCAGTTTGTCACTGACATAAACGCCGTCGAGAACGTAATTTACTTTCTATACATCCCGTTTGCACTAATATGCGAGTGCGAGCGAGATGTATAGAAAGTAAATTACGTTCTCGACGGCGTTTATGTCAGTGACAAACTGATGGTAACCGTACTGAGTAAGTGCTTCATGCGATCCATTGGATCGAGCTGAGACTCATGAGAGTACTTGTAGGCTACTATTCAACACTCAAAAGAAATTCGTGTTAAAAAAACACAGGTAGGTATATGCTTACCGCGAAAATTGAAATTTCGTTGTTTGCCTCTCTATCGCTCTTGGATATTCGAGTGATAGGCAGATGACAATTTACTTACTATACTAACATTTTAAGTATAGGTAAGGTACTTACAATCCACTTATAATGAATATTATTATTATTGGTATTTAATTACTTAAAATTAGATAATTAGGTTAATCTATCTGCAACAACTGTGTTGTGTCTATTGCATGAAGCTTGCCTATTGTACGATGCTGTTATACCTATATGTTTACTTCAGTTTTCAGTCCTCTGCGCTTACGTGAGTGAATGAGTAATCAAGCAAGCCACTCCTGGTGCCTTAATAGTTATTTGTTTACATTTAAGCGCGAGCTCAAACGTGTTTTTTTGTAAAATATGAGGATCGTGCGAGAGACGAACGTGTGTAGAGTAGAGGCACGTGGCGATAATATATCGAAAAACTGGAACCTTGAACCGCATGCGTTGCTTTCAAAGCACGACGCAATCAAGTCTGTTTATTAAATTTTCACATCTTGTTTTAAAATCGAAACAGTATTAGCCTCTGAGACAGATCACAGACTGGCTAAAGTACTTCCTAGAGTAGGCTTTTAATAATCGTCTCCTAGCCGTTTTCGGTCACAACGACTGCGTTTTACACTTAACGGAGTGTGTCGCTGGTGCGCTCTCAGGTGACTGACATAGCCAATATTTGGTCAGATCAGCACCCCTCCAACATAATTTTAAATGGTGGTCTGGCCTTTAGCTTGTTGGGCTTTGGCATCGAGTTCTGTGCGCTGCCCGGCTTCAAATTGATGCACCTGATGCGTCTGCAGAATATGCCTCCAACGTTGACGGTCACTGCACTGCATGGCTAGATTCTCCCATGTCGTTGGCTCTTAAGGCTCTTATGAGCTCTCTTCATTCCGATTGTTGTGTGTCACTCACGATTGGCACGACCGAGGTTTGAACCCGCGCGCGGCTTTAATATAACCCACACGCATTCGAAAGGTTACCTAATGAAAGTTTTCGGTCATAAACTTATAACTCAATTGCAGTAAAAGATAATATCTGCAGAACAATTTTCGGAAAGTATTTCTTAGCGTTGTATCTTTGATTTTTCATATGGACGCCTACTTTGGGTCCAGTCCAGTGGCACGATTTGTGCATCCGATCATCCAGCCTTTGGACTCCTTGGCGCTGCGCTCATTGGGTTAACCGATATACGGTTGTCGGTATACGGTAGATTTGCACCGTAACTAACAGTTTAAACTCCAGTTTCCAGCCCAGCAATACATACTATATAAGTAGATGGCCAGCAGAGGCTAGTAAATTTAAAAGACTGAGAACCAACCTTTTACGCTGCATTTTATCTTTGTAGAAGCCGCTAATAATTATGTTTGCACGTTGATTGTGCTTTTAACTACTGTCATCTCATCTCGCTGCTAAAACTTGAACACATACAATTGGACTAACTTGATGATCAAACATAATAAACATGGAAATGGTATTTTAAACATGGAGTACAGTGCCATGCCATCTAGTGAGCTCTCTGAGATAAAAATAGATTGTGCCGTATTTACATGCCTTAAATGCATTCATTGTAGTTTTATAACGTACAAGGAAGGGTACCCAACTGTCCGCCTCCGATTTGATTTATTTTAATATATGTTATAGAGTAGTCTAAAATAACAGACACGTATTTTTTTTTAGCTGCCCATACTCAACTTCCTGGGAGAAATTAGCCTCCAAAGTACTGAAAAGTGACAAAACGCTCTAAATTCTGTAGAGAGTTTGTTCAAGTAAATTGCTAGTTAATTACTGGTTTGAATATATGTTAGAGAACATGAAAAATAAAGGACACGTGTTTTGCTATTTCGGCTCAAATTCATATTGTACAAAAAAAACACATTTCATAGTTTCATACTTATCATCGTTTCACGCGCTTCACTTCTTCAGTACCGTGTGTTCATGTCGCCCGCCCGGCGCCGCCACACGTTGCTGCGTGCCTGCAGCTCCTTGTTCACCACGATACCGCGCGCCTAACAGGGTATTCTTGAAATATTTCAAATGTACAGTTTTAGGATCTTTGATGTTTTAAAATATGCTAGGACTTAATGTCCAAACCGGTTAACAACCATAACAACATTCTTCACTACCGGGAAGTTTTTAGTTTTCGTGATAAAAAAAAACGAATAAAATAACCAACGTGAAGTTCGAGTGAAAGGATGAGAAGTATGAAACTTTAAAGTGTGTTTTTTTTTGTAAAATGTAAGTTTAAACCAAAATAACAAAATACGTGTCTATTATTTTTTCATGTTCTCCAACATATATTCAAAACAGTAAATAACTAGCAATTTTCTTGAACAAAACTCTCTACAGAAGATAGAGCGTTTTGTCACTTTTCAGTACTTTGGAGGCCAATTACGCCCAGTAGGGCAGCTAAAAAAAGTACGTGTCCGTTATTTTAGACTACTCTATAACATATATAAAAATTAATCAAATCGGAGCCGGACAGTTGGGTAGCCTTCCTTGTTAGTATGCCTTTCATAGCGGACAAACAACTCTAATTTTACGCTTTGACTTCATACCTAGCAGTGAGACCGTCGCGTCGCACAAACATAATAAAATATAGTGCCATCTACAGCAATGACGAGTCACGGCGTTGTATGGAGGTTCTCAGTCTTCTATACTCATTGTATATTAAAGTATGAAGTAAAGGCACAGAATAACTAATAGTACTACCGTACAGAAAATTCACTCCTTCACAAAAGTCAGATTTAGGTATAAAATTACACCTATATCGCCGCCTGCAAGCAAAATTGAAACTTATAACCGCGCACGAACCGTGAATCTCCTTTGCGCGCCGCAGTTTTATGACCGAGCTGTGAGTGGCACGGGGTTATCACTTGACAAGTTTTTATACCTATACCCACTGATTTATTATTTTTAAGATAAATATGTAGGAATTACAAACGTTAATTATGTAAACATACATTTTTTATCCGGAGATAGTATGTCTGATTCTCGCGGAAGTCAGTTTCGAAGCCATTGTGTATTTTCAATTTTGCGCGAGCGCCACGGGACACGGCTATCGTGCACGCCGAGCGGCAGCCCACTGCCATACGCCTGTCCGATGGGCGCGCCGGCCAAATATACCTAAACTGCGGAGTGACACCCCCCTGGTAAAGGCCTCTGGCTATAGCATATAGTATCTATGTTGTCGATGTTGGATAAGCCTGCACTGCAAACAGCCCCTCGATAACCATGCACCCTTAAATGTTACTAATGTTAGCTCGAGCCGACTGATGCCGGCGTGTATTTACAGCCTGTCCCCTCCGACCTTGACCCGCAGACCCGCCTTCCACCAGTTCCACCCACGCTGCCTAATAACGATCTACAACGTGTGCCAGGCTATACTCTGCCGCCTTCTAAGTTCTACATAATTAAAGATGTTAAAGTGTCGGTTTCAAACATAATTGTATACGTGAATTGACTTGTCAATGGGGCATTATGGCATTGTTTTAACTGAAACGCTACAGCTGCATTCTTTAAAAAAGATAATTGTTTTCGTTTATAAATGTCTATATAGTCGTATCGTATAAAATGTAGCCTTTATCATCCGGATAATAAAATAAATCGTTAAAAAAAGCCTTGGTAACTCCGAATCTACGTGTACGGTGGAAGTGAAACACATGACACACGCATACCCAAATATCATTAGACGTTCTTTTGGCTTTACTGTAGTCGGATGAAAATCGGGGTATCTCCTGGGCTTTCAGACTTCAGCCAATTAATGTTAATAGGGTGCTAACAAGTGGACTTATTGACGATGGGACAGTGTTACATGGATTTGCTTATATAAAGATAATTTCTGACACTCGGACACGTATGTAAAGGGTGAGCAGTAGTGATGGGTAGGACATTAATTTAAAATGAGTTTGTATGAGTACCTCATTTTCTAAAATGAGGTGTTACAATGTCTTACTTCAAATGAGGTGAGGGACTAGCATATTTTCAGCATCAATTATTCCATTAATTCCAACAGCGACAATTTTTCAGCGATATTCAAGTACGTCGCGTGTCTATCTCACTCCCTCTTTGGGTATTTCTAATTCATTGTTTCATTTTGAAAGGATTTTTGAGGGGTTCATGTCACAGAGAGGCGGTGAGTGGTACAAACTCAACGCATTTCTCGGTGGACCTTTTGTCGTTGCAATAAGGTTTGTAGTTCGGCAGTTGACAGTGTGAACCATTACTCGTTTCTTCATTTGAGACATTGACTCTCTTACGAGTTGTACGAGTTTTGAGGATCGCGAGACTCGCGAGTGAATTTGAACGGATAAGAGTTTTTTGAAATTTGAAGTGTGTGAATGATTTATTTGTGTGATGGTGGCAAGAGGTGTTTGTGATGCGCGCGAGTAAATGAGTAAAATGAATAGAGGAGTGAAGTAAGACATTTTTTGCGGTACGAAGTACTGCGACAAATTAACAAAACGAGTGGTACAAATGAGGTGCCTCACGAGTGAGCGACTCAACACTACTCGTGTGGTCTACTTGAAGAATAAGATGGCGCGAGAACCCGCATGCAAATTGGATTACATTGCTGACTATTACTAAAGTACTATCAATTCAACCGGTCGACCAAATACCGCAGTGTAACGAAAATCGCATGCGAGGTCTCGTTTAGATGAGGCTAAAGAGATATCTGTGGATGCCACACCTGGCAGAGACAAGATGAGGTGGACTTACATACGGCGGCGAGCCAGCAAGCGACTCACCTGCAACAAATAACGCGAACGTTCATTGGCGGACGGTTAGCAAACCACCACCACCAGCTCTAACCAGCCAGTAGCTAAACTATCACCAGGACAGACCACCATCAGTTCCGTCTCTACGCCCACCAGGGATTTTTTGCATAACATTTTACAAGTTTTACGACTTTATGCACAAAGCGGAAGCCCAATTCCTTTTCTTGGAAATAGACTTGCATTTGTGAAACAAGTTGAATTTTTGATGCAACAAGCTGCTGGATTCTTTTTATAAGCTACAAATTACTATTTTACAAGTGTTGCAACACTGGTCACAAGGTTTCTTGACTTTGGTTAAGAGTCACACGAAGTACAGGACCTACACGAACTTAGCCGCCGCCATACAATCTGAGTGTAATTTAAGCATGGCGTACCTATTAAAATGAGAGCGTAACTTCGATTGTACGCGAGCTGGCCTTTTTTGGTGGCGGGTTCGTGTGACTCTTAATCGCATCGATGCTGCCAGTTTACAACTCTTTAAAATTTTAGCCGACACCACATCACTAGACCATTTCAGCCCAACAGCACAGTCCAACACTATATTAAGCTGTAATATACCATTAGGCCACAACTCATGAAATCGCACCCCCAAACCATCACCTCAGTTTAGCCACACCCCAACCACTGTTGCAACAGTCTCAACACCCGACCATATTACAGAACAGGCGAGTATTGACAATCTAACTGTCAAAGACCCATGACTCCCCTGAACCTGATGGTCCCATGACCACGAGGTTTCATATGACCTACTCCACTTCCTGTTATTTGAAAAAATCAAATTGATAACAAGAAGTGGACGATGAACGAACGATGTGAATCAAAGTTATTTTATATGAGCAAACTAACGGCGATCATTCCATTAAAAACAAATAGTTATATCTGCAATTCTGCAGTATGTCGACAATCACATTTCTTCGTTATACGTTCTTCTATAGTATAAAAATCTGACTGAGGTATACCGTATAGAATCTATACGGTATACCTCAGTCAGATTTTTCAAAATGTATCAGTGACAAGCAAGGGTCTCAGTATTCTACGTAAAAGCCAATTAATTGATAGGGGCTGGTGGCGTATATACCTGGCATCATTCCCTATCATTTGAGGCTTCCAGTCTCTTACTGGTAAATCAGATTCCCGGTTTTCCGGGAAATTTAAAAGCATATTACCAACATCCTGCAGCGAGGCGGGAATGAGGATATAGCACAAATTTTTGCTTCAATTTCTGCAGCTGTGAGGAAAGTTCAATTTTTGATTCGGAGCGGAAGCTGCCGCAGCCGACGCAGATAGTTCCCTATCGATAAATTCAATTGTGTCACAGCTACAGCAATCGTCAGATCTAATTTATGTTATATAAATACAAGGATTTTGAAATACTGACTTGTGCAAACCATAAAATGACGTTTAAAACTGTTAAGTGAAGACGGTTCTTTTTGATCGACGTAAAAAATGGGAGGATTTCATTTCGTCGCGATATTTGTTTACCCTTTTTCTCGAAAATGGTTGAGCATTGGTATATGTTATCAACGGGACTTAAGTTGTACAATTTAATAATGTGTAAAAATCGTGAAAGCTTAAATCAGTGATTGGTATATGTTTATTTTAAAAGGGTATGTGTTCATACTTAAATCTTATATACCTTAATAGTTGGTCGCTATGTCATCACGTTGGGATAAATATGTTGGTGGAATTCCTTTAACATTATTGATCGAGTTCCCTCGAACTCTTCTATTATAGGGACATCTACAATATCTACATTGATATGGATAATTTATAGTAACTCGTACATTTGCTCATGGAAAGCATTTTTTTGGCGAAGTGGAACTGCAAATGAAGATTGTTAATTATCGTTAGACTGTTCTGTGAAACCTATTATTTTATTGTTAATGATGCACAACCACGCAGTAATATACCTATACTTTTATTTAAATATCAATGTACCTTTGAATGCTATTAATGGATCTAACCACCGGTTCAACGTTAACGATAGATTAATTAACCATCAAAGCCTCTAGGGCTTGGCCGTTGTTATTAGCCTTTGTGATTTGCGGTTCCACTAGCACCAGATTAACGGTTGATCAGACGGATTTGACAAGTATGCGTGCGATTGACAGTTAATATTGGACACTCAAACCTTATGTGGTAACAGCAACATACGCCATTTGTGGACCGTATGTATTTGCAAGCAGTTTACGAAGTGCCAGTGAGCTGTGTGGTCGGTGGTAGCAGGATCGGAACACCCTGACTCCATTAGTGCAACACGGTCCGTGCGCGTGATATCGATGATTGATTCGGGAAACATCGCCCTATCGACTCCGGACGTACTGTGGTTTTTCCTTGACGAAATATTTATATTAATTAAAAAGGTCAATAGTTTTCCTTTAACTTTAATCGTTATAAGTGCGATGTATAATATAAACATTAATACATGTAAGTTATAGCTTTAAATCCACATTCTGACCAAAATAGCTGGGGCCTATGTTGCACCAAACCTAAGTTCCACTAGGTACAGCCAGGGTTCAGCATCAGCTCTATCTTGGGTACTGCTCTCCCAAGTGCTCATCAAGATGTGACGGATGACCAAAATAGCTTGGGCCTATGTTGCACCAAACCTAAGTTCCACTAGGTACAGCCAGGGTTCAGCATCAGCTCTATCTTGGGTACTGCTCTCCCAAGTGCTCATCAAGATGTGACAGATGACCAAAATAGCGTTGGCCTATGTTGCACCAAACCTGAGTTCCACTAGGTACAGCCAGGGTTCAGCATCAGCTCTATTTCGGGTACTGCTCTCCCAAGTGCTCATCAAGATGTCACGGATGACCAAAATAGCGTGTGCGTATGTTGCACCAAACCTGAGTTCCACTAGGTACATCCAGGGTTCAGCATCAGTTCTATCTTAGGTACTGCTCACCCAAGTGCTCATCAAGGGATGTCGGATGACCAAAACAGCGTGTGCGTATGTTGCACCAAACCTGAGTTCCACTAGGTACATCCAGGGTTCAGCATCAGCTCTATCTTGGGTACTGCTCACCCAAGTGCTCATCAAAGCACGTCGGATGACCAAAATAGCGTTGGCCTATGTTGCACCAAACCTGAGTTCCACTAGGTACAGCCAGGGTTCAGCATCAGCTCTATTTCGGGTACTGCTCTCCCAAGTGCTCATCAAGATGTCACGGATGACCAAAATAGCGTGTGCGTATGTTGCACCAAACCTGAGTTCCATTAGGTACATCCAGGGTTCAGCATCAGCTCAGATCTATGTATACTAAAACCTTCTCCAGAATGTAACAAACACTTTTCTGAAAACCGCATCAAAATCGGTTCAGCCAAACGCGAGATAATCGCGAACAAATATACATACATACATACATACATACATACGGGTCAAACTGAGAACCTCCTTTTTTTTTGAAGTCGGTTAAAAATGAGTCGTGATTTTACTGTATTTCTTTTAGAATTCCCAAAATTGTAAATTGTTATGTGTTTAAGTGTCTGAGTACTGAAAAACGATTGATATTGTAAATAAGCCAGCCCGCTCAATTTTAATCAAAATAACCCTGCCGCGATTTTCTCTATGATCCCTTAAGAAAGTCACTCGTGTGTAGTGATGGGTAGGACATTAATTTAAAATGAGTTTGTATGAGTACCTCATTTTCTAAAATGAGGTGTTACAATGTCTTACTTCAAATGAGGTGAGGGACTAGCATATTTTCAGCATCAATTATTCCATTAATTCCAACAGCGACAATTTTTCAGCGATATTCAAGTACGTCGCGTGTCTATCTCACTCCCTCTTTGGGTATTTCTAATTCATTGTTTCATTTTGAAAGGATTTTTGAGGGGTTCATGTCACAGAGAGGCGGTGAGTGGTACAAACTCAACGCATTTCTCGGTGGACCTTTTGTCGTTGCAATAAGGTTTGTAGTTCGGCAGTTGACAGTGTGAACCATTACTCGTTTCTTCATTTGAGACATTGACTCTCTTACGAGTTGTACGAGTTTTGAGGATCGCGAGACTCGCGAGTGAATTTGAACGGATAAGAGTTTTTTGAAATTTGAAGTGTGTGAATGATTTATTTGTGTGATGGTGGCAAGAGGTGTTTGTGATGCGCGCGAGTAAATGAGTAAAATGAATAGAGGAGTGAAGTAAGACATTTTTTGCGGTACGAAGTACTGCGACAAATTAACAAAACGAGTGGTACAAATGAGGTGCCTCACGAGTGAGCGACTCAACACTACTCGTGTGGTCTACTTGAAGAATAAGATGGCGCGAGAACCCGCATGCAAATTGGATTACATTGCTGACTATTACTAAATCTTATATACCTTAATAGTTGGTCGCTATGTCATCACGTTGGGATAAATATGTTGGTGGAATTCCTTTAACATTATTGGTCGAGTTCCCTCGAACTCTTCTATTATAGGGACATCTACAATATCTACATTGATATGGATAATTTATAGTAACTCGTACATTTGCTCATGGAAAGCATTTTTTGGCGAAGTGGAACTGCAAATGAAGATTGTTAATTATCGTTAGACTGTTCTGTGAAACCTATTATTTTATTGTTAATGATGCACAACCACGCAGTAATATACCTATACTTTTATTTAAATATCAATGTACCTTTGAATGCTATTAATGGATCTAACCACCGGTTCAACGTTAACGATAGATTAATTAACCATCAAAGCCTCTAGGGCTTGGCCGTTGTTATTAGCCTTTGTGATTTGCGGTTCCACTAGCACCAGATTAACGGTTGATCAGACGGATTTGACAAGTATGCGTGCGATTGACAGTTAATATTGGACACTCAAACCTTATGTGGTAACAGCAACATACGCCATTTGTGGACCGTATGTATTTGCAAGCAGTTTACGAAGTGCCAGTGAGCTGTGTGGTCGGTGGTAGCAGGATCGGAACACCCTGACTCCATTAGTGCAACACGGTCCGTGCGCGTGATATCGATGATTGATTCGGGAAACATCGCCCTATCGACTCCGGACGTACTGTGGTTTTTCCTTGACGAAATATTTATATTAATTAAATAGGTCAATAGTTTTCCTTTAACTTTAATCGTTATAAGTGCGATGTATAATATAAACATTAATACATGTAAGTTATAGCTTTAAATCCACATTCTGTGCTCTGTCTGAGCCATGAAATAGCGTTATAAGTTTGGTTGACAAACTTTCCGAACTCTAAAATCTAAATAACACTAATAAATAGGTAGCTGATATGGTTTTTGTGATGGTGTATACTGTTTTTTTTTTGTTTTATAGCGAGTTTTTTTGTTATTACCAATCGGGGTGCGACGAAAAAGGCACTGAAATCGAATCCCCTATTAATATGCCCGATTTTGACTCTATGTGTTAAACTTTTTCAAGTCTGAAACGGCAAACAGAACTGGCCCAAAGGCCCCATAATTGGTCAAGCAAATGTCATTCGCATCAATGTTGGCTGTAATACACTACTAAAATTGCACTTGTACTTTTATAAAATGTTGTCCTAGTCCGCAATGTCACCTTGACTCATCGTTCGGTATATTCCACTAATGCGAATCAAAAAATAGAACATAATAATGCAATTAGCATTTTTAATACACGTTAGTGAAAGACGATGATGTCACCGACCATTTGCCAAATGCCAATCAAAGTGCATCATCACCATTTTCACGATGGATTGCGTGAATAAGTATAATACATAATATAACGATTACAATTACATGATATCACTTAAACCCGGTAGTACGAACGTGTAAATGTCCGACCGAAAGCATTATGTCCTTCTCTCAATAGTACCTAACATAGGTACTTGCTATTAAGGAATGCAAGCATCTTACGATAGTCACAAAATTAGGTATACAAAGTTCAAATATAATTAGAAGTACATAAAAAATTTCGTAAAGAAGTATATATGTACTCCCTTTCACAAAAACGTCTGAAATCTGAATGAATATGTATCACGACACGAGCTTTACGCAGACGCTATCGCAAGCGGAAACTAGTTAAAAATAATCCCGATTACCATTATATTATAGTCCATCTGAATACTTTGATGCTTTCATTTGCAGTAAGCTAAGTAAGATAATCTATATTTTTATTGGCAACGGTAAATTAACATATCTAAATTAAAAACATAACACAAACATTCCAAAAAATACGATCGGTGTGCGACGTTCTGGACTCTGACTCACCGCTTAGATGGGAAATTTCATAATATGTACATATGTATGATATCTGATTGTGGGATGTGGTTATCTTGCATGCGCGATGTTGCGATCATCGGCATGGATATTCTAACATTTCTAACCCCCTTACTCATAAAACTTTACAAACCTCCATTAGAAAATACGTTTTATCCTTTTCTTACAATCACATACAGATGAATGACAGATTAAGACAAATTATTAATATCTAATTGAGGCGCGTTTATAAATAACGCCATTATATTCTTCGCGTGCGAATAACATGTATGTCCTATAGTATTGGTACTTTAGGTACATATAGGTTTGGGTACATAAGTATAACTGACTGGGTGGGATGATGAAGTTTAATAATAATTACTGAATTATTATTAAACTTCATGATAGTATTCAATATTCATATAGTGTTTTATTAAGTTTAAATTAATAAAACGCTATCAATACTATCATGTTGTTCCTGTCACACGATGTTATATTAACATTTTATTACAGCCAATATGGGAGTGGGAGCACCAACACCATTAGGGAAGTCCTTAGTGCCCTCTGCGGGGCAATGGCGATATTCAGTTCAGTAATGAGAATCGATATGTGAAGATATGAAAGGATTCTTAATATGAAGTCTTAGTCAAAGAGTTGAAAAAACGGCAGCTATCTTGGATTTCTAAATTTCTGGTGGTTCGATCGTATTGACAAAAACAAACGAGAAGGTAATTGCGAAAAACTTGGAGCTGGCGTGACGTAACAACTTGCAAAGTTGGAGATGTCGGCGCGAGGACGGTGGTAATTGAATAGGCGACTGAAGGTCGCGGCGATTGCCTCCACTTGACTCGCCCGTGGCCTGCCTCCACTCGGCTCCAGCTTATAAACGGAGTAAACAGACCGGAGAGAGAATTTATGTAAAAAAATAATTTTGGAGGAGATTCACATATGCTCTCTCTTTCTGCAGTGTGAAATGTGCAATGAAATTAGGGGATCTTAAAAACTGCTATCAAGCCGCTTCGATGAAAGTTACCCTCAAGGAAGTCATATAAATAAAGGAAGTTATTTCGCTTCTCAAACATTTATTCCATTTTTTGCTCGGCTCATATAATAATATGATATCTCATACAAAGAAAAGAAACTTTGGCAATGTTGGTAAACGAGCGACCCATCTTGTGGTATTAGGGTAACCAAAATCATTAAAACCTGTCTTGCAATTATACATATTATGAATGGGGTTTCCGGTAACGAAAATAGAAGCGCGATTCTCTGGTACTTTTTGGGCAGGCCTTCTAAATTCTTTTTATATTTCGGTCATCCATACTTAATGTTATTAATGCGAAAGTTTCGTCTACTGAACCGATTTTAATGAAATTTGGCATGTATGGCTGGGCTCTTGGGGATATATATAGCATACTTTATTTTTGGACTCTACCCTCAGGGGGAGATCAAATAAATTATGCAGAGTCATGCCCAACCCAAGTGGACAGAGCTGCGGGCACAGCTCGTCTTGTTTTCACGCTGGCGAGTAAGAAATACTTAGTTCCGGTTATTGTTAGGCTAATTAGTAATTACATAGTACATGCATCTGTACCGCATTTGACTTGCTTTGATTTTAGGCTGGTTAGTTCAAAAATTCATTTTTAATATCTTAGTATTTCTTTGCTTAGGGCTAATATACTCTCCGATGCCTATTATTCAAGATAGAATATAAATTAATAGAAGTGACTGATATTGGACGTTGTGTTAAGCCTATGTGAAGCCTTGAAGGCTCACGTCCTTAAAGGCAAGGCTCTGTCCGAGTTAGTCTATAAAGCCGTGGGTGTTGTAGCCGCAACACTAGACTAAGTAAATGCTAAACAACAGCGACCTTGACGCTGAGAGTGCACGTCTGCGCTACAACAGGAAACTAACACAATCGAAAGGCACTAGATAGATATAGGTATAATTACAACTAGCTCTAAGCTGGACACTTAGGTATACGAATCTATTTCTTATTTTAACGGATTCTAACCGGTTCCGCTGTTTAATTTTTGCAGCAATTTTTAAGCACAAACACAGGATAGTGTTCCATTAGGACTTCCATTGATCATTTTACGTATGATATGATGATGATGACATTCTGACATCAGCAGTTTCACATTATTGAATGGAGTTTTCCGAGAACATAATGCATTATGAAAAATATTCAAATCACTACTGTGTTCTCTGAAGAGTTTCATTGATTTCTCAGTAATAATAAAAGAATAATTCGATTTGATTTCGTTTCGCTTAACAAATATGTTACGCGTGTGCGATTTCAACAATTATTTAGTTGCTACTAAAAATGCCTCGAATATTCGGCAACTATTCCGTATTCGGCCACTTAGCCGAATTTTCGGTATTCGGCCGAATACCTATTTACTTACAGCTACTGATGTAAATAGGCATTGATGAGCAACAAAACATAAAACTTAACATTAACAAAGTTTGTCCTTTGTGACCTGTTTTCATGAGAAACGTGACTCAAAATGTACACATGTTTTTTTAACGAATATTTAGCGTATAAACTGAAATAGATATCATACACTAAAGAAAATCTGACCAAATCCACCGGCGGGGGAGGCGGGAATCGAACCCGCGTCCAGCTTACGCGGCTAACGTCCTGACCACTAGACCACCCGGCCACGGCGATACCCCTCCCAAATTTCCTGGTGTATGTTATCTTTGAAAGGCTAGGCGCATTTGACCAACTCTAAGGGCGAGCTGTGTCAGCTGTGTGTGCTTGCACCTCCTATACGAATCCAAATCCGCCATTTGTAGAATGTCTATATAGTTGCTAACTTGCTACCTCTGAGTGATGCTTGCAACGCGAGACACCAGCCAACTTAAAGCATAGCTGTCTATGTACCGGCAATTGCAAAAGACAAAGGACACAGCGATAACAATGAGACAGAACAATGCTTATCATTATCTGGCGTGACGCAACACAGGTGTCAATAGTAGGTACCTGCAGAAGCATGAGACGGTGTCGTCCAAGTCCAGCGGTAAGGCGCTCGGGACCGGCGAGACGCTGCGGTACTTGACATGGAGGACGCGCCGCGCTACGCGCGCGCCGCTCCTGCGCAAGATGCCGCCGGGCCACCGAGGTTTTTCCACACTCTCATCACTGCCCGAGCTCATCGCGCCGGCGGCGACGCCGCGCAAAAAACACAAAAACGCACGTTCACTCGTGCGCGCGCAACACGACTGACGAGGCCGCGCGCTCGCGGTGACGTCACGCGTTATCAGCACACCTGAGGCCGCGATAGCGTCTATCCCTAGATTGTCGCTCTTATCAGGATTCCCCGTGGTTTCCATTGGCTTGACGCATTACCCGCGCGTATAATGCAGTCAATGCAGAGTTAAATGGGGCTTGAAACTACTGTTTGTTCATGAAGGTAAACGTTTGGATTTGAGACCTGAGACGGTCTGCCTAACGTAGGGTTGCCATACGTCCCCGTACACCGGGACATGTCCTCGTTTCAAGCTTGGCGTCCCGGTGTTCCTGTCATTAAGCAAATAGTCTCCGTCAATGCTCAGAATTTTCGAAGCGTTGCCATTTGCGATAGGTAACACCGTCCCCGTACACCGGGCAATGTCCCCGTTTGAAGCTTGGTGTCCCGGTAATACCAAACCATAATCAACTCAATAAATAATCTATCACTAACCTATTTCATTTGCCTAACGGTAACCCCATATAGGTAAAGTTTGAACTTTGATCATCAGTTTTAAATTTGGCCGACCCTTTTGATAACCCTTTAAAATAAGTACGGTAGAGACCTTCGAAAATACCTAGACAGGAAGTGCCTTATTAAATCTAGTATATCTTTGGCCTTAGAAAGTACAGTAAAAAAAACTATCCTTTGTAATCATGTACCTAAAGTTTTAATTATTGTTGTATTGAGTAAAGTTTTAAGAATTGTTATTAACCTTATAGCATTTAATACTTCACAACATTTAGTAGCTTAAAAAAGCGGCCAAGTGCGAGTCGGACTCGCCCATGAAGGGTTCCGTATTTAGGGGATTTATGACGTATTAAAAAAAACTACTTACTAGATCTCGTTCAAACCAATTTTCGGTGGAAGTTTGCATGGTAATGTACATCATATTTGTTTTTTAGTTTTATCATTTTTTTATTTCAGAAGTTACAGAGGGGGGGACACACATTTTACCACTTTGGAAGTGTCTCTCGCGCAAACTATTCAGTTTAGAAAAAAACCGGCCAAGTGCGAGTCGGACTCGCGCACGAAAGGTTCCGCACCATCAACAAAAAATAGAGCAAAACAAGCAAATAAATGGTCACCCATCCAAGTACTGACCCCGCCCGACGTTGCTTAACTTCGGTCAAAAATCACGTTTGTTGTATGTTGTTATAGCGGCAACAGAAATACATCATCTGTGAAAATTTCAACTGTCTAGCTGTCACGGTTCATGAGATACAGCCTGGTGACAGACGGACGGACGGACGGACGGACAGCGGAGTCTTAGTAATAGGGTCCCGTTTTTACCCTTTGGGTACGGAACCCTAAAAATGATATTAAAAACCTCAATATCATTTTTGAAGACCTATCCACACGTATGAGTTTGATGAAAAAATTTTTTTTTAGTTTCAGTTCTAAGTATAGGAAATTTATTGTTTTTTTTTCTATTTTTGTGTGAAAATCTTAATGCGGTTCACAGAATACATCTACTTACCAAGTTTCAACAGTATAGTTCTTATAGTTTCGGAAAAAAGTGGCTGTGACATACGGACGGACAGACGGACAGACAGACAGACATGACGAATCCATAAATGTTCCGTTTTTTGCCATTTGGCTACGGAACCCTAAAAACCAAGTTAATATGAAAAATATGTCTTTATACAAGTATGTATTTATACAAAATTTACAATCCACATCAGTTTGGCATCTGTCCACAGTTTTTTTTGTTGCGGGTTCTTTCCACATTTATTTATGCAAACAGCAATCATCACTTCCAGTACAATAACCCTAACTCACCTTACTTTTCATATGCAAAACTTGTCAAGTTTCCAAGGCAAGGTGTAGTAGGTAAAGAAACAAACCATTTACATACGAAATTATGTAAATTAGCTGATGTATGATAAAAATAGGCAAATTTAATGTAGGCAGAGTGATATATAGTAAAACAGGTAAATAGGTAGTTCAAGTCAGATACAGTTAAATCCGATCAACTGTATCTGACTTGAACTACAGGGGTAATTTTAGTACAAAATTTGGCCCCGAAGACGGCCGCTCGTACGGAGCGACATGGGGACCACATTGCGTGAGCGGCTCAGGGTGTGGAAAGGTGTCTGGCGCTTTCTACCCAGTGGCTGTAAGCACCTACTGTGTCCACTCGAGTCTTCCAGCCTGCGAGCATATAGCTCTGACACCCCACTCTGGACGGCTGGTAAATGCAAGCCAGAGGTGAGAGTCCTGCGGCCCCTGCTCAGTGTCCACTCCAGCCAGCCAAGGAAGGAAAGCCGGAGAGAGGGGCCAGACTGACTCTCATAGGCTTGGGACCTAAGGCACGTCATTTCTGGTGGGTTCCAGTTTTAAGCATTGTAAACAGTCAGTTTTAACTTACTAATATTATTCTTATTTGTTGAAATCAGTCATCTATAGTTTGTCATTTCAAACATGGACAGAGAGAATCGTACTATCTTTGTCTTACTCTAGTACTAGCACCCAAAAGATGAGTATAGTTATTTTTGTTCTTATTTACTGCCAAATTAGTTTGACCAACTATACAAACATAGTTTAAACACAAAACTTTATGGTATTCCAGTGAAAAAGAATAATAAGAGTTAATTTCTAGTGTACCGCACAAACTTTATTCACGGTACACTTATTATGCTTAAGCTCACCAATCAAGACTTTATTGGAACATGGTTCTATGCTGAGAAAAACTTAGTGTTCCTGTCCTATGGGAAATAAAATTCAATTAAAATGGCACACAGAATGAGATACCTGTTAATGTAAACAAATCAATTTATCTTCATTACTTTGTTATCTCACATGCTAACAAAATGTGTCATATTTATTATTTGTTTAAACTTTTCACCTTTAAAGCTTGAAAGGGCCTTACAATGTATGTACCAAACCTTGTACCAACATTAATCTTCAGTGACAATCTGTTAGTGGTCCTGATTATATTAAAAACAAACTCCATTAAATTATTTATTCGATTCTGTGGCAAAAGCTAGCTACATATTACACATATATTTTTTTGCCATTGATATTTTACTTAAGTGTTTTCTGTCTATCCATATAAATTAATTTTCATTTCCATGTTTACCACTTGCTTCACTTAACTATATTACTACTGTATATGAATGTTACTTCAAGCAGAGAAAAGACTGTTTGGAAAAGGATTCAGTCATATTATACAGTCAGCAAAGACCTAAAAGTACGTAACTTCAAATCTATATAAATATTAATTGCAGAACAGCTGATGTGATTAAATAGGTTTTGTTAATTTAGTTAATGAGTCATGCATTAAATAATAAAATATAAGATTAGAGTATTTAGAGTGTTATGTGTGTGTAAAAGACAGGCGTGATGTTTTGTAAATTGACAACAAAGCAGTGATTTATCGAGCAAAATGTTCGGTCGTGCGCGGCCACTCACCCCATGAACCAGTCGACGGTGTCGCGCAGGTATTCGGGTAGCCGCTCCAGCTTGACGGCTAACACTTGCTCCTGACCAGAAACACGCGCCCGGCGCTCCGCTCCTGTATACCCTGAGCTCGACGAGCTCCGATCCGCGCCTAGCTCGCCGCCAGCATCACACTTCACGGAGCCCGAGCGCGCGCAGCTAACTGTAACAAGCCGCCGCTGCCGCACCGCGCCAACCGTGCGCGTTGAAAATCTTCAAAGCTAACTAGAGCGTGTCACAGTTGCAAAGTTATTATTGAGAGTTTCATTACAGCAGCTGAGCTCAATTCGCCATGTTGCGCAACTCAACCGAATATTTATAGATAAAACGAGCTCCTCGACGTTCTTTATGAGAACGGAAGGCTTAACACCGACGTATAAAATTAAACCTTTACATTCAGAAACAGCAGTTTATGAACATTGTACATTTTTGTTTTCTCGAAAGAGCTTAGCAGCAAAGCTGACAAAAAAAATTGCTAACTCTAATATATACAGGCAACACCAAGGCATACTGTCAAAACTGTCACATCCAGTGTTGCCAACTCGGAATTTGAAAAAGTGCCAGACTTATGTCTAGATTATGCCAGAATTATGCTAAATAATTTGGAAAAGTGCTAAAAAAATGCTAAACAATATATGTGACGTCCCACGGCAAAAGGTACCTTATGGCGGCTGGCGCTTACGTCGCATAGCGCCGCAATAATATTCATTTAATGAGTGTCTTCCACATAAATCAAACAATGCTGTTTCTGAAATTTTTATAGAGTCAGACCAAGCTAACTTTGCACTGACTTGGTTAGCTATACTTGGTCATGTTAGCTGGTAGGTTAGCTAGACTCGGAATCCTCTAGCTAGACGGAGTAATTATTTCATGAAACCGATGCTGCCAAAAATACTAGGGTGCGGGGGACGAGGTGAGCGAGTCCCGTGCCGTGATTGGTCCGTTCAAAGACACGGACGTCACACAAAGACTATGCTCAGGCTAGAATGGTCGTATCAAGTCGTATGTATAAAATTTCCTTTGACGGTTGTGCCATGAATTACACTGCCAAGTAGGTTTCAAACTTGGCTTAGGGACACAATTCACTAATTATGCTAAAACTTATGCCAGATGCTAAATGGATAATTTGGATGCCAAAGAGTGTGAAAAAGTGCCAGATCTGGCATCCATTATGCCAAGTTGGCAACACTGGTCACATCACAGTAAGGAGTTAAGGAGGGTATTATACAACATACAAACTACTAAGAAGATACTATAATTTTTTTTTTTTTTTTTTTTTTCGTATGGCTTTTTGTGTTACTCTACTTCAGAGATTTACAGTTTTTAAGTACTGTACCGCTTCTATTGTTAAGGTGGTCAGATCTTCAACTTGCCCTTGGTATTTGGTTAGAGGACAGTCAAATACCGTGTGGTGTACGGTCTGCTCGGCTGCTCCACACGGACATACCGGTGATTCGCACCAGTTCCATTTGTGCCATAAATAAGCACAGTTTCCAACTCCCGTCCTTATTCGATTCAGCATGCACCAGACGCGACGGGGTTCCTCAAAGCCAGCAGGTCGTGTCTTGGTATTAAGCTTGGAAACGTCGCCAGGGAGAGATCTTGATTCCCATTCAGATTCCCAAGAGTCCCGTAGGTTACACATTGGGGCTGGATCATGGAATCTCAGCACTGGGGGATGGCGAGACTTAAGTCGTGTCTTTTTAAAATCATGAAGGTCTTCATGGATGGGTAAGTTTGTGGATGCCCGGATCTTTTGTATTTCAAGGCCAAGGCATCTTTCTCTCCGCATATGAGGTGGCAGTATGTGGGATAGGACTGGTAGCCAATAGATCGGTGTGGGCTTGAGGCATCCAGAGATGAGGCGCATCGTGTGATGGAGTTGGGCGTCAACCAGGGAAGTGTGAGCGCTGTTCAGCCAGACGGCAGAGCTGTATTCGGCTGTCGAAAATACCAGCGACAGTGCCGAGGTCCGGAGTGTAGCTGCATTTGCACCCCAGGTAGTTCCGGTTAGCTTTTGGATGATGCTGTTGCGGGTTTTCAGCTTTGCAGACACTTTCCCAAGATGCTGTTTGAAGTTCAGGCTTCTGTCAAGAGTAACTCCCAGGTATTTGGGGTAGAAGTTATGTTTCAGAGTGGTGTCCCTAAACTTCACATTGAGCTCTTTTTTGGCCATTTTGTTGTTTAAGTGAAAGCAGGCTACTTCCGTTTTAGAAGGGTTAGGACACAAGCGCCAGTTCGTAAAGAAGTTGTCCATGGTAGAAAGGTCCCTTGTTAGCGTTAATTCGGCAGCCTGCATGTTTGAGTCTAGTGTGACCAAGGCCAGATCGTCCGCGTAACCAAATTTCCGGCTTGTTGTTTCGGGCATGTCGTGGACGTATAAATTGAAGAGCAGTGGTGCGAGAACCGACCCTTGGGGGAGGCCATTATTTAGGACTCTTACATTTAGGATACTATAATAGGAGCATACTACACTACAATGACACTACACTACCGCACCGTTCAAAATCACGGTGCGCCCGAGGCCCGTACGTTGTTTATTCTCAATACAAAATGATTATTTTTATTTTATTTATCCTATAGAAGTGGTATACGCGTAGGGTTACCAGATACAAATTTAGACTTTCCTGACAAAATTCCTGATTTCCGAATATTCTTCCTGACATTCATATTTTTGACGACGGGGGGGGGGTCCAGTTGAGCCGATAGCCATCAACGCGGTACACGGCCCTAAAAGTGCAATTGTATTATTTTGGTGAGTTAGTTGTTAAATTTAGTCCGATTAAACAAGATATTTTACCTACATTAATTTTAATCACAGAGGCAGAGGATACTTCTTATTATATTGTTATCTTTGCAAATGCGAATATTAGACATGATTTCGATTCTATCTATGTATGTATGCTTGATAAGTTGAGTGGATCTCATTTATTATTTTTTTACAATGTTTTTGGATTAATTTAAGTAAATAAAAAGGTACTTTATAAAAAAGTCTATCAATTCAAAAAATTCCTGACATTTTCGTGTTCCGTCCCCATTCCTGATAAAAGGCCAAAATTCCTGACATGTCAGGAAAATTCCTGTCATCTGGTAACCCTATATACGCGTGCCTCCGTGAGGGACAAAACATACGCAATGCGACACTATGATTGGTCGAATTTATTTGTTGCCCACCATAATCCAAGAGATACCTGTTTCTCGCTCTCACTTATGGGTGCGGCGCGCCAAGGTTGCGTTGCGGTGCGGTAGTGTGCTACGGCCATGCTACGGCTTTACTAGTAGAAGATCTGTGGAGCCCTTGAACATCCGACCCCCAATTTAGACTCTCGCGCGAGCCACGAGACGAGCCGCGAGCCGCGCCACGAGACGCGAGTGTAAGCGGTGGGCTCGCGACTCGTGGCGCGGCTCGCGGCTCGTCTCGTGGCTCGCGCGAGAGTCTAATTCGCCTACGAGGTTTGACGTTTCTCAATATTGCCAGTATCCTTTGTTTTGAACATATATTTGTAAAGATGGAGTCTAAAGCTACAGCTTGGCAAAAAAGAGTAGAAATTAAAAAGTGACAACACTGTTTGTAGTGTCATCCCGTTTTCTTATATAAATTGGTTTGAAAGGGACGACACTACAATGTTGCCACTTTTTAATTTCTACTCTTTTTGCCAAGCTGTACATTAGCTGTTACCACAAACAGAAGATACTAGAGATAGATGGTCAAGCAAATCTTGTTAGTAGAAAAATGCGCGAAATTCCAATTTTCTTTGGGACGATATCCCTTCGCGCCTATTTTTTTCAAATTTGCCGCCTTTTTGTACTGACAAGATCTGTTTGACCAATAGTAGGGGGATGATATTGACGTTGATGTTTCCTGTTAAGAAATACAGGTGGCGCTTCAAAATGGATGCAAAAAACTTCGTCGAGAGGGCTCTCTTTGTCCTATATATTATACATCTCTTTGGTCTCATAAGTACGATAATAGGGATGTTGACAATTTTTTGGAACTGGTTTTATTTTGTAGATAGACACGTAATAATTACAGAAAAAAATATTAAAAAAATATATTCATTAATTATGAATAAAAAAACATGTATAATAAGTTTCGTGTTTAAATTTCGCGCCTGAATGCTCCAAACTGTCACGTGACCTTGATGACGTAACGGCGTTTTAAACAAACTGCTGTCAGTCATTTTTTTTAGTTCTTTATATGGCAACTGACAATTTTTTTTAAAGCCTTAACACACTGCCCATGAATCTAGTATAACTGGATTGGGCATGAGTGGTGGGGATAACTGACAGAACGGGATAGTCTTATGTATCTTTCAGTAGGAGTAGCAGCGAAAGCGCTATTATTGTTTGTCCTTGTCACAGTCTCACATCTTGTTTTATTCCCCACCGTAAATTGACCACCGTGATTGGTCGAATTCATTTGTTGCCCACCATAATGCGACGCTATGATTAGTCGAATTTATATGTTTTGTCCCTCACGGAGGCACGCGTAGACCACTTCTATAGGATGCTACCTTCTATGACACTGCCGCATCGGACAGCGACCTTCTTTCTCGCTCTAACTTATAGCTGCGTCCTTAACGCACCACCTTACACACTATCGATTCGTGCGTCGCACCGCACCAAGATCGCGTTTCGGTACGATAATCTGTAGACACTTAGGCAGGTTTTATAACTTGTCTTTGGTGATTCCACTGTGATTACGTCACGCGCTCCGATTGGCGTTTGCAGTCACGTGATACTGGGCATTATTTTAAATACTTTTGATTATTTTTAATTAATTTATTACGCATATTTACACTTGCAAAATATGATTTTCCGCGTTCTAATATTCCCTGCTATGGTAAAAACAAAACATGTTATATATTCGCGATTCATGTCAACATCCCTATTATACTTTTACTTTATCTGTGGCATATATTGATATGTCAATAATTGAAGTTTCTTTTCTGCTGTGATCATAGCAGAAAGTTAAATTGCGCGTCGTTGTCGGCGATTTGCTCGCCACTATCGAATTCTGAAAGAGAAGACGAGGATGCGTTCACGCCACGGTCGAGCAGACTGAGCGGCATGTACGAGAGCACGTGCGGAGCGGCGGCCAGCGGTCAGTGCGGCGCGGCGCAGCACGACGGCGATGGGGCCGTCGCGGCGCCCGCCCGTCCCGAGCCCGCCTCGCGCGACTACAGCGGCTTCGACATCGTGAAGGCCACACAGTATGGTGCCTTCGACCGCGTGCGCGAGCTCGTGGAGGCCGGCTGGGACGTCAACCAGCCAGACCATGAAACGGTGACGCTGCTTCACTGGGCGGCGATCAACAACAGGCGCGAGATCTGCCAGTACCTGCTGGCGCGCGGCGCACACGTAGATGCGGTGGGCGGCGAGCTGCGCGCTACGCCGCTGCACTGGGCGGCGCGCCAAGGGCACCTGGAGGCGGCCGTCATCCTGGTGCGCGCAGGCGCGGACCTAACGTGCCGCGACGCGGAAGGCTGCGCGCCGCTGCACCTGGCGGCTCAGTTCGGGCACACGGCGGTGGCGGCGTACCTGGTGGCGGCGGGAGGCGCGGGCGCGGCGGACGCCGGGGACGCGGGTGGCATGACGCCGCTGATGTGGGCGGCGTGGCGCGTGGCCGCCGTGGATCCAGCACGGCTGCTGCTGTCCCTGGGCGCGTCACCGCGCCCGGCCGACCAGGCGCACGGCAACACTGCACTGCACTGGGCCATTTTGGCCCGCAACTCTACTGCTGTGTCCACACTTGTGCTTTATGTGAGTCTCTTACTTATCCGGGGTACCTTTCTAGGTGAAATAAGGTAGGTAAATTCTTGACCAGGCACTGTTCTTCAATTGTGAGGAATTTTCATTAATTGTTATGTTAATAGTTGCAAGGCTGCATTATAAACACCAATTAAACCATTTGTGCTATTAATAGTTATAGGTTATAGGTTATAGGTATTCGCGGGCTTGGTTTCCGCAACTCGACGTCATATTATTGCGCCTATTTTGCGTGATGGGTTGGCGGCCTATTCCTGCCAACCCAGCTCTACCAGGAAGCCTAGCAGACCCTTGACGTTGCCGACGACTTCTGGGAGCGACCCCGGTGAGCCGAGGTGTTGTGCCCGGTATTCTGCCACCCCTGGGCATTCGAGAATGACGTGGGCGGCTGTCTCCTCTGCCTCCATGCACGCCCTGCAGAGGGGGCTATCTGTAACACGTAGGGTTAGTAGGTGTTTGTTAAATGAGGCGTGGCCGGTTATGGCCCCAGCTATAAGCCGGAGCTGTGGTCTCTTCAGCTGTCGCAGCCTCCGTGACAGCTTGGGGTTGAGTGTCGGGAGGGCTTCCTTCGCCTGCCTGCAGGTGCCTAGGTTAGACCAGTATTGTTGGTGTTTTACCTTGGTGTTATGACGCAGCATATTCCGGAGCCAGGCAAATGGCAGAGGTATAATAGGCTCAGGTCCTGCCACCTTCAGTTCCGAGCCACCTCTCGCCAGGATGTCGGCTGCATCGTTACCTCGTGAGTTGCTGTGTCCTTTGATCCACTGCAGAGTTACGCCATTGGTGGTACATACCTCTGACAGAGCTTTGTGGCATTCGTAAATTAGCCCTGAAGTGAGAGTATAACTTTGTAGAGCTTGCAGTACTGATCGACTATCAGAGAGTATGCGGATGGGGTAGTCCAATACTTCCCTTGAGACGATTGCGTGTGCTGCCATTATGATGCCCATACATTCCGCCTGGAAGACTGTGTTATGGGCACCAAGTGGTGTTGAGATGTGTATGTTTAGGTCCTCTGAGAAAACCCCAGCGCCAGTGCCTGACCTTGTCTTTGATCCGTCCGTGAAGATTCTCAGCTCCCTTGGGTTGAGTCCTTCATGGGGTTCTTCATGTAATTGTATTTTGTATTTCTTGTCGAAGACGAACTGCTTGGGTATCCTGTCAGTCACCGCTTCTATGAGCGGTTCCCTACCTATGGCCTCGTAGAGGATTTCGGTGTGTGGCACCCTAGGCGGTCTCCAGAGATTAGATTTTTTAAGACGTACCGCCGCAGCTAGCGCTTCCTGTTGTATAAAGAGGTGCAGCGGCGGCAGGTCCAGTAAGGCTTCCAGGGCCGCGGTTGGTGTTGTCCTCATGCAGCCCGTTGTCGCCATACAGGCCAGCCTCTGGAGTCGTTGTAGTTTAGCCTCAACTGTGGATAGTTTGGTGCGTGGCCACCATACTATCGCTCCGTAGCTTATTATTGGTCTTATAACTGCCTGGTAAAGCCATAGAGTTAGCCTGGGAGTTAATCCCCAGGTTCTACCCACCATTCTACGACATTGCCAGAACGCGACTGTAGCTTTGTCAATTTTGCCGTTTAAGTGATTACTCCAATTTAGCTTGTTGTCAAGTATTACCCCTAAATACTTTACCTCTGCAGATAGTTGGAGTTCTGTATTGAACAGTTTGGGAAGGCGGTAGTTTCCCAAATTGCGTTTGTTGGTGAACATTACCAGCTCCGTCTTGTGGGGATTGACTGTGAGTTCGTTGTTGATGCACCAGCGCTCCACGATGGCTAGTGCAGAGCGGGTAACGTCGCATACCGTACCTGTGTGGTTGCCGCTCGTTAGTATCACTATATCGTCAGCATAGCCGATTGTGTAGTAGTGATTGTTGTTTAGTGCCGTGATTAGGTCGTTCACTACTAGGTTCCATAGAAGTGGCGATAGAACGCCCCCTTGGGGGCATCCCTTTGCCACTGATGCCTGCTGTGTCTCGCCTGTCCCAAGTTTTATGACCCTCTGGCTCAACATGTTGTTTATCCACTGGGTCATAACTGTATTCGCTCCATGTCTTACCAGTGCTGCTGCAATGCTGCTGAACCTAGTCCTGTCGAAGGCCCCTTCTATATCTATAAAGGTTCCTAAGCACATGGACCTGCTTTTAATCGCCACCTCAATTTTGCTTACCACTGCATGTAGTGCCGATTCTGTAGACTTGCCAGGGCTGTAGGCATGTTGGTTGGGATGTAGGGGCACGTTACTCAGCACCCTCTCCCTCAGATACCTGTCGCACAACCTCTCCAAGGTTTTAAGCATGAAGGAGGTCAGGCTGATGGGCCTGAAGGATTTGGGATCCGAGTAGTCGCTTTTACCTGGTTTCGGTATGAAGATGACTTTGACCTCTCTCCACCGCTTTGGCACGTACCTGTGAGCCAGACAGGCGCGCAGAACGGTGGTCAGCTTCAGAGTGAGATGCCTACCGCCCCATTTTAGAAGCGCAGGGAAGATCCCATCCATTCCTGGAGATTTGAAGGAGTCAAAGCTGTTTATGGCCCATTGCGTGCGCTGTGGGCTGATTACCTCGTGTGTCTGTAGCCACTCGTCCTCCGACGGAGTGGTCTCCTCTGCCTCCCAACTTACTGGGTGCGATATCACGCAGTCCGGGAAGTGTGTTTGCACCAGGACCCGTTCCGCCTCCTCCGGTGAGTTGGTGAGAGAGCTGTCAGGCTTACGCAGGGATCCCAAGGTTATGGTTGAGTTGTTGGAGAGGACCTTCCTTACCCTGTTTGCCTGCATGGTGGTTTCAATGTCTGTACAGAATTTGCGCCAGGAGTTTGTGCTCCTGTACCTGAGTCGTTTCTTGTACTTGGCCTTTGTGGACTTGTAGTTATCCCAGTCCTCATCAGTGCCAGTGTTCATTGCTCTGTTTAGTTGTCTCCTCATCTTACCCCTGAGTCTCTCCAGCTCAGGTCCCCACCAGTTGCTCTTCCTTCCACTGCTTGTTGATGGGGTGGTTAAGGGACATGCCTGATGGTAGCACTCCAAGATGGTGTTTGTGAGGGCGCTTACCTGTTCTTCTATTTCAGCTGTGCCTAGTATCTCCAGGGGACACACAGGAGTGCTATTAATAGTTTTATATCATGTTTTGTTGCAAATACTTATTCATTAGGATTATTCCATGATAAGGTATCAGTATCCATTTTCCAACAGCAAAAAAATTAACTGCCTATCTAGAGTACTAAATCAGATATGATAACATTTTAAATTTCGACCGTCAATATTATATTATAAATCATCAAATCAACCGAGCCCGACAATAAGCTCAATAAGGCTTGTCTTGTGGGTACTAGACGACAATATTTATTAATTTTAAATACATAGAAAACATCAACAGATTTGTTTCTAATGATTCACAGTTAGTTTCACTATACTTATAGCAACTGGGATAAGAACCGTGATTACCTTTTGTATTGTTTATAATATGGTTGATGTAAGTCTATAGAAAACATTCATAACTCAGGAACAAATATTTGTGATGAACACACTAATATATGCCCAAGCGCGCCATGTGATGGGCTAGGTGGGGCACTTAATATAGCCAATTGCCAAGGAGGGGGGGGGGCAGGGGGAGGAGGGGCATACATTTAGTTACAAATTTTATTGGGGGTGGAGCTTCCCCACGCCTCCCCCCCTTGGCGACTACCTTTTAAATGCCTTTACCAGGATTTGAACCCGGGACCTGCTGCTTCAAAAAGCAGGGCCATAGACTAGGAATCCTCTAGACTGAGTTTAGAGCAATTATTTCATGAAACCGATGCTGCCAAAAATACGGGGGTGCGGGGGGATGAGGTGAGCGAATCCCGTGCCGTGATTGGTCCGTTCAAAGCCACGGACCAATCACGGCACGGGATTGACTCGAAGATGGAGTAAAACTACCGTATAAGTGGCAGAGAGGGTAGCGTTACTATGCTCAGTCTAGAGGATTCCTAGTCTATGAGCAGGGCATACAGGTGGCCATTATATTATAAATATACAGAATATAGAAAGTTGTGAGGTGTTGAAGAAGGTATCTTCTATCTCAAATCTAAAAAGATCCTTCTTAAAATTCCTCATTTATAAATGAGGGGGGTTCCGTACCTCAAAAGGAAAAAAAACGGAACGCTTATACTATACGTCGACGAATGTCTGTCTATTCATCTGTCACAGCCTATTTTCTCCGAAACTACGTACCAATGAAGATGAATTTGGTAAGTTTGGAAAAAATTTAAACAAATGACTTTTTAAACATGGGGGCCATTTTTGGAGTTTTCAAACTCCATAAATATATAGTGTAATATAAAATGAAAGAGCTTATTGAGAGAATTTCTAATATTTTTTTTTTATAATTTTAGAATTAACAGTTTAGAAGTTGTTCAAGAAAATATGCAATGCAAAAAATTACCACACCCATCATGGATGAGGAAATTGCCTCGCGTGTATGCTCGCTCTGTGTCGACCCCGGCTAATAATTAGTCCCCTGTATTTTTTATTGAGTACATACTTTTATTTTTTATTCGAAATTTACAATACAATACAAATCCTCTTTATTACACAACCTCAAAATAATTATACAAAGAAAGTCACATAATACATAAAGACAGAGGTAAGCAAAAGGCGGCCTTATCGCTAAAGAGCGATCTCTTCCGGACAACCCAAACTATTATATATAATTCTGTAAATGTGATGTTAATGCTGAGTAGTAACCAGTGATTACAGAATTGACACAACTAAGTTTGTAGTAGTAGTATTAGTACTAAACTCATTATGTATTGTACAAAAACAAATAATAGAAGTAACTTACAATTAGTAAAAGGTAAGTACACAACGGTGACCTTACCCCTTTGAGGGATCTCTTCCAGTTAACCTGTGATTAGATAAGAGGAGAAAGCGAGAAGAGGGTGATAAATGCAGCAACATGGACAACATTGCAACATATTAAAAGTTAATATGTATATTTCATAAGGCAGTTAAATAGGTCTTTACGAAGTAATATATGTATAATAAATCATAATTTGCTCCTTGGCTCAGTACGGCACTCATGCTCCGTTTTATAACCTGGAACTCTTGTTTAATTATAAAATGTAGTGTATTATCCTTTATAAATTACAATATCTGGGTGACCGAGCGTCGCTCGGAAAACATATAAACACTCGAAAATGCGCGTTTTCCCAGAGATAAGACCTACCTAGATCGATTTTTCGCCCCTATAGTATATTTCATAATATAGTAAATATAGCCCCTATAATATAGTAAATTTCATCGAAATCGTTAGAGCCGTTTCCTAGATCCCCGAAATATATATATTTATAAATAAATAAATATATAAATAAATAAGAATTGCTCGTTTAAAGGTATTAGATGTAGTGGCCTTGCGCTCTTTGTAAACGCTTTATAATGTGGTGTCTGTTTGCCTCTGTTTTCTGTACATGGGTTTGTTTGTGTTTCAGGGCAACGCGCCGCTGGACGTGCCGAACCTGCGCGGCGCCACGCCGCTGGCCATGCTGCAGGCCGCCGCCGGCGGCCGAGACTCCTGGATCGGCAG
The DNA here is from genome assembly GCF_948474715.1 of Cydia amplana. NCBI lineage: Eukaryota > Metazoa > Arthropoda > Insecta > Lepidoptera > Tortricidae > Cydia > Cydia amplana. The sequence goes on along the minus strand of NC_086071.1, from coordinate 4,501,016 downwards.
CAAAGTGCTGGAAAAGGTGCGGGAGCACGAGCTCAAGCACTCCGGGCCGCATCTGCTCCGGCGGCTACTGTATGACAAGGTGATTGACGAAACACATCCTGACATGCAAAGGTGTCTGCAGAAATAAATTTAAAAGTGGAAAAATTTAGTCTTGCCTCCCTAAAGGGCCATATGGTTGACGACCGGTCTGGCCTAGTGGGTAGTGAACCTGCCTGTGAAGCCGCGGTCCTGGGTTCGAATCCCAGTAAGGGCATTTATTTGTGCGATGAGCACAGATATTTGTTCCTGAGTCATGGTTGTTTTATATATATTTAAGTATTTGTATATTATATATGTCACCGTTGTAAACACTCGTCATATTATAATCTCGCTAGTTACATTATAAACTGACGGTAGGGAGATTATAATCTAACCTAACCTAACCTACGTTAGATTATAAACTAACGGGTTCACAATCTTACAGTGTCATATATATCGTTGTCTGAGTACCCACAACACAAGCTTTCTTGAGCTTACCGTGGGGCTTAGTCAATTTGTGTAATAATGTCCTATAATATTTATTTATTTATTTATTTATTTTATTTATTTATATGGTGGAAATATTAGCTGTCCGTGTATGAGGTCTTGGTAGCTTAGATGGCAGACCACTAAGCTAGTCAGGCTAGTGATCAGAGTGTCGTGAGTTCAATTCTCACCCAAGACAGTAGGTAAATTATTCCAGTTTCAAATTTATTCTAAGTTTAATAGCCTTGTTCGCAGACATTTCTGCTAGATACAAAATTAATTTGTATCTGCACGAGTTGGACAATAGGCTCAAATCATCAGTACTTAGTGTACCTACGCGCCTTTAGGCTCATATTGTCAGAATGTCAATATTGTTAATATCAATACTTATGTCAGATAAGATAGACAAGATAAGACAAAATGTTCCGTGATTGACTGATTGCACACAAAAAAGAGAATAGAAATCGATTAAGTAAAGAGTAGATATTAATCGTAATGCGCATATCAGTTCAGCAGAATGGAAATTGCAGAGTTCCCCCGCACTAGGCCAGGCCTGTAGTATCTTATAACAGGCCATTATTATTAAAAAATAAGTTTTTGGCAAAAATGTCATTTTTGGTACAAGCTTTTATCGCTGTTGTTTCATCACAGAGTTCCTATGGCCACCTCCTGTCTCCATCATCAGATCAGCTCGATGGTACCATAATATTGCATTGTCACCCGACTTACATGTGTATGCAAAATTTCAGCTCAATCGGAAACCGGGAAGTGGGTCAAATTTAACTTGCAAGATTCCATTACATAGTTAGTTACATACAGGTCGACCTAATAAAAGCTTGTTAAAAAAGACTGCCTTTTTTACCTTTATGTAATTCTGTAAGTACTTTTTAGGGTTCCGTAGCCAAATGGCAAAAAACGGAACCCTTATAGATTCGTCATGTCTGCCTGTCTGTCTGTCCGTCTGTCTGTCCGTCCGTATGTCACAGCCACTTTTCTCCGAAACTATAAGAACTATACTGTTGAAACTTGGTAAGTAGATGTATTCTGTGAACCGCATTAAGATTTTCACACAAAAATAGAAAAAAAACAATAAATTTTTGGGGTTCCCCATACTTCGAATTGAAACTCAAAAATTTTTTTTTCATCAAACCCATACGTGTGGGGTATCTATGGATAGGTCTTCAAAAATGATATTTAGGTTTCTAATATCATTTTTTTCTAAACTGAATAGTTTGCGCGAGAGACACTTCCAAAGTGGTAAAATGTGTGTCCCCCCCCCTGTAACTTCTAAAATAAGAGAATGATAAAACTAAAAAAAATATATGATGTACATTACCATGTAAACTTCCACCGAAAATTGGTTTGAACGAGATCTAGTAAGTAGTTTTTTTTTTATACGTCCTAAATCGCCTAAATACGGAACCCTTCATGGGCGAGTCCGACTCGCACTTGGCCGCTTTTATTTTGGACTGCGTCTCATCTCAACTATTACGCTGAAATATTAGAATTAAATGAGAAGGTAGACCACGTGACAAACGGACCATGTGTTTATAGCCCAATTTCCGAAAACGTTGACAGAAGCTGCGCTGGTGGGTGGTGGTGTTGGCGCCGTTCGTGGCCTTCTACCTCTCGGGGCTGGTGTTGGAGTCCCGCGCGCGCTACGCGGTGAAGGCGCTGCTGTTGCTGGCGCTGTCCGCGGCGCTGCACGCGCTCGGCTCGGCGCTGCTTGACGACGACCTGAAGAACATCTTCCCGCTCAGCGTGTACCTGGCTACTAAGGTACATATCTAGGGTTGCCAGATCGAAAGGTGCTATTATCGGGAAAAAATAAAAAAAAATCTGGATTTTGGGACTTAAGTCGGGAAAAAAGAAACATTCAAATTAAAATAATTGTATTAAGAACAACGATATTTTACATTTCCTATTGGCTGTCAGCTGCTTTGCCCAATCTCGCCATGCCGCGCTGACGGGCTCGACGCGGGTCGCTCGCTCGCTCGACGACAGTTAGGAACTTGAAATTATTGTTTTATAACGTGAAGCTGTTTTCGGGACAATTTTCACTTTGTCGGGAATCGGGAACACATGCTTAAAATCGGGAGAATCCCGTCAAATCCCGACCATCTGGCAACCCTATACATATCACTACATAGTATAAAACAAAGTCGGGTCCCGCTGTCTGTCTGTATGTATGCATAGACCTTTAAAACTACGCAACGGATTTTGATGCGGTTTTTTTTTAATAGATAGAGTAATTCAAGAGGAAGGTTTATGTAAAATTTGTTAACCCGTGCGAAGCCGGGGCGGGTCGCTAATAATACATATTACGAGGGTGGGCGCCTTGAGTGTGACTTCCGCGTTCGAGGAAACTATTTGGAAAACCGAATTGCGGCACACGAGAGGTTGACGTTACGCTTCCCTCATTAGTATTTGCTGACAAAATCGGGATTTTAAAGTTTAAGCTGGTCAATTTGTAATAGAATATGAATTAGTGCCAGATTTGGAGATATTGTGCCAATTTTTACGCCATCGACCTATTGCTCGAATGTTGTAGGTATTGGCAAGGTGCGAAGTCGGTGGAGGGGGAAGTGGCGCTGATCGTCACAAACACAGGTAATCTTATGGAATGTCCGCCATTAGTACTAGCGGCAGCCGCTTGAACTAATTTTACTCCATAAGATTTAACGTAGAAAGTCCGCCAAAATGAGGGCAGCACCAGTCATGCACGTAGCGAATAGAAATAAGTATCCGTTTTGCAGGCGTGGTTCTACATCACTTGGGCCGTGTTCCTGGTGGGCGCGGCGGGCTGGCGCGCGACGCTCATGTTCGCGCTGTGCTCGGCCGCGCTGTGGCACTTCTTCCTCAAGTCCTGGCGGTCCGACCCCGGCGTCATCCGCGCCTCCACACGCGACAAGTTCCGGGTATGTCCTACACATAGACTAGGAATCCTCTAGACTGAGTTTAGAGCAATTATTTCATGAAACCGATGCTGCCAAAAATACGGGGGTGCAAGGGGGACGAGGTGAGCGAATCCCGTGCCGTGATTGGTCCGTTCAAAGACACGGACCAATCACGGCACGGGATTGACTCGAAGATGGAGTAAAACTACCGTATGAGTGGCAGAGGGGGTAGCGTTACTATGCTCAGTCTAGAGGATGTCTTGTCTGTGGTCCTACATCGTGAGCCGTGTTCCTGGGGCCCACTTCTACGATCTTAGACCAATATAATTAGTTCACGAACTGTCAAATCGTGTGCGTTGTCACGACAACACACAATAATAATATTAGACTAGTATCGTTCGAAAAACCGGCCAAGTGCGAGTCGGACTCGCGCACGGAGGGTTCCGCACCATCAACAAAAAATAGTGCAAAACAAGCAAAAAAACGGTCACCCATCCAATTACTGACCCCGCCCGACGTTGCTTAATTTCGGTCAAAAATCACGTTTGTTGTATGGGAGCCCCACTTAAATCTTTATTTTATTCTGTTTTTAGTATTTGTTGTTATAGCGGCAACAGAAATACATCATCTCTGAAAATTTCAACTGTCTAGCTATCACGGTTCGTGAGATACAGCCTGGTGACAGACGGACGGACGGACGGACGGACAGCGGAGTCTTAGTAATAGGGTCCCGTTTTTACCCTTTGGGTACGGAACCTTAAAAACGGAGCCCAGCTGTGCTCTGCCCCGCCGTGGCAGTTTTTCCTGGAACTCTCTCTATTTTCTTTAGTATTAAAATTGGAATCAACAAAATGGAATAGTTACCTACTAGAATCGATAGATCAGAGTATATGTTGCTTGAATGTAAAATGAGAGCGTGATTATAAGATTATAACGTATTTATCTAAAAGGTTTTAGGCTTAGCACGCACTGCGGTTTTTTTCTTGCGGTTGCGGTCAAAATGTAGCGAGTTGCGTGCGTGCGCTTATAAAGAATGCCGTACGTTACATTTTTTGCGGTAGCGGAACCGCTTTTTAAAAACCGCAGTGCGTGCTAAGCCTTAGACATTTAATAGTTATTTGTACAACAAGAGATCAAAGTTTGATATTTCTTCGAGTGCTAAATTGAGTCCCGTGCAAGCGAAAGATTCTATACTAATTTAGAATTGAATCTAATTTAGAATCTTGAGCGTAGTAAGGGACTCAAAAGCGCACGAGATGTAAATAACTTTGATCTCGTGTAGTTCACAAAACTTTTCACCTCAGCAGTGAGAACATATTAGAGAACCCGAAAAATGTATTCCTTCTTCATCGCTTACCTCTATTCACTCATGTTTTCTTAAGATATACCAACAATTAAGTTTTCACCTCAGCAGCTCGAACAAGGGTACTTTGCTACTTAAAAACAGTGAGCAAAATCGCATTTTGCTCACTGAGTGAGTAAAATTGCATTTTGCTCATTTTGTCTCGCTCAGTGAGCAAAATGCGATTTTGCTCACTGTTTTTAAGTAGCAAAGTACCCTTGTTCGAGCTGCTGAGGTGAAAATGAGCTTTTTTTTACATATTTTGGTTACGTTCCCAGACGATAATCGAGCTGTCTGAGGATAGTTCGTGCGGCGGCGGCGGCGGCGGCGGCGCGGGGTTCGACCCGGCGTCGTTCTGCTCGGCGTGCCTGGTGCGGCGCCCGCTGCGCTCCAAGCACTGCTCCGTGTGCAACCGCTGCGTGGCGCGCTTCGACCACCACTGCCCGTGGGTCGGCAACTGCATCGGTGAGTGCCACTGACAATCCAACCTCTAGACTGAGCTTAGGCCAATTCTTTCATGAAACCGACGCTGCCAAAAATACGGGGGTGCGGGGGGACGAGGTGAGCGAATCCCGTGCCGTGATTGGTCCGTTCAAAGACAAGGACCAATCACGGCACGGGATTGACTCGAAGATGGAGTAACGCTACCGTATGTGTGGCAGAGGGGGTAGCGCGACTATGCTATGTCTAGAGGTTGGATTGTCTGTGGTGAGTGCATACCGTCACAGTACACTAAGAACAGTAGTGAATCTAAGGCCGCTCGGCAAGTTATTTACCTACTCTTGCGTTGGCGCTTAGGGTTGTCACTTTTATTTTTAGTTAAATATTATTTGCGTATTATGAGTAGCACTAGGTTTCTATTTATATAATATAATGAAATGTTCTATCAATTCATAAATGAGGTATAAATTAAGGCCGGTAAGAGCAGGCAAATGCGAGCGTACTCGAATGCGCGCGATCACAGTCGCGGTACGGCCCACACTGCCGCCACCGTATTCCCCCGTGTATTATGCGAATGTGTGCGTGGCAGCGCGTGCGTACACGGCGCCCGGCGCGCACGCACACATTCAAGCCGGCAGCGGCACATTTCTATGAAGATTCTCTACTGTTCTTGTACTGTGATACCGTGCACTCTGCAGCCTCGCTTCGACCACCAATATCAAAATGGCTCTACTTAGTTAGTTGAACCGTCGTCACAAACAACACTTTCAATGATTTCAATTTAAAAATACGCACTCAAATGTGACCCTAAATCCGTTGGGGACCCACGATGCCACAGACAGATTTGTTATTAATTGTAAATAGGGATGGTCCCGTCCCTGTTCCGTTGGAGATTAAAAATAAGATTATCCACCAGCTGTAATTATTTTTCTGTAATCTGCTTCAATGAGGATGTTTCACGGAAAGCTTAACGCGGATGGCGCTGCAGTCGTTTAAAATTACATGTTCATATCGTCGGGTGACAAAAAAGTCACTAACACCATTGAAATTATTGGACAATAAATCGTGTTATAAGTGTAATAAAGTGCATTGTTACATTAATTTTTTGATAGCACTTAGTGACTTTTGCTTGTCACCCGACGATATGTCAATATCCAAAGAAACATTACCCACATACTACTTGGTTCCAAGATAGTTGGAAGAATTTATAATCTATTGTTACCTCATATTCAACCTCGATTCTCCTAGGTTCGAATCCCGGTAGGGACATTTATTTGTGTGATGAGCACAGACACTTGTTCCTGAGTCTTGGGTGTTTTCTATGTATTTGTATATTATATATATCGTTGTCTGAGTACCCACAACACAAGCTTTCTTGAGCTTACCGTGGGACTTAGTCAATCTGTGTAAGAATGTCCTATAATAAAGATAAGATAAGATAAAAGATAGTTTATTCAAGTAGGCATAATTACAATGCGCTTATGAACGTCAAATAAAGCTAGGTAGACCGGCTCCAACCCTACACCTCTGCCCCGAGAAGATTTAAATCCCCCCTCAATTGGAGGAGGGTATCCCATTATGGGACCGGCAACAAACTCGGCGGGACACATCTTTTCAAAAATAATTACATCTTATAATTAACATGCATTACGAGAAAATAAGGAAAAAAAATACAATTTAAATCACTATAGAATTCATGCAATTATACACATAAGGTGTAATAGAAATTTGATTTAGAAAATATACATATGTACATGGAATCATACAAATTCGTAGCTCTTTCAGAAAACATATCAAATTCTTACAAAAGGAAAAGAAAATAAAGTTATTAAAAGAAATGGGAAAACATATTATATAAATCTGATTGATTATTATGAATTACCAACATATAATATTTGATGTGTTTTCCTGCTTACCTGAGCTGTGTCACCTAAATTACTAAACCTAAATAATACACCTAAATAATTATAATATTTGTTTATATTTATATCCAGGAGCCAACAACCACCAGCACTTCATCGGTTTCCTCGTGAGCCTGATCGTGATGTGCGCCTGGATGTTGTGGGGCGGCGTGCAGTACTACCGCGCCGAGTGCCCGGCGCAGCACGCCGAGAGCGGGCTGGACACGCTGGTGCGGTGGGCGCAGTGCAACGCCTGGCTTATGTGGGTGCTGGTGCACGCCACTTTCCACATGTTCTGGGTCACGGTGCTCACGTGCTGCCAGATGTACCTGGTACGTCTACTTGTTTAAAAATCATTTCTCACTCGCTTTTGTGGTTGGTCTTCTAATTTATGTGAATGTCGTAGTCAGATTGTATAATCCGCCGTATTACATTACGGCTAGCCGTTTTACAAAACAGGGGCGTTTTGAAATGCGGCGGTTCGACGATTAGCCGGATTGTCATTGCGATACGTTCTTCAATAAGGCGGCCTACGTTTAGCCGCATCGTATCTACTATTTAGATTGTAGAGTGACCATTGTTTCGATCGCCTACGTAACCGGAGTTTGACAATGTTTGCAATTTAATTTATTTTTACCATGGTCCCACCGCACTACATGTGTTTCTTTTCCAAAACATTTCCTTCACAACTTAAATAGACGGAGCCCCGCAAGCGGGGTTCCTATTTCTGGGCGGTTTGCCCTTCGGGCATCTGAAGCTACCTAACGAACCTAACCTACTTACCTACCTACGATTTTTTCCCCAAAGTGTAATGTTTTCACGGACGTCTCACTAAATCAATAGCTAGGTAGGTTAGGTTCGTTAGGTAGCTTCAGATGCCCGAAGGGCAAACGAAGGAAATGTTTTTTGAAAAGAAACAGTCCGATGAACTCCAGATTTGATGGACACCCCAGCGTTTTTCATAGTTTGTTGTTGTTATGTCAGGCAGCGCCACGAGTGTTAAAAATGGGAACTAAAAACTGTCAAAGCGGCGGCTAATGACTCGCTGTATACCCGGCTACGATTACGGCTAGCCGTCTTGAAGAACGTATGGCGCCGAATACATTCCGGCGGATTTTCATTCAGCCGCATTCAATCCGGCTAATCGTCGAACCGCCACATTTCAAAACGCCCCTGTTTTGTAAAACGGCTAGCCGTAATGTAATACGGCGGATTATACAATCCGACTGCGACATGTATACGATTATTCACCTCATTTTAATGCGTGAAGCCGATTACGGTGAAAAATGTTTACATATTTATTTTTGATAAATATTACAGGAAGATTTGTTTTAATTTCATTTATTCAGCTCATTAAATGTAGCCAGTATGGGTACTTCTACTCCATCTGGTGTGAAATTTTCAAACCGTTATTAGGTGTATGACTCAACTCTCCGACTCGACTCCTTTTATTTCGGATTTAAATTCCACCCGCGGGACCGTTTATAAAGATCGCGTTCTCGAGAAAAGTTCGGAACGAGACCGAGATGTATCAGTTTTTCTCTGTATCAGGGATGTTGCGGATGCAGATTTTTTGACATCCGCGGATGCGGATGCGGATATTTAAAGGCTCACATCCGCGGATGCGGATGCGGATGCGGATGTCAAGATTAGGTACTTAGAAAACGTCAAATATTTCATTTTTAGTATTTTTTTATTTAAAAAAACGAAACGTTTAGTATTTCAGCAAGAATATAGGTGCGTTTAATTTAATAAACAGTAACTTCGCCGACTTTTCTGGATCTAGACGATTTCGTTATAGGTAATGACGAAATGACCTAGCACTTACGCCGCCGCTAAGACGTTCCTGTACCGACTTGTTCGACATCCGCATCCGCATAAGCTCCGCATCGATTTTATGCGGATGCGGATGTTGAAAATAATGCGGAAGTTCCGCGGTTGCGGATGCGGATGTTCGCAACATCCCTGCTCTGTATATATGAAAACCTTGGTCGATTGGCGGTGTCCTCCGCAGGTGGTGTGCCTCGGCATGACGACGAACGAGCAGCTGAACCGCGGCCGCTACCGGCACTTCGCGGCGCGCGGCGGCCGCTCGCCGTTCTCGCGCGGGCCGCTACTCAACTGCGTGGACTTCTTCAACCTGCGCCTGTGCGGCCTCGTCACGCCGCGCCGCGCCGACGCCGACGCCGACGCCGACTCGGCGCCGATGCTGCAGCACGTGGTGTGAGGCACGGCGCGCACTGCCGCCGGCGAGGCCGTGTAGCCGCCCCCACTTGAGGCCGCCGCTGCGTCTCTAAGTTTTGTGTGCGAGAAACACAGACAAGACATCCTCTAGACTGAGCATAGTAACGCTACCCCCTCTGCCACTTATACGGTAGTTTTACTCCATCTTCGAGTCAATCCCGTGCCGTGATTGGTCCGTGTCTTTGAACGGACCAATCACGGCACGGGATTCGCTCACCTCGTCCCCCCGCACCCCCGTATTTTTGGCAGCATCGGTTTCATGAAATAATTGCTCTAAACTCAGTCTAGAGGATTCCTAGTCTATGGCGAGAAGAGATACGCGACAGATTTTAACACAGTCGTATTGGTTGACTGTAGTGTGGCAAAGAATTTGTCAGACACGGACGGCGAGTTTGAAAAATGCACGCGCGATCGTTCTGCCGTAAAAAATCGGGATTTTGCTTTTTATTCTATTGACAAATTGTTTTGCTAGACCATAACATTGGATAGTTGAGCCAGATTGTCGCTTACGAAAGACCCTTTTCATTTTTCTAAAAATGCTCTGATGCTGAGTTTTAACGCGAAATATGAACACTTATAGTACAGAATGTTCACTTTCACTCTAATTAAACCGTGTTATACAATTATTTTCGCTCTCTAAACTATACCTCAATTACGTACCACTGGTGTTGATTGAACCTGCATCCTAAAGTTCTCAAGAATATAAAAGAATTTTCGTATGCGACATTAGTGAGATGCTCGAATATGCTAACTGTATAAAATAGGCTAAGATCGGCCTATTTAAAACGTAATATATGTTTGCAAATATATATGCCTACGTAGAATCTATATTTATGTAAATAATTTTGTATAGTGACTATAAATACGAGTCTGTCCGATGTTTCTTTCTAGGCCGATTAGGTGAAAATAACAAAACATCAGTGGCGGCGCGTTGAATATTAGTAGTACAAAACGAAGCTTTTTTTTTATTTGAGGCTTATAGTAATCCGGCTGTAGAATATAGTAGTACCAAAGCCGGTGTGAATTGAGTTCTATGAACGCTCCGCTACTGCAAAATACGACCACGAAATAGTTCGCTACTAAAAAAAAATCATTAGATTACACTTACAATTAAAATAAAATTGTATCTGCCCCGAAATACACGTAGTTAAAATCTGTCAAATACCTCCAACTTACAATCTAGTTCGAAACACCTAGTACATATATTATAAATATTATAATGTAACCCTCGATCTTACTTTCTTACTTCAGTTCCGGGTGAAACTTATAAATGTAGCGACGGTCGTAGTCAGGTGTCTGGGGCGCACGTTGCCGTCAGCAGTGCGCCGGTCTAGTCCGGTCCGGTTCGGTTCCGACGCGGTCCGGTCCGGTTCCGACGCGGTCCGTACCGGTTCCGACACGGTCCGGTCCGGAGTTCGCGCGCGCGATTACCGCTCGCGTACTCACATCGATCTCCGCAAATGGACTATATTTTTTGTAGTACAACTTAGGTTATGTACACGTGTATTGTGTACGCCGCGATTCTAAACTCTATTATTATAGTAATGTTTACCAAAAATGTTCGTCGCTTTGCGCGGTCGCGCTGACCTTGTAATTTTTATAATTATTTAACAATATGGAATTAATGTTTAATAGGTTTAATTAAAGTTATTCTGAGCGAACAAATTGTAATTAATAATTATGTAGGTATGTTATTGTGTGCGTGAGGCTTGGGCGAGTGTGTGTTATACCCGATGGATAATCAATTTTGATACCTGTCAAATTTTTACGGTACATTTTGTGTAAAAATTTGAGTTTGTGATACAAAACAGTATTGATATTGGTGTCATATAGGTGTCAAAATTGACCAAAAGTTGTCGTTGGGAATAGTTATTATTAGGCATTCTACACATTCCTGAATTTAGCGTCTTAAGGCCGGTCTTCACATTGTCAATTCTTGCTGAGTTTTGCAATGGGATACCATGACTTTTTCTCAAAACTTATGAGTTGTAACACTGTCCTATTACGCTATGAGTTGTAATATGTTATACAACAAACCTCTAATCTAATAGATTATTTAAATATTTCGGTATTCTTTCAATTCACTCAGATAAATCTGATTTTGTAGGCTATCCCTATTATAGTGCGTCAAGCAAATCTTGTCAGTAGCAATGTACTGCAAATTAAAGTAGGGTAACACCATGTAACACTCAAAGAGCAGAATTGCGCTAACAAAAGCAGCAATGTACATCGAACCAAAACGTGTTTATTTTTCCGCCCTTCATACGTCAGTTCGAGTGAATTATCATAACCTCAAATTTTAGTAATGTTTAGCGTCAACGAGCATGATTGTACATTGTAGGCACCTTAGCTTTGCTTGAGGTCATGCATTATCTTGGTATTTAATGGTGACAGCAGAAATTTCTCTTGAAATAGAAACGATTCAGAATGTAAACAATAAGATGATGGCTGTCATTCACGATCCACATTCCACAGATAACACACAGATGACATGCGATTTTGGAATTATTCGAACACAGTGTTGCTAACCCGCGATTTTTCAAATTTGCCGCCTTTTACTACTGACAAGATTTGGTTGATCCAGTATATTAATATTATGATACTTGAATGCCATATAATAATACAGCCAGCAAGAAATTGCGAGCGTGTATCATTGAAGTACCTAAGTGTCGGAGGTTAAAATCAGGAAGGTGTGCTGCCCCTTGCACCTATGTACTTTAAGAAACGAAGCTTCCTTCTATTCTAATAATGTACTGTTATACTCATATCAAACACTTGCGATCCAACTGAAGCGATGTTTACAAAAACAACATAACTGCTTAGAGCGGTTGACACTTTTTTAAGAACATTGTTAATCGTTTCAGGTGTCAACCAGTGTAGTCAGTTATGTTGTTTTTGTAAACATCCCTTCAACTATTTTTGTATAGGACTCGTCATTTCTGAGCGTGAAGTTTTTAATGATTCCTCTTTCTCCGTAATATTAGTCGTTCCGGTAGTTAAGAGAGCTCTATTCCACAAACTAACTGTATTATATATTTAAGACAATAGTGGACAAACGCTTTTCCATACACACTTAGTCCCCATTTTCCTCTCTGGATATTGACATTATGGAAGATAAACACCTGATTAGACCTTAATAGCATAGCCTTCGTTTGGCTTTTATCGATTTTATTTTATATCGAATTTACATCAAAATGTGTACTAAAACATATTTTCTAATGAAGGAGAGGGGAAACTGGGGACTACATATTTATGGAGGAGCGGTCGTCCACTTTCCTTTCGAGCTACCGCGTGCGTTCTGGGCTATAACCACGAAAATCGAATTTCGCAAATTGCGGGCATTTTTCTCTGTCACTCTAATTACGCCTGCATTGGAGTAAAAGAGAAAGATCCCCGCAATTTGCGTATTTCGGTTTTGGCGGTAGCCCCTCTGTAACGCGCTGCGACGCACGACTAAGCTTTTCGCTTTAATATTTAAATCGACACATTTACTACTTTTTGTTATTGTTTCTTACTAATGAAAGAAAAAATAAATGTAACAGATGAAATTAATTTATTAGAAAAAAATCTTATGTTATTTTTATCCTTTAGGTCAGCGGTCGGCAACCTTTTAGCAGCCAAGGGCCACATAGTAATTAACGAAGTTGACGCGGGCCGAACTTTGTTAATATTTATGACTTTATCACACATTGTCGTTTGCCAATATTAAGTCCTTGCTACACGTTCACCGACAAGCCTTCAGACCGCGTGGCCTTGGTCCGTCCCGGACCGTGTAGACAGTTGTTTCCAACAAAATTTGACCAAAACTGACCAAGGTCAGACGGTTAGAAGGCTTGTCGGCGACCGTGTAGCAAGGGCTTTACATACAAAATAGCAGGGGAGGCCTGCGGGCCGCAATGAAGTGACAGGTTTACGGGCCTCAGGTTGCCGACCGCTCCTTTAGGTCACCTGCGCTAACTTTAGGTTTAAAATTTAATCATGACAAAAGGTCTCTCGTAAAGTCGAGACCATCTTAATACTATCTTGTCAGACTGGTCGGGCGGGTTTTTGCTGTTCAAAGTTCAAATTATTGGTAACACAGAGCACGCACCATATTATATTATTATGACGTCACAAATTTTAACGTCAAATTAATTGACAGGTTTCTAATCTGACCAAGCTGACTCTGCACAGAGTTTGCAACGACAATGAGGCAATGACAGTGTGGAAGATAAACGCACTGTCATTCTAATAGTGAACACGTTCTCTGCGATTCTTGCGAACTCTACCATAAATTGGGATCCAGACTGGACAATTTTTCGCACAATAAATTGCAAATTTAATTGTGTGGTACGGATGCATTAAATGAAAAAGGACTTTGGGTCCCCAATCTCACTATGAAATTTTGTGTGTGTGTGTGCGTGTGTGTGGACGCTAGATTTGGCGTCAATGAAATTAATGATCAAATTGGCGATTTGATTGTCCCGTCTGGATTGGCCTTTATATGTATTGCATTGGTAGTCGAACATAGCTTTCATGATTTGTTAAGAGTTTAGGTACTGTTATGCGGAAAACATGCCCCTGAAACAGTTACTCATACCTATGTATCAAATATGTAGTAGGTACTTAGTGTATTACGTACATACACATGTTTTTATTTTTTTAATATTTGGTGACAATCGATCGACCTAGCCCCAAACTATAGATCGTTTTTTTTAGCATTAGAAATAAGGTAAACAATCTTGATGTGTCTTTTAATTGAAAAACACATTTTAAAAATAAGTTACTGTAAATATGTAACAATTATGAATCTAATACGATCTTTTATAGTCTTCTGCTTTCATAAGTAATAGTTATTGGTTTTTAAAAAGTGTTTTTCAATTAAAAGACATGTCAAAATCCCTTACCTTCTTTCAAGTTCTTTCTAATGCTAAAAAAAACGAACTATAATTTGGTTGTTAATACTTACGCTATGGAATTTCCAATTTAGCAAGAACCCTAAATGACATAACAATCCCGTGTGGTGACTGTACCTATTTATTTGTATATACATATCTGTATATGTAGAAATTACGTTTTTGAAATGATAAAAAAAATGTTCTTTGCTACGCCATTTGTTAATTTATGTATTTTACACGTCACCCTAGGCCCGTAAGTGGGATTTTCTTCCCGCTACGCGAGAAGAAAATCTCACATCCTGGCCAAGGCAAGATGTAAAAACTTTAGACAAACCACGGGCGGTAATTCGTAAAGCCCTAGATCGCATATTTATGGCCCTCACCTTCGGTTCGGGCCACAAACACCTGCGATGTGGAGTATTTACGAATTCACCTCCCTAGGTATGTAATGTACACTCGGCGTCACGGAAATCGCACACCCACGGATTTTTGTTTCAAGCCGTTATAAACCTTATGTTGTTGAAGGTAAAGTATGAGCGTGTGGGTTCATTTTAAAGAGAATTTAATCCTTCATTTAAAAACAATGCAAAAGTTCGTAAAAAGTAAAAAAAAAGCATATTTTTTAATAAGAAATAAAAATGGTATATTCATGCAAAAAAATCAACAAATTAAAACACAATAAAATCAACAAATATTGCAATACAAATGCTTAAAACTAAACTTAAAACCTAGTGTTGCCCCTTGTGGCCTTAATTACTGCCTCCATGTGAGCCTTCATGGACCTCACGAGAGTCACTATGTGCTCTTGAGGAATAGCATCCCACTCCTCAATGACGGCATCTCGAAGGTGTTCCAGGGGTCGCAGGTGCAGGATCACGTGACCGCGCCTTCCGTTTTAGCTGATCCCAAAGGTGTTTTATGGGATCCAGGTCCAGACTCCTTGCTGGCCACTGCATAACGGTGATCCCAACCTGATCAAGGTGGTCCCGAACAATCAACGCTGTGTGGGAGCGGGCGTTATCCTGCATGAATGTGAACCCAGGACCGACAAATTCGGCGTATGGAACCACATGATCCTCCAGGATCTCTGTGATGTACCGATGAGCAGTCATGGATTTCTGGCCTCGACCACCACCGGTGCCGGAAACACAAACGAGCTCGGTTTTGCCGGCGAGGGAAATGCCACCCCAAAACATACAGGATCCTCCTCCGTATCCGACGGTTTCTTCAAGACAGGTCTGTGAATAACATTTCCCTTGCCTCCTGTACCCTCTTCTGCGCCTATCGTTGCAGAAAAGACACACCCTGGTCTCACCGGAGAAGAGGATATCCTTTCATTGGTCGACCGTCCAATCCTTGTGTTCGCGAGCAAATTAACGTCTGATTCGCCGAAGCTCTGCCGTCAATTTGGGACCCGTAGCCGCTCTATGGGGCATGATCTTCTTCTCCCGCAACCTTCTCCTTACTGTAGAGACGCTCACCACCGTTCTCCGAACTGCTGGTCGCTCCTGCTGCAGCTGGACAGCGTCGGAGAAACAGTCCCGCAAACACGTCGACACAATAAAGCGGTCGTATCTCTCGGAAGTGCAGCGTTGTCCTCGGGGTCCAGGCTTCCTGGTGAAGTTTCTAGTCCTCTGGAATCGCTGAACTGCTCGTAGAACTCGGAAACGGCTTATGTTGAGCTGCCGAGCAACCGCAGACTGCGTCATTCCTAAATCCACCAGGGCTACTGCTTGAGCTGCTACTGCTTCCGTGGTATCCATTTTCTTGGAGTGTCTTCTTTCTCCAGCTGTTCCGGGATGACCCCTGTGAACTCTGGATGCCGAATGACCCATATCACACTTTTACCCCCCCTTTTAAACCTATCCAAGGTAACGCAACTAGCGACCCTTACAACGCGTATTCTAGGTGTTCTTTCAGAACGGCATAATTTCGTGATTATTATTATTTTTTCCGAAAATGCTTTATTCATGTTTTAAAGCTTATTAATTGTGCTTTTAAATGATATTAATATTGATAGGGTATAATACATATGATAAGAGCTATATTCGTTTGAAACAAAAATCAGTGGGTGTGCGATTTCCGTGACGCCGAGTGTACTACATATTTTGCAATAAATATTAAATAAAGTATCAAACAACGGGACAGGTGAAAGTAAAAAAAAAGGCTGTAAAGATAGGTACTGTAATTTTTTTTAACCTTTGCCCACCGCGTTACAGTTCAGTAAAAGTGAAATTACTTTAAAGTAGTTACAGATACACTTTCTGAACTGTGACCCGGGCAAAGTTTTATTTTACGGAACTTAACTGGTGTAAAAATTATGTTATAATTATGAGAAATCGTGCGTCGCAACGGGTTTCGCCTTCACCATGTGATCTGCCGCGGACATCCTAAAATCGTTATCTGCCTCTCTTTCGCTCCCTAGTAGGTAATTGAGAGGGAAATAGATGATCAAACGAACGATATGGTTCGCGGTAGACTCAGTTTTCCGTGCTGCACGTCATGTTGTACCTTGTAACTCGTAGTAAATGTTGCTTTTATTTTTGTAAACATTTAATACTTTGCCTTATTATAATATAAATATCAAGTCTTTATATTATGGATGTATTGATGCCATTACAAAATTAAAACCAGTATTATGCATTTTCTTGCAGTTATTTTTTACTTTACTTACCATAACGTAAAGTCTATTTTTTTATTCGGTAGACTAAAATGACATTTCATACGTTAGCTAAGATATATTTTTGTTGAACAGCATTAATGAATAGAGTCAAACAAAACAGACTCATGATAAAAATAAAATGGTTTTTAATCAACAAATGCTCGAAAAAGGGTCTTCGTATTTAACAACTTTCCAAATACAAATTATTTATTTGCTAGAATACAGTGATATGTAGATAGTGACTTAAAATTAGAAGTACAGTGTACTCTACTCCCAATTGAGCATGCATAACACATTCTAAATATACCTACATAGTTTTTGGTTATTTTTATTGTGCAAATTTTCTTTTTAAGTAGGTGCAACAGATATTCGGTATTCGGCCGAATAGTAGACAACATTCGACCGAATACCGAATATTCGGCAAAGTGGCCAATAGGCCGAATACCGAATAGTTGCCGAATATTCGTGGCATCTCTAGTTAAAATAGATCTAATCCTGATCTAACACATCTTGAATACTAGCTTAGCATAGCATATCACTCATAGAGATATCACTATTGGAAAACAACCTTTTCATGGGAAAGGAGTTAGGGACTCTGATTAAAAGGCTTGAATAATGGATAAAGGTGAAGGATATTAAAGCAAGAAGTTAAAATAACAATTAAAATAATTTTATTTCATACTATTTGGATAGAAACAGGCCATGGAGGAGTGGATGAATGATCGCTGCCATGGTAGCGTAAAACAGAATGGCGGAGTAATATAATGATGGCTGCTGGGGTCGTTTAAATGCCGCTATGCTCCAGGATCAGTGGGGCTGCAACAAACACCGTAAATTAATTATATCATCATTTTCATGCTATCACTTAGCTTCCTAGAGGCCTATAAAAAGGTCTTCAATACCATTATATTTGAGTCATTCTACCGCTGAGAGCGTCACTGGTGCACTCTCAGGTGAACATAACCAATTTTTGCAGCAAATGTGCGACCACACTGGCTGCAGGTCAGCACCCCTCCGACATAATTGTAAAGTATGGTCACAGGTGGTCTGGCTGGTATTTTAGGGTCTAAAATACTAAACATATTATTCCCAGCGTTTTAATTTTTCCTTGTGGTGACTTTCAACTCATCTTGTCTGATGTATAGCCTTTAGTATATTGTATATCGATATAAAATTATTTATAGAAATTACCTTTGGTATTACAAAACTTGAGATATGTTTAAGAACAGCATGTTTCCTCTATGCCGGCCAGAGTGCTCACAACAGTCACAACCAATCTCACTGAAGGCATAGTTTCAATTTAGTCTTTTTGTCCGGCCAGATCTTAAAATATCCTTAAGTTTAACAGAGCCATTACGTCTAAATTTTGTCTTGGTATGATTATAGCAGGGGTTTTCAAACTATGGCCCCTACTTCATGAAAAGGAAGCAGGAGAGCCAAACATTTTGATAGACATCATATCATATAATTATTATTTATTCTATATGATCTTATCGCGAAGTATATGCCAAAAGTATGTTATGTGTGCTCTTTTCCAGTCTTAAAAGTCAGAAGACAAAACTCAAAAATTAGGTAAGTTTATTAAATCATCATTTGAACACACAATTCACGTTTCTTTTCAAAAGGGCAGTCTTTGTGGTCACATTAAAGGTAATTTAATGTACATGACTTTGTTTAACTCTTTGGATTTAAAGATCTTGCCAAAAATACATGTAACTTTATATGTATTACAAAAAATGTAACACTGGAAGATGTGTATATGTACAAATTAAGGAATTAGTACATATTAGCGCTAAAATGTTTACTAACCGACTCTTATGGCAGCGCAGAGTATACAGAATGTAATAACACTATTGATAGTGTTTTCTCTAGCTTGTCGTTTCTCCTCCATGGGGTCGACCCTTTCACCAAAAGGTAAGCGGAACATTTCGAAACAATGTTAATTTAAACGAATCTCTAATCAATAAAACACTTGAGTCGTAGACCGCGTGAGCTGAGGATCTCGTTCTCGAGGAAACCGTGCTACATAATGCGAATCGAATGTGATATGACTACTTGACACTGACAGTTGAAAAGTTAGGTTATAATGCATTCACTATAAAAGTAGTAAAAGTAACACACTATCGCCACCTATCGCACCGCACCGTGACCAAACCGCGACCTTGGTGCGGTGCGATAGTGTGTTATGGCTTTAATCGACGTAGTGGTTATATATAGATGGTCAACCAAATCTTGTCAGTAAAAAAGGCGCGAAATTCAAATTTTCTACGGGACGATATCCCTTCGCGCCTACATTTTTCAAATTTGCCGCCTTTTTCTACTGTCAAGATCTGGTTGACCAAGTATAGATGTATTACTAACACTCTATGGATACTTTTGTTTGTCCGAAATAAAGAATTATTATTATATAGTTTGTCAAAGGACTGTCTCATTTCAAACATAGACAGAGATAATCATACTATCTTTGTCTTACACTAGTACTAGCACCCAAAAGAAAAGGATGAGTATAGTTTTGCTGGTTCTTACTGACTGACAAATTGGTTTGACCAACTATATTCTCTTTGCTATAATCTATTAATGAACAAGAAAAAAAAATAGGGAATATTACGCTAAACTCTGCGTAGAGGGCGCTACTAGCTAAAAACTGAGGGCCTACTGCATGCCATGCCACGAAAATTAAAATATCTGCCTCTATCACTCATGCACATTCGAGCGATAGAAATGCAGACATTTTGATTTTCGTGTTTCGCGGTAGAATCTAATAGGTATGGTTTACCATATGTGCTGGTGCTGCACTCTGGCGGCTGAACATTGTAGTAATAGGTACCGGTATCACAGATTAGGTATATAATAGTTCTTCCGGACCTTCCGGTATACATTTACATATGAACGCTTTAGTACTTAAGTAATTTTATTGTGCCGTATAGAGCCCTCGCGATGGGAGCAGCAGGCGTATGGCTATACGAAATGAATGGCGGGCAGCAATAAATGCCAACGTAACCGAATTTGAATCGCGACGGCGCTTAGAGGGATGCCAAGCGTGACGAAGTAAAAGCCAGACCGCCTGCGGCAAGCGGCAATACATACACAAATGGTGTGCTCACGGGCCCGAATGTTCGCGAACTTTAAGTAACAAGATAGGCTACGTCAGCCACTTGCGAGCACACCAGAGACAGCAACGGAGTTGATAGCAGTCGCCGCCGTGGCCGAATCGGCCGTGGAGTTATTTATTTATTTATTTATTTATGTTAGGAGAACCAACAGCTTTAAAACTTACAATAGACAACAAGATTAAAACAGGAAGCCAATTATAGGAACTCACAGGTAGTTACAAAGTATTAAATTTACCTACAACTAATGCTAGCACCTACGCACACACACATGCGTACAAAAAGAGAGAGAGAATTATTATTAATTTTATTGCTTCAAAATTCTAAAACAACTTCTTAAGTTTTGTAATTATTAATTACTGGCTCTGAATATCAATATGTCTCCAATAAAACACATACCAGCCGGCAGCCACCTAAATAGGGGAACCATCAGTGAGAAACTAATAAGGAAATAGAAGTTCTTAAATATATGATAATTCTCAAGAGGGCGCTGTTATTCTCATGTATAGGGTGACAATTCAGTGTAGTATGAAAAAATTAGTTCCAGTGAAATTCCGCAACATGGCGCACCCTCAATAGATCCTGGTTCACCTTTAGGTAGGTAGGTACTGCTAGGTATCGATAAATTCATGTATTTTTATGTCACAGAATAAGATTCACGATATGATGGCGCTTTTTAACGAGACCGAGAGACTCTAGCACTGGGACAAGAAAACGGCTAGTAGGTAGATATCACTGCCATCCCTTTTATTGCTTTATTTTCTCGTGATTTTTACCCCATATGACGCAGTGTTATCGTGACGATAACAGTGATATCTGCTCGGTAAGACAAGAAAGGCTTGAAAGGGCACGTATAGGTGTTTACACAGAATGAAGGAACGGCGTGTCGATCGCGGCATGAATATTCATCATTCATCGGGCCGTGAGGGATGATTTTGCGCACATTTTACTCGCGATGTGGCCACCAAGTACGAGCTGTCTGAGGGCCTACCGCGAACCACGTTCGACGTGTTGCCTCTCTGTCGCACTTGTAAATTCGTACGTATGTGTGACAGGGAGGCAACACGTCGAACGTGGTTCGCGGTAGGCCCTCTGACCGGGCGGGCTTTTCGGTCGCCAAACACAGTCTGTAGGCCTAGCACACAGAGGAGCGCGAGAGTATCTTGCCCGCGAGATAAACTACCTATCTTTTTCTAACTGTATTAATTAAAGAGGGATAGGTAGTCTATTTTGAGGGCGAGATAGTGTCGCGCCACTCCATAGAAATGTAAGTGTAATGTTACTTATTTACCTGTCGCAAGAAAGCAGAAAGTGTTCGGCGAAAGGATATATCATAATATATTTTTCACCACACCAGCTGGTAAAGGTTCCCTTGTTTGTTCAAAAACTGATAAGAAAGTTGCATTTTATTCACATGTGACGCAAAATAATCAAATGCAAATTTTGAATTGTTTTGTTATGTTTGCTGAGATGATGATTTTGAATGATAAAAATATTTATTCATTTTGAATCGATTTGGTTTGATTTTTTTTTAATTTAAAATTTGAATTTTCCTTGTTTTGGTGTGTTGAAAAATTTTGTATTTCTCTCGGTGGCAAAACCGTGTAACCCTCGCAACGCTCAAGATTCCATTTAGAGAGGTTAGACAACTTTGGCCCCTTGTTAAACAAATAACGCTATAATATTGTTTCGGCAATACCTAAAGCGCATAGAAACGACGGCGGCCCGTGACCTTCAACCTGGCTCGCGCCTAGCGACCCGCGCGCCCATCCCCGGCTGCGATGCACCTACCACGAGTACCATGACGTCACATACATGTTATCGCGTCATGTCACCAGCAGCCAATGAGAAGCATACATCAGATATGTCGTGATCGACAGCCAATGGTGTAGCGGCTCGTCATCCCTGCGCGCACCAATGACGACACAGGATGACACTTACAATTTGCATATCACTCTCAACTAGCTACCACGTAGCCCATACCTATCTTTTTGTTGCTCATTTTTTTTATATATTTAATGTACGTAAAAACAATGTAAAATCCCGAATTAAATGTAGTTAATTCGAAGAACCTGCTGCCTTCGTCATTTCATCAACCTGCCATCCACATCAGCGCAAATCCTGGCCATCAGCCCCAACGTATGTCTATACGCGCAGACATAAATTTGGTCCTTCGAGCCGGATATCAACCAGCCTTGGATCCATGGATTGGGTGTGAGAACGCATCGGCAGAGTGCTGTAACGACCAGAGTCATCATCGGCAGCGGTGAAGATCTTCGGTGAGACGAGCCAGCTTACCTATCCTACCTTTCCCTTTTACGCTTGCGTCATACCGTGCTTTTCTCAATTCCAGTGCTTGTGCTTTCGTTGTGACCCTATCGCACGTCGTCGAGTCGACCTTCGCAAAAGTCTGCAAGCAGCCCGCGTCAGCTTTGCTTTACGCGATTTTAGCTCAGACACAGTGTATGGTGAAATGCTCGGAGAAAGCTAACGAACCTAAAGTGCAAGCTCCTAATAATTTAGCGCAAACAGTTCGGCTCCCCGTCATTTCTTTACCTACTTTCGACGGATCTTATGAACACTGGTTACAATTCCGTGACACATTTTCGTCCCTAGTGCACAACTCGCAAGAAATAACCAGCATTCAAAAGTTCCATTACTTAAAATCATCGCTCAAAGGTAATGCGCTTCTTGTTATCGATTCGCTTGAATTTTCGGCAGATAATTACGCGATTGCTTGGGAATTGCTACTGAATCGGTATGACAATAGTAGATTGCTAGTGCACAATCACGTAAAGGCATTATTTTCTATACAATCGCTTAACAAAGAATCGCCGGCACTGTTAAGAAAGTTATTAGATACAGTTTTAAAGAATTTACGCGCTTTAAAAATGCTCGGTGAGCCCACAGAAAGTTGGGATACACTAATCATTTATTTAGTTGTCTCTAAATTAGATTCCACTACCGAACGTGAGTGGGAGCAATATAAAAGCACTTTATTACCAGTGTCGAACGAAAACAAAACCGCGCTCAAGGTAGATGATTTGCTAAAATTCATTCGCGACCGCGCCGATATGTTAGAAACCTTGTTGGTTACGCACAGCCGGTCTAACTCAAATAGCACTTATCCGCAGCATGATGCTAAAAAATCATACACTCAAAACACGCACACGGCTCCAAAGGTTCACTGCAATGTTGTTACCGAAAAGTCCGTGGACAAATCTCACTCCAAACAAATACCTAACAAAAAATTATGTTTGATGTGTAACGGTAAACATCCTTTGTATTCGTGTCAAGCATTCATTGATTTAACTTTGCAAGATAAATTAAAGTTAGTTCGCGATAAATGTTTGTGTGAGAATTGTTTACGAACAGGGCATGCGTCCAGTGAATGCCGATATGGCCCGTGTAGGAAGTGTAACAAAAAACACAATTCCATAATTCACGAGGACGAGAAGGAAGGTGCCAGTGACAAGCGCTCCGTAGCATTGCTGGCAACAGACAACGCATCAAGGTCGCCCTCCTCCTCCTCCTCGATCCCTGATAATAATGTCGCACACGCACAACACGTATTGCAGGTATCGAACGCACACATAGACGAAGACTTATACGCGCGATTGTCTTCGAAGCGTCCTGTAATTTTAGCAACCGCTATTGTCGAAATCCTAGATAGTTACGGTAATTATCATAAAACGCGAGTGATTCTCGATAATGGGAGCGAAGGTTGTCTAATTACCGAAGCGTTGTTCAACAAATTAAACCCGCCATCTATACAGTCCACAGAAGAACTAAATGGTATCATGAATTTAGCTACACATAGTTCGCGAGTATGTGAAATAAAAATAAATTCACTTGTTACCGATTTTAAAACGCGATTACAATGTCGAGTTTTACCGCAGTTAACCTCGTCATTGCCTACGTTTCCGAGCAAACGTAATCAATACCGCATTCCAGACAACGTACGTCTGTCAGATCCTAACTTTTATGAAAGTCAGCCTGTTGAGGTACTTATAGGAGCTGACCTATTCTGGGAGCTCCTCGAAGGGATAGTTGAGATAAAGCGCTTAACAAACGGATCATTCTTAGTAAATACGAAGCTAGGATGGATCGTTTCGGGTCCCGTCTCCTCTAATACGCGCAACACCAAGCCTATTAATTGTAATTTTATGCAATCTCTTGACGCGCCATCATTAGATAATCAATTACGTAGGTTTTGGGAAATAGAGGAGGTGCAGGTAAACAACAAATCGCACGATTCGCGCAGCGAAGAGGAAATTGCATGCGAAGACCATTTTGTCAAAACGACCACCCGTCTCGAGGATGGTAGGTTTTGCGTGCAACTTCCTCTCAAAGAACCTCCCGAAACTCTCGGTGACTCATTCGCGCAAGCAAAAAGACGCTTTATGTCGTTGGAAAAACGTCTCAATCGCGATCCAGTATATAAAGGCATGTACAGCGACTTTATAAAAGAATATCTCGCGTTAGGTCATATGAAACGAGTATATACCTACGGAACCCCTAATTACTTTCTGGCCCACCATGGTGTATATCGTGCACATGCACAAAAAACACGTCTTAGAGTCGTATACGACGCTAGCGCCCCCACGACCAGTGGCAAATCGCTGAACGACATACAACGCGTAGGCGCGCCTATACAAGGCGATTTGATAGCTATATTGTTAAGATTCCGCGAAAATAGGTTTGTTGCATGCGCCGACATCGAAAAACATTATAGACAAGTCTTAATTGACGAATCTCAACGCGACTTACAACTTATTTTATGGCGCGATAATCCAAGCGACGACCTTGACATATATCAGCTGAGTACCGTTACATACGGCACGGCGGCCGCTGCCTTCCTCAGTTGCAGGTGTCTAAAACAATTGGCGCTAGAATGTACAGATCCTGAAGTAGCTAGAACGATTAGAGACGACTTTTACGTAGACGATCTCATCTCTGGATCGTCTACAATTCCCGAATTGCTACGAATTTGTGATGAAACCGCGAAAGTTTTAAGTTCTGGTTGCTTCCCATTACGAAAATGGGTTTTTAACTTCGATTGTACCGACCAACGTTATAATGATGATACGTCGTCAAAAGAGTTATCATTAGGCGAACACGCGCATAGTAAGACTTTAGGTCTTGGTTGGTACAACAAAAGTGACGAATTGTTCTACCATACGCGACACGAGCCAGATCCTAAACCTGTCACGAAACGCATAATATTATCCACGGCATCACAGGTTTTTGATCCGCTCGGATTATTAAGTCCAATGATAATTATCGCCAAATGTTTATTACAACGGCTGTTTTTATTAAAGGTTGATTGGGACGCAGCGGTACCCGATGACGTCACGCAAGCCTGGCACCGCTTCGTAAACAACCTGACTATTTTGCCTAGTATTCGCATACCACGGCATGTTATGTGCAATTATCCTATATGTATAGATTTGCATATATTTTCAGACGCAAGCCAAGTAGCTTATGGCACTTGCGCCTATTTACGCACGATTGATGATAAATCAGCTGTTACCGTCCGGTTGCTATGCTCGAAAAGTAAAGTGGCCCCAATTTCGCCTCCTTTGAGTACGCCTCGACTGGAGCTGTCTGCGTGTTTGTTAGGCGCGAGGTTATATAATAAAATAAAAGAATCGTTACGCGCGAAATTCAACCGAGTAATATTTCATACCGATTCAACCATTGTATTGAGTTGGCTCCGAATGCAGCCTAATTTACTAAAACCTTTCGTCCAAAATAGGGTTGCGGAAATCCACGAAATCACGAAGGATCATTCGTGGCATCACGTTAGCGGCAAGTGCAACCCGGCCGATTTGGTTTCTAGGGGAGTACAGTTGGACGCACTTCGCACCTCCAGTCTCTGGTGGAATGGTCCCGACTTCCTTCACGACATTAATTATAATGCTCAGTCTGTAGATCCGTCATTGTTGCCAGACGAGTCCCAGATACCCGAACGTAAAACAAATCCTATGACTAGTCTGGTATGCAACGACAATAATAATAATATACTATTTACATTCGACAGGTTTTCTCAGTTCAACCGTATGC
Organism: Cydia amplana; assembly: GCF_948474715.1. Taxonomy (NCBI): domain Eukaryota; kingdom Metazoa; phylum Arthropoda; class Insecta; order Lepidoptera; family Tortricidae; genus Cydia; species Cydia amplana. The sequence goes on along the minus strand of NC_086071.1, from coordinate 4,474,972 downwards.
AGCGCGCGGCCGGGTACGTACTTCGCTTCATTCATAACTCGCGCAATAAAGATGCACGTCGAACCGGTGCGCTCACTGTAGATGAACTGAGGGAATCTGAGATATTACTCGCGCGCTTATCGCAATTGGAGTCATTATCGGATGTTCACAACGCATTGTCAAAGAACAAATGTATCGCAAAGGGGTTTTTAGCCAAATTAAATTTGTTCATTGACAATAATAAGCTTATTAGAGTCGGAGGAAGACTTACAAATTCTTCGAGGTTTGATTACGATAAGAAACACCCGATATTACTTTCTAGTAAGCACCATTTTACTATTTTATTGTTCCGATATGAACATAAAAGATTATTGCACGCGGGACCGCAGCATATATTGTTCTCGCTTCGCGAGGCCTGGTGGCCCATAAGCGGTAGGAATCTCGCTAGGAAAGTGGTTCACAGCTGCGTTGTTTGCGCTCGTTTCAAAGGTAAAACGCTAACTCCTATTATGGGTAATTTACCGTCAGAGCGATTAGAACCCGGTTTCGCGTTTGTCAATTGCGCTGTGGACTATGCAGGTCCATTTTACATTTTAAACCGCAAAGGTCGGGGAGCCACGACTGTTAAGGCGTATTTGTGTATATTTATATGCTTTGCTACACGCGCAGTTCACTTAGAGTTGGTTACCGATCTCTCTTCGGAAGCTTACCTTCTGGCGTTGAAAAGGTTCATTTCGCGTCGTGGTAAACCTTCAAAAATATTTTCAGACAACGGACGGAACTTTGTAGGTCTTATGAATGATTTTTCAAAGTTTTTAAAATCATGTTCAGGCGAAATAAAAGAATACGCGAACTCGCATAAAATTAAATTTATTATGACGCCACCTTATGCTAGTCATTTTGCCGGCCTGGTCGAGGCTGGTGTTAAGAGTTGCAAGCACCACTTGCGACGTGTGATAGGTGATGTCAAGCTAACTTACGAACATTTTAGCACGATTTTGACCCAATGCGAAGCCATCCTGAATTCCAGGCCTTTGAGTCCTTTGTCCTCAGACCCGCAAGACTACACCCCTTTAACCCCGGCTCATTTCCTGGTTGGACGTCCGCTGACAGCTCCTGCGTGCGCTGACCTCATCGGCGCGCCCGTGCACCGTCTGTCACGATACCAGCGAGTGGAGCAAATGCGACAACATTTCTGGGCCAGGTGGTCGAAGGAGTTCATATCCGAGCTGCAGGTCAGGACAAAGTGGACGCGAAATATGGACGACCTAAAGGTGGACACCCTCGTCTTGATCAAGGAAGACCATGCTCCGCCCCTCAAATGGAGCTTAGGGCGAATCACCAAGACTTTCCCGGGCAAGGACGGCGTCTCCCGAGTAGCCGATATACGCACATCCCGCGGCACTGTACGCCGAGCGTTTTCGAAAATCTGCCCGCTACCTACGCATGATGACTAACTTAATCGTCTCATCTTCACATTGGAAGTTGACTCTTCCAAGGCCGGGAGCTTATGTTTCGGCAATACCTAAAGCGCATAGAAACGACGGCGGCCCGTGACCTTCAACCTGGCTCGCGCCTAGCGACCCGCGCGCCCATCCCCGGCTGCGATGCACCTACCACGAGTACCATGACGTCACATACATGTTATCGCGTCATGTCACCAGCAGCCAATGAGAAGCATACATCAGATATGTCGTGATCGACAGCCAATGGTGTAGCGGCTCGTCATCCCTGCGCGCACCAATGACGACACAGGATGACACTTACAATTTGCATATCACTCTCAACTAGCTACCACGTAGCCCATACCTATCTTTTTGTTGCTCATTTTTTTTATATATTTAATGTACGTAAAAACAATGTAAAATCCCGAATTAAATGTAGTTAATTCGAAGAACCTGCTGCCTTCGTCATTTCATCAACCTGCCATCCACATCAGCGCAAATCCTGGCCATCAGCCCCAACGTATGTCTATACGCGCAGACAAATATAATATGATTATTCCTAGTCCTGTCTTAGAATACAATCTTCGTAGATTAGGTAGGTACCTACATATCTTGAAAATCCTAAAACATATCTCGTCCCAGCCTCTTATATTGATTAGGCCCGGTTAATAAAATGCTGATTCACGAATGCGAGTGAGCAGCTTCTTCCAGTCCATTTCACTTTTATTTTCAAACTTCCAATTCGGTGGGTCGAGCGATTGAACCTATTATTACGAATGACTTTACTTACTGGTGGGTGAACAGGAAAATATTCAGCCTATGACGACGATTAAATATTATATTATTTAAATAATTTTGGAACATGAACGCAGCGGTAATCTACATATTACGGTTTCACAGAAACGTTAAATTCTTAACAACGAGAACCACGTCAAAGTAAAAGCTCAGCTTGCGATATTATTCTCTGCAGCAGTGGTGGATTTGCAGTTCTGGCCGCCCCCCTATGCTATGCGGCCCTGTAGCAACTGGTAGCCGCCCCTTTCTCAGCACCCATCATATACGAGGGGTGTTCAAAATATTCTCGGTATGAGAATGAAAACAAACAAGTACGAAAAGTTTGATATTTTTATTTTTCAATACACTCCCCCCCTATGTTCATACACTTAAAAGATCGATCAATTATTTTTTTTAATCCCTCGTAAAAATATTTTTTATCTTTCGTGTAAAAATGCTCCTCCACTGCCGCCTTCAATGCTTCATCGTCAGAAAATTTATTTCCACGCAGATCCTTTTTAAGATTGGGGAGCAAAAAGAAGTAGCTGGGGGCTAAGTCCGGACTATACGGTGGGTGAGTAACAGTTTTAAACCCACATTCAACAATAGCTGCCTTGGCAATATGAGCAGTATGGACGGGGGCGTTGTCATGCAGAATCAGAATACCTTTGGTTAACTTTCCTCGCCTCTTTTCTTTAATTACATCCTTTAATTGACGTAGAATGTTAGCGTAGTACTGTCCTGTGATATTTACACCTTTTTCTTTATAATCGATTAGTAATACTCCTTCACAATCCCAAAATATCGTGGCCATGACCTTGCCAGCTGAAGGGATGACCTTGAACTTCTTGGGATGAGCTGAACCCTTAATGTGCCACTGCATGGACTCTTGTTTACTCTCTGGGTCATAATGATGAACCCAGGTTTCATCTCCAGTAACTATTCTTTGCAGCACCTCATCAGGATTTTCACCGCACAGGTCAATAAAATCGGAACAACAAGCTACACGCATGTCTTTTTGAAGCCGAGTCAGCATTCGCGGAACCCATCTTGCACTTACTTTTGACATATTAAGATGGTCATGTATAATATCATGTACGGTACCAATAGAGAGATTGGTTACTTGTGCTATAGATTTTACCTTCACTCGACCATCTTCCAATATAAGTTTTTCCACTTTATCAATATTTTCTTGTGAAGTAGCTACTACAGGCCGGCCAGGTCTAGGGTCATCTTCAATACTCTCCCTTCCGCGTTTAAACTCGCTTGACCACTTTTGAATGGTAGATAAAGAAGGAGCAGACTCACGGTAAACACAATCCATTTCCTCTTTTATGGTTTTTTGATTTTTACCCTGTTTTGTCAAGAATTTTATCACGCATCGATGTTATAATTTAGTTAACATTGTCAATTCGCACATGATGTTCATGTTTGTTCAGCAATTGCAGAAAAACAAAAGACCATCTCGGTTCGAATTATACTTTTTTTTAATGTCAATGAATAAACCTTAGCGGCCAGTAACGAAAGAAATTTTAGAAGAGGTCGTAAGATATCAATACCGAGAATATTTTGAACGCCCCTCGTAGGTGCATTGCCGCTTTGCTGCCGCCCCTAATGTCTTGCCTTGCCGCTCTAGACTCGGGCCTAGCGCAAATCCGATACTTACGGGTTATCGGCTAGTCCCGATTTAGGGTCAAACTAGTAGGTACATTAATAGGAATAATGAGGTAGTATATCAAATTTGATTCAACTTTTATACTTTGTCACTCATGTACCTATATAAAATGCAACCATCTCAATAGTTTTTTGAGGTAAATATAAAGAGAGCCTTTACGGTGCGGGGAAAATACATTTTAAACAATAGAGTGTGTGCGGAAAGAGAAGTTTCGTGGAATGTATGGAGCCCAATACACTCCACGACTCTTCTCTTTCCGAACAGACTCTACAAATACCTATTATAGCTCAACGTTAGCTTGCCGATAAAACGCGTTGCACTAACATATGAACCGAAGGCTACCGTAAAATGGGGTGAGTAGGCGCAAAACTGACATTCAAACCTCGATAACATTTTATTTTTACATATGCAAACTGAATGGTGTATATAATAAGTGTTCCGGACGTTTGTATTTTAGTTTTTATCTTATTTTGGGTAGTTCCATTTCATAACTTTGACGATAAAGAGGAAAACCCACTTCACCCCGTAGTGCCTCGTATTTGGGGTGAGAGGGCTTTTCATACAAAGGTGATTTTGGAAGAATGTTGGATCGATTTTTTTTTATTATGCGTATTACTATAGCTCCATTTTAAATTGGAATACATTATTTTTGTAGCAGTAGCCTTAAAATCCCTTCTCACCCCCCTCTCAAACCTTCTCTCCCCATTCATAACCCACCTCTCCCCGCGAAACCTACTCACCCCGTTTTACCGGTTTTACGGTAGGTGCTTATACACGTATAATAAAAATAAATTGCAACCAACGCGGCGCGATATTTGATATAATACGGGGGGAACCTAATTCTACAGAGAGCATTGACTGTTGTTTTGTACACACGTTCAAAGTTGTAAGCGGGCTACTTACAAAAATTTGTTGACTTCCATAAAGTGTACCCCGACACGCATAACAGCAGTAACAGCCATCGCTAAAGCACTTTGGATTTGGAATTTATTGCACGAGAATACGGTAAACAATTGAACGTGTTTTCCTACGACTTTTACGGATGTTATGCGTGGCAGGGCAATACTGTGCTGTCTTTAAAGTTACAGGTACACGTTTTGGCACTCCAGGGCAGGGATCGGAACCGGTTTTTTGCAAAAACTTCGAAATAACCATATTTTTCGAATTATTTTATACTCGAAATGTAGGACTCAGTTGTGTGTTTAGGTAACGACTTCGTATTATTAGATTGCCCAATTAGAAATGAAGTAATTAGCAAAGAACGAAAAAATACCGTTTCCGTTCCCATACAAAAAATACCGGTATCCGATCCCTGCTCCAGGGTATTCTGCGAGTCATAATAAAAAAACCGGCCAAGTGCGAGTCGGACTCGCCCATGAAGGGTTCCGTAATTTATGACGTATTAAAAAATCTACTTACTAGATTTCGTTCAAACCAATTTTCAGTGGAAGTTTGCATGGTAATGTACATCATAATATATTTTTTTTAGTTTTATCATCCTCTTATTTTAGAAATTACACACATTTTACCACTTTGGAAGTGTCTCTCGCGCAAACTATTCAGTTCAGAAAAAAATGATATTTGGAAACCTCAATATCATACATACATACACTCTCTCTGTGACATACGGATGGACGGACGGACGGACGGACGGACGGACAGACGGACAGACGGACGGACGGACGGACGGACAGACGGACAGACAGACAGACAGACAGACAGACAGACAGACAGACAGACAGACATGACGAATCCATAAAGTTTCCGTTTTTTGCCATTGTACCCTAAAATACGTGCGTAGGTTTAACTCTAGAAATTTTAAACGAAACAATAGGTACATATTTATATATATATATATATATATATATATATATATATATATATATATATATATATATATACCTACTTAACTACTTAATTCAGAGACAATAAAACAGCGCGTTAAGTTAAGTAGGTACATATATCTATTTATCCTACTTGCAGGCCTTATATTTTTGTAAAATGCAGACTTATTGGAATTTATTGATTTATTTATTTTTTCTCACCCTCTTCTGTGTTCTTCGTGTAACATAACCTAACCTTCCCGTAAACCTACGCAAATTAATCACTAATAAAGGTACCTATATAGTCTACACTTATGGGTCATAAAGCCAGTGACCCAGTGGACCTCCGGAGTTGATGCATTAATTATAAATGCCCTGTGATGAGTTTACTTTAAGTATACGAACTTGCGCAACCTTTAGGGATTGTCTCTGACCCCGGTGCTCGAGGACATCTTTATAGAAGTCAACTGTTTAATGATGAATCTTGATGTTTTACTGACATGTTTTTTTCAATATTTTTATTAAGGGACATTCCATTACTTATAAATAGATACTTTAGATTCTTATAAACGACCATGTAAAACATACTTAATAAATCCTCACGTGCCCTCAATGTGCGCGGGAGTTCACCTCGAAGATCGGCTACGTCAGCCATCTTCGGGCGCACGAGCGCCGAGCAAACTAGGAGTCGTAGTGGTCGCCATGGCCGAAATCGGCCGGAAGGATCATCATCATCATCATCATCACTTAATAAAATAAACGATTAGGTACAACCTGAAATAGATGTCATATATTAAAGAAACAGTAATGAAGCCCTCCAGTGGTGAAGGCTGGATTCAAACCGGTGTCCAGGGATCGGATACCGGTATTTTTTGTATGGGAACGGAAACGGTATTTTTTCGTTCTTTGCTAATTACTTCATTTCTAATTGGGCAATCTAATAATACGAAGTCGTTACCTAAACACACAACTGAGTCCTACATTTCGAGTATAAAATAATTCGAAAAATATGGTTATTTCGAAGTTTTTGCAAAAAACCGGTTCCGATCCCTGCCGGTGTCTTTAACTAACACACTTAGGCCACTAGGTACGCCACGGCGTAACCGGTCCCAATGTCTCGACTATATGCCATCTTAGTAAGACAAAGGTGTCTTCAACCAACCAGGTGACCAACTCTAAGGGCGAGCAGCGCTTGCACCTCCTATACGAATCCCTTACGGAATTATGATATATCTATACCTATGTATTGTATGTAAATAATTTGATTTGTTCCCAAAGTTATGTACCTAAACGATTACCAATTAATGCGTTGAGTGTTGAGTTCTATGTACCTACATATTAACATCTCGCTTTGAACTACGGCTGCTATCTTCCTCTTTAGTTCTTACTCTTGCGGTAAAAGATAAGCTTTTTTAGGATCTGTCTAGAAGTACCTGAAAATGTTAACCTTCGTTTATAACAGCTCAAGCCTAAAAAGTGCAGTTCTTTGAAACACCAGACACTGAAAGCTATCACATTGCTTTGAAGATAGCTCTTAATACGGGCGCTTGCACTAAATTAAAAAGGTCGAGAAGCGTTCTGTCTTTGTGCGCCTTTTATTTCTGGTATCATGAACTTCACAAACAGCCCCTGCACAGGTACGAGTGTCGTCATAAAATGTTTAATTCTCAAGCGGTTCCTTGCGAACAAATGTGAGTCGCTAACCCTACCTGCTGGGCTCATCTGATCACATGGCACAGCGCACACGATCAAAGCCGCTCGTCCCCTTCTGTGCGATCGACTGTGTGCTCGAATTCAATGAATTAACTCGTATGACACACTTGTTCAAATTGCCTTCTAGTTCACAGGTTATGATCATAATCAAACCTGTTTTTGTAAAGGCACCGGTTGAGGGTATTTTATAACGTCGCTGGAAGACAGTTCCAATATTATTGTAAAAGTTTAGGGAAGGGTTGCCGTAACAGGATTACAGGATTAAGAGGGTAGTGAGTAGAAAACACTCCTAAATTATATATAATTAATAAAATAATCAGTATATAACCAAACACCAATATTTTTTTTTCTCATCATGATGATATTGCATTGCCATCGTATGGTCATAATGCAGGGTTATTACAATTAGGAGTATAGACGATTAGTTACAAAACATTAGATATGCATCCCTATCCTTGTGTCGCTGTAGTTAGAAACAAATAACGATATTCGTCCGTCATCGTTAAACTAGCCGATCCGATTGTCAGTGGTAACCATAACCAGAAGCTAAAGTATTAAACTATTTGTGAAGTGCTCTATATACTAGAATCAGCCTGGATATTTCAATATGAATAGCTTGTGCAAATTGGCCCAGTTCCCTAGCTAAATTTAGTTTTAGATCAGCTAAACTGTTCTAGTATGAAAGAAAAATTGCAGCGCACAGTATTATTTAAGCTTAGCGGAATCAATTTGTATTCGCGCAATCGCAACCGCGGTGCACGATGGCGGCATGCATAGAATAACTTGGAGCATTTCATTTTATAAGTTTTAAGGTTTGGAGTTGCACTAGTATTAGCATAACTTTATATTCAGTGGCGTCGCACGAGTACTTAACTTACTGGTAACGTCGTAAATTTTACAAAACTTACAAACACGCAGGATGCACTCAGAGATTCGTAAGTTATAGCTGTCCATGAACTGATATTATGAATAAAAATTTAATAAATTCATATTTGTGGTTCCATAACTCTATGTTTATCTACGTTGTAAGAACTTACTTAAAAGTAAATGATTTTTAGCGTCGAAACAACAAAATAAATCTTGATTAGAACCCTGAGAACAAAGATAATTTTCTCAAGACACTTCCAAGCTTCCAAGCCCGTTTTAGTTCGTTAAATTTCAATAAATTTTGCACACTGCAAATACCGTGTAGTTACCAATATTAGCACAAGGAGTTGAATAACAACTTTGCTCCCTTGTAAAACAAAATAAAACATCTTGTATTCTAGTAACATGCCTTTTTACAAATTTTAATCCTTAGTAGTAAAAAGTTGCGTCAGCGGGCCGTGCTACGAATTTACAGACCCAGTTCTACCCAATTATTGAACCATGTTCTCATTTGGTTCTTATACTTACCTTAAAAGTGAATAGTAATTTCATAAGTCCTTCATAGGCAACATAGCGCCCATCACGCCCAATTTATTAGTTTTATTACTTTAGCTAAAAAAAAAAAATGGTATAACATCTCAAAACGTGTTTAATTTTGTAATTAGGTGTACCAGTTGTAACTGGTACAAGCCACACAGAAAACTAAAAATGTCAAACTGCAGTCTGGTTGACGTTTCTTACGTATTTGTAAATAAATTGTAATTATGCATTTTTCGGAATAATAATAAAATAATCTATGGCTGATGACGAAGATGAAGGAGAAGGGGGGTTGTATGAAGAGGGACACTGGATTTGGGATGAAAATGCTAATCAAATTACATTTGTAAGGCAAGTAAAAAAGGCTAAATTACTTTTCTTTATATGTGAGAGTAACGGTAACATTCCATTTCTGACCGCAGCTGCACTACTGGTACTGAACGCGCCGCTGTTACTGTCAATTTCCATAGTAAAATGAACAGTAGTGCAGCTGCGGTTGGAAATGGACTGTCACCTTAAATGGTGTATGAAGAGCCGCGGCCGCTGCTGGAAACCATCGCCAGTGGGGACTTCTGGCCGAAGGGTGTGGTGTTTCGGCGGTTCCGTGGGAATCTGCCAAATCCTACACCGGAACATGCGACACAACAGAAAACCTCCGTGTCGCCGAAATAATTTTTAGCTTGTAAGATTTTTATTATTGTATGTATGTTAGTTTGTAAGGTATGTATAGGTGAACCAGGATCTATTGAGGGTGCGCCATGTTACGGAAATTTGTTGGTACTAATTTCTAGCAATGGCAACAATTTTCTCTATGATAGTTGTCAATATTGACAATGTAAACATTGCTTTGTCTAGTTTCGTGTGAATTATTATTAGACTGCAATAATCATGCCGAAAGTTTTAGATTTTACAGAGAAAAAAGTTGTAAATAGTGTATATAGTTATTTATTGGAAAAAAAACGTGCGGGAGAGAAATTTCTTCCATTAGAAAACATAACGAAATTAGCATCTGAATTGACGGGTAAGTTTCAAACTTATGGACAAATGTCACTATAGTCAGGTCGTCACGATTTGGTTGATGTCTTGTAATCATTTGATTTGTGTATTAGGTGTATCGCATGCATCGGTATCACGGATTGCTAGCGAAGGGCGTTAGGGCGGAATTAAATGGCCAAACCTAAAAAAAAGAAAACAAAAAAAAGAAAATTGACTTTACGCTATTCATTTTATCTAAATCGAGTCAGCCATTTAAGCGTAAAAACCGAAGAAATATCCAAACATCAAACTTCGCACTTATTAAAGTTGTCGGAATAAAACAAAAATCATCTGCCAATTTCCATTGTCCCCACTATACAAATTGTTGCTATATAAAATTCAAAACGAGCGCCCTCTTGACAATACTCCCAAAGTTCTGGTTTACCTATATCTATGGGCCTTAGTTGCCTGACAATAAATGATATTTGATTTGATTTATTCATAGTTCAGCTATTGTACCTATACTGGGAGATATGAAGATAAATAAACTATTTTCTGTTATATTATCTTCTAGTAATTAAATTGTATTGTGCAGTGACCGTCCGGTTGTCGTAGACGAGGCTATTCAAATGCCGACCAAAATGCCGACGGGAGCTATAGAGTTCAGAGACGACGTGGATTTAATAGAACAGGTGACTATTTTTTTAACCTTTCAATTATATATAGATGGTAAAACCAATTTGTCAGTAAATAGGAACAAAAAAAACTATACTCATCCTTTTCTTTTGGGTGCTCGTACTAGTGCAAGACAAAGATAGTATGACTCTCTCCATCTAAAAAAGTGTATTTTTTATTCGGTAGACTAAAATGACATTTCATAGTATGAAATGACATTTTATGTTCATACTAAGAACTGTCATTTCAGTCTACCGAATAAAAAAATAGACCTTATGTTTGAAATAAAACAGTCCTTTAACACTATAGTAGATTACCAAACTTTCTATAGGTACCTACATAACTACTGTTAAAAACGGAGTATTCACAATTTATATACTTGGTCAACCAGATCTTGACAGTAGAAAAAGGCGGCAAATTTGAAAAATGTAGGCGCGAAGGGATAACGTCCCATAGAAAATTTGAATTTCGCGCCTTTTTTTACTGACAAGATTTGGTTGACCAGCTATATTTGGTTTTGCGAGTTCACGAGCAAGTTAGCGTACAACTATTCGGTATTTTTCTAAGATTCCCACGATACAGGCTGTGCCTAGTGTGGGGATCACTGTACTGCTTTTATTGATACTTTTGTATTTCCTGAAATAAATATGTTTTGAATCTTTGAATTTTTGAACTATGCTGAAATATCGTGAACTCCTAAAAACAAATATACAAATGGTAATTGCTTATTTTAAATCGTATTTTAAATATATTATATCTATAGCTAATGCCAATTAACATTTCAGTTAAGATATCGGAGACGTTATCAACGGAAACTGAAACCTGAACAGCCGGATGTAGTTACAGTGCAAGTAAGTGTGATATCCGGACCGCAGTTTAGCTTTAGGTATAGGTAGGTAGTATTAGGTACCCTAGGTACACACACGAGGCTTTGTTTATAAGGAAAATATCCTGACGACACCAAACTAATCCTAATGAGTCCTAGAGTAATGCGAACTTCCTACGTCGATAAGTTTCTATGGCGGAATTTTCCTAACTTTTTGTACTTTTTGCTCTACGGAGCTACGCCGTAGCGCTACGAGCGTAGCTTCGAAATGGCCATTTCGCTCGGACTTCTCCCGTACTTGTAGTACTTGCGAGACACCCGCGCGAATGATATCTAACTAATATGATTCCAATATTAATCAAAATTGTTATGAAGTATGTACTTTCGAATTGGTGTCCTTTGTCACGACGACTGACAAGTGACTAAGACAACTAGAGAAAAAATCAAATTATTTTTATTAAATATTTTGATTTGTGCTTTTAAGTACTCTGTAGTCATACTACCTATAAATTATAAAATAAACTGAAGTAATTGTGATATACAAAATATATATTCAGAGACCATACTTAATTTTATATCTGCAACGCAGGCTTCGTCAGGTAAACACAAATTTACAATCAGCTACAGGCATCGTCACAAAAACTACAGCGATAAAATCCGCAACAGGCTTCGTCAACTCACTCTAAAAATACACATTAATAAGAAACAAAAAAAAACCTACAAATAAAATACACCTCCAACTCACCACTATCACTCTTTGTGATATACTAAAGAAAAAACCGGCCAAGTGCGAGTCGGACTCGCGCACGGAGGGTTCCGCACCATCAACAAAAAATATAGCAAAACAAGCAAAAAAACGGTCATTGCACCCATCCAAGTACTGACCCCGCCCGACGTTGCTTAACTTAGGTCAAAAATCACGTTTGTTGTATGGGAGCCCCACTTAAATCTTTATTTTATTCTGTTTTTAGTATTTGTTGTTATAGCGGCAACAGAAATACATCATCTGTGAAAATTTCAACTGTCTAACTATCACGGTTCGTGAGATACAGCCTGGTGACAGACGGACGGACCGACGGACGGACAGCGGAGTCTTAGTAATAGGGTCCCGTTTTTACCCTTTGGGTACGGAACCCTAAAAATGACCAAGCCAATGACGGTCAAATAGTACCTACTTGTTTGATATGTGCAGGATTGCAAGGACCTTGCGCTGTACACGGCGCCGGTGACCATCCTGAGCCCCGCCCTGATAAACATGCTGCATATACCGACTACTGAAAGATTTATCAAGGCATTAATTTTATGTTGCCAATATTATTTACAGGTAATAAAAAATAGGTATTATTTCTTTAGCATGCAATAAAGTTGCTCAACATTGCCTAGTTTTAAAATTAGTGGTTCTATATTAGTTGGAAGCATAGACTAGGAATCCTCTAGACGGAGTTTAGAGCAATTATTTCATGAAACCGATGCTGCCAAAAATACGGGGGTGCGGGGGGACGAGGTGAGCGAATCCCGTGCCGTGATTGGTCCGTTCAAAGACGCGGACCAATCACGGCACGGGATTCTGACACTTTGACTCGAAGATGGAGTAAAACTACCGTATATTGGCAGAGGGGGTAGCGTTACTATGCTTCGTCTAGAGGATGTCTTGTCTGTGGTTGGAAGTATGAACTGTAACGTCAGCAGAGCAGCAGTTTAGCACGTTTATGCTCATTACATACTCAAAATTAATAAAATCAATCAAATCAAATATTTTTAGTTAGCTCTGCTCGCAGGTGTCGGACGAGATGGCGCACCGCATGCTGGATCTGGAGACGCGCGTGCGCACGCCCTACTGCGACGTGGTGGAACAAGAGTTCGGCACCAACCTCAACGATTTGCGTGTGCTAGTCGCTAAGGAGTATTGCACTATGCTTATAGGTACAAGTTACAAAAGTGGTATGCACTTTATGAGTGAATTTAATTCATAAAGTATGTACGTATGAACTTTTACAGTTACAAAAATTTTATGGTGCCTTTTAGATCTATGTTTTTTTTCTATCGAACGAAAGTTGTTAAATCAGGTGTCGAATCGTTGAAGTTACAACAGGAAGGCCTAAAGATTAAGTATTATTCCGTTTTTGGAAATAAAAAATGATCTGAAAAGTGCCACGAGTTTTCAAAAACTGCTGGCTGATCGCACTGCATCGACCAATCCAGACTTAAAATAAGCATAACATATACTATGGGCCCTAGGTGACTATATACACTCTTATAAAGATAAATATATACTTAGAAACATAGATAACATTCACTCGGAAACAAATATTCGTGATAAAAATACAAATAAATGTCCGTACCAGGATTCTAAACCGGCTTCGTAGGCAGGGTCACTACCGACTAGGCTAGGAGGCCGTTCTATAATGACAGGGGTATTGACAGGTGGCGCAGACACTAAGAAGTACCACCACATGGGCCCGGCGAAGAAGCGGCGGTCGCTCTCCGACAAGGACGCGCGGCTTTTCGAGACGCTGCTGCGGATGTGCGTGCAGATCGTCTGGCTCGCTTTAGGACGCAGGGCGTTTAATCAGATAGGTAACCAACAAACATCATTTTCCTTGCGTTGTCCCGGTTCTGAAACCCTTACCCCACTGCGAAAAATGTGGTCATGGTGATAGGCATTCTAACCTTTTTTTAGAGACTGGGGTCAATTGGAAAGTGTTGAACATTTTTAAGTCACTACTCCGCTAATTTGTTTGGTAAGAAGTTTTAATTATAGCCAGGTTATCTGGCTACATAATACGAAACTTTGGCTACAAATTAATTTCATTATTATGAGCGTTTTACAAAACCCAGGAAAAAGTTTTGATTGACCAATGTAGAGGGTTATATTAAACAAAAACGGGCGATTGAAACATCTGGGGTTAGGAGTCTTTTTACGAGTACAAATATGGTTATTCATAATATCAATTTATCTGCCACAAAATGATCCACGTTTCAATTGACCCCGGTGCCCTACTACTCGTATTGTATCTATGGGATAGGCGCGAGTGATCGTGGGCGACTGTCCTAACGATAATATTTACCTGTCAACAGAGCTGGAGGTGAATCGATTGTTCAAATCGGAAATCTTCAACACTATAGAGCACACTCTAAAGACCAACTACGTCGAGAAAATGACGAACGAGGAAAGGAACGTCCTCCTGGGCGAATGCGTGCGAACTGACAAGAAGCTCACCACGAAATCTCCCATCATGAACGAAGTGTTCTGTTACAGGGACATTGACTATCGTATGATGGGAATTGGAGTTATCAAAATGCACCAGTAAGATTTATTATTCATGGGTTACAAATGGTTAGATTTTTATAATATCGGTGTAGTCTAAATTTGTTTTCTTATTTTTGCGTTTTGTTTGTACTTACTCGCAAAACTAAGTTCAATTCATTTAAAAATACATTATGTATTTCACGATCTGGTCCATAATAAGTTTTCTTATATTTTCCTGTACACAAGAGAAATTTAAAATGGCAGGCAGGTGTTATAGTTTCCTCCCGGCCGTCTGTCCGTATGTCACGATCGTTTTACTCGGAAAGTATAAGATACATTGGAAAAGTCGAATTGAATATAACCAAACAACACAAAACATTAATATAGATAAACATACTTAACCTTTTGGACGCCAATGACAGATATACCTATACGCACCGTAGGTCCAACGCCAAAGACGTATTAATCGGTCATAGACCACAGAGCAACATAGACCTAGGTGCATATGCATAAAGTTCAATTTCAGTTTTGACACTTCGGTGACGTGGCGTCTGAGAGACAGCTTTTGTGTTTGAGACGGCGTCGAAAAGGTTAAATACGTATAACCTTTAACATACATAGACAATTACTACTATATGGGTAAGTATTTTTTTTATGATGCAAAAATTCGTTGTTTTTCAGATTGCCGATACGTCTCAGGTATATACATAATATTGTGGCCGGGCCAGAGGAGAATTACGCGGCGCTGGACGTCTCGCTCGGCATCGTGGGGCTACCCCGCTCCGTCTTCGACACCATGCTCAAACCGCTGCCTGTGGCGGAAGATCCGAAATCAAAGAAATCTTTGTAAGTGTAGGTACATAACGGCTTCCGTAGCCTAGTCGATAGTGACATTACCTACAATGCTGCCCTGGATTCTAAACCAGTAAAAACATATTAAACCAAGCTAAATTGACATATCACAATACAATAGGGAGTATTACTGCAATGTTTTGCCATAGAGAAAAAAATACATAGAGTGCTCACTCCATACATCAGTTTTAGTACCAAAAAGACTATTAGCATCTAGCATCGAGTAGCGGAACTATCAATACTGCTACTTGACAATAGATGTCGCCACCGACCGGAAAGTCTTATGCTGTTGAGATAAGACTTTCCGGTCGGTGCTACATCTATTGTCAAGTAGCAGTACTGATAGTTCCGCTACTCGATGCTAGATGTAGACACTGAAATAATAGTCTGAACTGATGTATGGAGTGAGCACTCTATGTATTTTTTTCTCTATGGTGTAGGTACATAACGGCTTCCGTTGTCTAGTCGATAGTGACATTACCTACAATGCTGTCCTGGATTCTAAACCAGTAAGAACATATAAGAGTTAAACCAAGCTAAATTGACATATCACAATACAATAGGGAGTATTACTGCAATGTTTTGCCGCCAGAGTGCAGCACTAGCGACGTAAGTATACCATAGAGTAACTTATACACACTGTAACTTAAACTGTTTTTTGACATGTTTTCACAGACAATAAAATATGCCATTGATACATGATACATCAAGGCGGTTTGTTTACAAAGGGCCTACCCGGGACACGCAAAATCGAAACTCAGCTATCTGCCTCTTTATCGCTCCAATATGCAAGAGCAGGGATCGGATACCGGTATTTTTTGTATGGGAACGGAAACGGTATTTTTTCGTTCTTTGCTAATTACTTCATTTCTAATTGAGCAATCTAATAATACGAAGCCGTACCCTAAAAACACAACTGAATCCTACATTTAGAGTTTAAAATAATTCGAAAAATATGGTTATTTCTAAGTTTTTGCAAAAAACCGGTTCCGATCCCTGTGCAAGAGTGATAGAGAGGTTACATAACAAAATTTCGATTTTCTAGTTTGCGGTAGACCCTGAATTATTGTGGGAGTGGCGCTCCCTACGCAGACTTTCGCGTAATATTCCCTATTATATAACAAAATATCACTCATTTGAACACTAGATTTAAAAATTTCCAGAATTTTCTAAGAGTTTTCCAACATTTTGGAAATTTTCCGCAACTAGCAAGGAATCCTCCACTTACGGATTATACATTATTATTAACAAGCTTTTATTAGGTCGACCTGTATGTAACTAACATGTAATGGAATCTTGCATGTTAAATTTGATCCACTTCCCGGTTTCCGATTGAGCTGAAATTTTGCGTACACATGTAAGTCGGGTGACAATGCAATATTATGGTACCATCGAGCTGATCTGGTGATGGTGACAGGAGGTGGTCATAGGAACTCTGTGATGAAACAACGCAACCTAATTGTAGGGGCAGGCGTGTCTCACTCGGCGATTTCGTCGCTTTGCTTCAGGTAGCTAAAAGTACATCCGTTCTGCCCCAATTTTGGGAAAAGCCATAAGCCGCGCGTGGCGCTATCGCCACCTAGCGGCCATATCTGTGCTGATCGTAACAGACGCGTTTTGTTAGAGAGTGAGTCTTCTGTACTTAGTACTATTATTTATTCTGTGTTAGAGGTTTTTAGAATTGTCTCGATGAGTATTAGTTGTCTGTCGTAAGAAAAGAACAGTCAGCGATAAAAGCTTGTACCAAAAATGAAAGTTTTGACAAAAACTTATTTTTGTTTCAGAGCGTCTATGAGCAGTGCAAAAAGCTCCGGTAGCATGAAGAAGAGCGGAACAGCGTGGACTCAACGAAAATTGTATGCCGACATTAACTTGCCATTAAAATCAGAGCACGGGTAAGTAAAGGCATAGAGAAATATAATAAGACAAGAGTGCTCACTCCATACATCTGTTCAGACTATTAATTTCAGTGTCTACATCTAGCATCGAGTAGCGGAACTATCAGTACTGCTACTTGACAATAGATGTAGCACCGACCGGAAAGTCTTATCTCAACAGCATAAGACTTTCCGGCCGGTGCTACATCTATTGTCAAGTAGCAGTACTGATAGTTCTGCTACTCGATGCTAGATGCTAATAGTTTTTTTGGTACTAAAACTGATGTATGGAGTGAGCACTCTATGTATTTTTTTCTCTATGGTAAAGGGGGTTATTACTGTTTAACCTTCTTCAGGACTTTTTCTGCTAAGAGGAACAGAAAGAGGAGATTCTTTCACACTCCCTCTCAATAGTAAGATAGCAAAAAATTTACAGAAAGGATAAATAATTATTAATCTTGACATCGAAAACTTTCGTGTTTTGATACAGGGTCTATCGAGTTTTTTGAAGTGAAAACTTCTTTAGCGGCGCTGGGCACTTTTTCAGGTGGGGAAAAAATTATAAACTCGAGACAGCGTAAGGCGATCACGTGACCGTAAGGCGATCACGTGACCGTAAGGTTTAGATGGCCACTCATTTAGATGGCATTTAAATCAATAAAGAAAAACTCAATGACATTACATGAAAAAGGTTCTAATCTTGTACGGGCTGAAATACGAGGATCTCACAGTTGTATTCTAACTTTATATCACTCAAATATAATTCAATAAAGCTACATCTTGATGAAATCCCTAATAAAAGTGAATTCAAAATACTGGTGAATAAAACTCAAAATATCATGACCAAATATAAATATATTTGGTCATGATGTTTTAGATAGATGCGAGGTTTGCAAGGTAACTTCACAATTTCTATTCGAATTTTAAACAACTAACGCTACAAATTTGAATTTCGAATTTTAAACAAGCTCACTGGCCAGCAATTTCGGAACTAAAGTTTTTCAATAGAAAGGAGGATGGGTCAATAATACATAGTGCTGCAACATTTTGGACTAGTCATTGAGTTTTCACTTCTGTCGGCACTTCCGGAGTGCAACCCGTTGTTTTTTTTTGTTAGCCTGGTTTAGTGTCCCACTGCTGTTGCCGCTGCTGGTCGAGATGTTATTTATTCCCATTTTATTACTATTCCAATTTACTTTTATATTAGTGCGACGGAGATGTGATGCGAGTAGTAACATAGGGTCCCGTTGTTTCTCATAAAGTTTTAATTCATAATGTATTGTTTCTCATATTATCATTAGTCATAAAACTGAAACCGTTAATATTTCAGCATTTTCGTTAGGTTATCCTATAGATAGGTTAGGTTAGAAAGGTTTGTTTTATGGCAATCCTGAAAAGTGACACGTTTCTGAACCAAATGAATTATGACTAACGAAAATTCGGGCAAACAATACATTATAGCTTAAAACTATTTGGGAAACAATTGAGACCCAATAACATACCATAAAAAACCAGGACGATTCAGTTTATACATTTTATAATTTGTGACGTTATATATGAAAAGGGACCTTATTGTCGATGGCGCTTACGCCATTATTAACGATGCGCCGATATAAATACAATGCCGCGCGACGCTGTGTGGCGTAAGCGCCATCGACAATAAGGTCCCTTTTTATAGATAATGCCCCATTTGACGTTAGAGAATGAATACGAGTAGAAACTGGTAATAAAATGTATGAAATTTACCGGTAAATTACCGATGTTCCATAATAGTTATATATTTACGATACAAGTGCGGAAAAGAGGAAATTCAAAACGAGTGGCGATAAATTAAAACACGACCGAAGGGAGTGTTTTAAATCGACACGAGTTGCGAATTATCTATTCGCACGCTTATCGTACAACGTTTTACAGTACATATGCCCCTTTAAATATTTGACATAGCAACGAAAAGTGCTTATTTTACGCACTAGTGCGGAAAAGTAGCACCATATGTACTGTAAAATACATTTTTATCAGTTGCATTGTTAACGTGTTGCAGCGACCCGATGCCCTCCTCGTTCCCTAGCGAGCCCGAGGCGCCGAGGCCGTGCAACGACACGCAGCGCCGCCGCTGGCTCAACCGTCTCCAAAGGCTGCGGCGCGGGCAAAGGGCCTCCGCCGGAAAACGCGCCTAAATACGTTATATTATATTATATACCTATAATAAAGAAAAAAAGGAAAAATGATCTAAACAATGTTTGTCTTTCTAAATTATTTAATAATAGCTTTGTCAATAGTCTTTGTTAATTAGGTAATATGTTACTGCAAAAATGTGAAATTCTCAATTTTCGAGTTTAACATTTCACAGTCGCCATCAGATATATCGGAGCGGCCAAGGAGATGGGCACTCGAGCTTCTATTGTTAAGGCGTTAGAGTGCTTGTTCAGATATGGGGCATTATCTATGAAAAGGGACCTTATTGTCGATGGCGCTTACGCCGCACAGCGTCGCGAGGCATTGTATTTATATCGGCGCAGCGTTAATAATGGCGTAAGCGCCATCGACAATAAGGTCCCTTTTCATAGATAATGTCACATACTGTGAACACCTTGGCCGCTCCGATATACCTGATGGCGGCTGTACCTACTGTTTACAAGTTTAAATAATGTACTATCGCCGTAAATAACGATGTACCTAGTACGAATTGTACTCGTAAGGTCATAAGAATCAAGAACTTCGATTGACGGCCGGTAGACAGGGTAATTGCATGATAATTTTCCATCCTCGGACTTCGGAAACGAAACTGACATTAGTGATATGTGAAGCTGACACGGTAGAGTATAGTATAATTCATTTAAAGCTTGTATTGAGGTTATTTTTGACGGCTGCTAAATAGAAACCATTTATTGCACCTGTTTAAGGTACCTTTTTATAGTTTTTCGTAAATACTCTTAAACGGTGGCCCGTAGCAAAAAATGTTCTATCACATAAGTAATTTACATAAAATTTTCTACAAAAAGATTCAGTGCACCTTTTCGCTAGGATCAATATTTTAAAATGTATTAAAGTGGGAAAGTTACGTATAATTTGTTCTAGGGTCGTTTTTTTAGTTTTTCGTAAATAACTCGTAAGCGGTAGCCCACGGTAACCAGTTAAACCTGGAGTTGCCATGGTTACCAGTACAATTTGACACAGGATTAACAGTTTAACGGGTTAGCCCCGGGTTAGTGGGATGGTGTAAGTGGCGCTAATTAGTTGATATAGCTCCAGTTTATAAAACAAACAAAAGAGAACAAAAACAAGTTTTGTATGAAAAACTTAAAACGCTGTATTTTTTAACTATGGTATCTGAAGCTACATAAACTTATTACAGAACTAGATATACCTTATCCTATTGTAAGGACAAAGTTTCAGAGCAATCTAGCTAGTATAGTTTTAAAATGAGCCGAGATGACGAGATGAGAGGAGAACCGAGTTTGCTGGGGATTCTTAAGGTGCAGTAGGTTTAGCCAGCACAGTTAAAAAAAAAACGTTTTCGTTAAAACACGGTTGCCAAAAAGTAAAACAAACAGACTCAATAAAACGTCATATCGACTGATATTAGAAATGATGTCAAATCAAATTTCTTTTTATCACACTTGCTCGAAAACGATCTTATTTCATGCAGGTGTACCATGCAGGCCTATATTGTCCCCGCGGCCCGCGGGAGTTATGGATTGTGAAAAAAAGCTATAACTCCCTTTATCTTAAGTAGGTACTAATTCATACAACCAAGTAAATATGTGGGTATAAATAAGTTTAAGTTTTAAAATACTTACATAACTTATAATTAAATATTTATATCTACTTGCCACTCTACGAGTACTTGCATATCATAACTTCCCTATAATATATTCAGAGGCGATAAAGCTAATGGCCTGTATTAACAAACCTTTATCTGTGATTGAATTGTAATATTTCCTTACAGAATAAATGCTAAATTGACGCCTGAAGTTATTTTTTGATCTGAGAGACTGTCTGACCTTGCACGCTATTCATGCCAGCAGACGTGACTGTGAGTTTCCGAGACACGCATGTCTGTGTCCAATTACAGCTAAATTCGATTCATTCCATCCCACGAGGTGCTATTGTAAAGTGAACGTACAAGATGCCAGCTGTGATACATATTTCTGCGGAAAGAGAATATGAAAAAAATCCCGAGATGAGTTCGGAGGATGTCAAAAACATAAGAGAGTGGATGCTGACTCAACCGCATTTACCACATGAACATATTACTGGTAAGGAGAAAAATAATACACACGAATACCTACGGTCTTTCAATATACTGGGTCGATTTGACACAGTCAGGGCCAGATTAAGCATGTCGGGATTGTCGGGGCCCCTAGGCAGTGCAATGCTTGGGGCCCCCTTACAGTAAATTCGACATACATAATGTTCAGTTGTTCAGTACAAGGATGTAAGTTTGCGATTTTAATTTCAACCTTCAGGTGTCAGTTGAGGCATCCGAACATGCCGAGCGATGTCGTTTTTGCTCTTATTGCGTGGACATAAAGCTTTTTTCTATCAGTTTTTGCCGATTCCTTTTTGCGTCAAGTGTGGGGGGAGCTCTTTTTTTTCTCAATAGGTAGTTAAATATTTTGCCAGGCTGAACAGCGATTGTCCGACCATAAGACCATACGGCGAGCCACATGATTAAAATTAACCTAATAAATATAGACTTTCCATTTTTAAATGACACTTCATTCACCAGTCAAACTAGCATGTAGGTATAGAGTCAACCTTAAAAGCAGCAAAAAACGCGAATTTTTTTGTGAAAGCGTGTTAAAAAGGCCGGGCCGGGCCTAAAAATCCGAAGTTCCCCAGTGGAGCGTGCTTTCATGCGAGGTCAAAGCCGTGTTTCAGGATAAGCTCAGCTAGAGCACAGACGCCAACCAATGTCCATTGTACTAAAAAGCGAGGCCGCAGGCCCAGCTTGGCGCAGCGAGGCCAAAAGCTAAGCTGAAGAAGAGGAAATTTGGAAGACAAACCAAAAATTGAAGTAAAAAGTGAGGCTGAAGGTCGAGCTCAGCAATCTCCACATTACTGACTTTCCATTGATGAGGTTTTAGGCCCTCGAGAGCCTGAAATTCGAGCTCGACATTACAGACTTTAAAAGCTATAAAATAACATATTATTTAGGTTCATAATCATGTAATGTTTCTGTGTCTGAGAAACTGATATTGGACATTAGGTATGAGTAGGTATATACCTACCATAATTTTTTTTAATGAATTTTGGCTATTTAGAACAATTTTTTTTTTACGAGCTCGTGGCCACCGGGGCCCCCTAGCCGAGGCGGGGCCCATAGGCAGTTGCCTACTCTACCTTAGGGTTAATCCGGCCCTGGACACAGTGACAAATATAATTACTGCAATGTAAATATGAAAATAAGCATCGGCTGTAGGTAATTAGGTACCTATTTAAAAAAGGTGACAGTCGGAAGTTAACTGCAGGTGCATTACTGTTGTGACATTACAGCGGTTAAGTCGCTGCAGCTGCAGTCCGAAGTATCCGAATGTCACCTTAACAGATGACGCGTGTTTCATAACTTTCATAGTAAATGTCGTTCGTTTTACATATACGTTCATCTCATCTCGCATAATATAGCTTGTTGTCGTTGACTTTAACCCTTAAATGAATAGTGTTGCCAAATGTCTACAAAGCATTAGACAGCTCACAGATTAAGGGTTAAACAAAAATCTATTTGTTCCTGTATATTATTTCAATAGTAAAACTAATAAATTTTCCGAATGATTACATAAATTTACGCAGTACTTTAATTTATAAAAATTACATTTGTTTATAGACGAAATGTCGGAAAACTTGGAAAAACCTGGAATTTGATGATTTTTAGTACTGCCACAACATAAATAAAACAGAATTAAGTTACCTATATTCACCAATGAATATATTTTTTCCAGATCTTGATATAATATTGGCATATCATAGATGTCACCAAAATATACAAAATACGAAAAAGTTAATCGATCTTAACTTTTCATTACGCAATCTGTTTTCGTTTTATCAAAACCGGAAAATAAACAAATCATTGGAAAATGCCTTGAAAACTTGGTGAGTTAAGTACTACTTGTATAGTCACCTGCAATAACATGTTACTCTTCGAAAGCCGCAAAAATATATGACACGCTATTATGGCTCTAGAAATAAGATCGTGTCAGATATTTTTGCGGCCTTCGTTGTGTATCATATTATTGCAGGTGACTGTACAGTGTTACACAAATAATATATATGTCACACCATTGTCACACAATGAAGGCCGCCAAAATATCTGACATGATCTTATTTGTAGAGCCATAAGAGCGTGTCATATATTTTCTGGGCCTTTGAAGAGTAACATTATAACATTTATTGCAGGTGACTGTCTGTACACGAACAAAATATTTATAATCATTCATGACATTTTATGTGTATCAGAATAACACTTTCATACTCGTGACTATTTCTTTAAGGTTGATTACTCCATTGAAAACTCAGACGACAAACGGATATCGAGCTGTTTATTGCCAAATATTAAACACTGACCCGAGCAAATTTGTGTACAGCGACGTAGTCAGGTAAGACAAAATGTACGGTCAGTAGCAGCACTATATGTGCCACGCGTAAAAAAGTTAAGGTACCGTTCCGATTTTAGACTACACGCATTACTGCTACTACTTTGGTTAGATATTTGCGGTAGCAATGCAGTCGGCAGTTATGTGACGCTGCAATACTGCCGCAGTAATGCTGGTGCAGTCTGAATCGGAAAGGTACCTTTTGCTTTTTATCGGTCTTGCGGTGTACTGGGGATGTTGGTGTGGGTATTTTTTGCGGTCAATATTCTATTTTATATATTTTGAAGTGAAAACTTCTTTAGCGGCGCTGTGCACTTTTTGAGGTGGAGAAAAAATGTTAAACTCGAGACAGCGTAAGACGATCACGTGACCGTAAGACGTAAGATGTCATTGAGTTTTCACTTCTGTCGGCACTCCCGGAGTGCAACCCGTTGTTTTTTTATTTCCTTGTATATGTTACTTAATATTGGGTACAAATCATTGGAAGTATGTATTAGACACAATAATATGATAAATAAGAGTGAATGTATTGTTTTTAAATTAAATAATACTTAACTACCAAAGAAGCTTTATTTTTCCTGAATGGCAACATTTAGAAAGGGACAGAGGGCTCGTGCGTCTTGCTCGCCATGTTTTCCTTCTTCTCTTACAAGTGAAATTAAATTGTATCCTAAGAAAAATATAATCACTCCCCTTGTATGAAAAAAAAACTGCTGGGCATTTAGGAAGAGCCAAGGGTGAGATCACGACTCTCTCGTTTGATTTGCTTATTTTCTACACAAATAACCATTGCTTTTTACTTCAGAGCCTTTGTAATGGTAATGGACCTCTGGCAACTGGAGGAGGGCACCGCATCAGGTCTCGTCGTGATCCTGAACATGGATCAGGTGTTAATGGGCCATTTGTACCAGATAGACCTCACTGTGGCCCAATAATTTTTCTATTTTTTACAGGTTTTTGATTTAAATAACACATTTTTTTATTATAAAATTTCCGATGTGGGTTCCATTTTATGGCTCCTCTACACGATGGGCCAAGGCCGGCCACTCCAAGGGACGCATTTATGCGTTAGAGGGAGCAAGTGATATTGCTATCTCATTCTACCGCATGGCTGCGTCCCTTGGAGTGGCCGGCGTTGGCCCATCGTGTAGAGGAGCCATTATGTAAATTAGGGTGACGTTCGGATTCACGCTGCACCAGCATTACTGTATTGTAGGAAACCTCACAATGATCATTTGTCGAGAAATTTATATGAACTTTGATGTTTCCTTCAGTAATATCGCGCTGCAATGCTGCTGCAGTAATGTTGGTGCAGTCGGAATCCGAACGTCACATTTACAGGACTGATATTTTGATTTATAATTTGCCAAAATCATTCGCTGTATATTTATTTTAAATGTGTCTGCCTTATTTTCGATTTTTACTTCCTTTTTCTTTCGGCAACTACGACCGAAGAAATATGCGATAAGATGAAACAAAAGAAATATATGACAGCGATAATGCTCTTAATTACACACAACATAAAATAAATCGAAAAGTACTAAAGTAACAACAAAAAAAAGCGGCCAAGTGCGAGTCGGACTCGCCCATGAAGGGTTCCGTATTTAGGGGATTTATGACGTATTTAAAAAAAAACTACTTACTAGATCTCGTTCAAACCAATTTTCGGTGGAAGTTTGCATGGTAATGTACATCATATATTTTTTTTAGTTTTATCATTCTCTTATTTTAGAAGTTACAGGGGGGGACACACATTTTACCACTTTGGGAGTGTCTCTCGCGCAAACTATTCAGTTTAGAAAAAAATTATATTAGAAACCTTAATATCATTTTTGAAGACCTATCCATAGATACCCCACACGTATGGGTTTGATGAAAAAATTTTTTTTGAGTTTCAGTTCTAAGTATGGGGAACCTCCAAAAAATTTTTTTTTTCTTTTTTGTGTCAAAATTTTAATGCGGTTAACAGAATACATCTACTTACCAAGTTTCAACAGTATAGTTCTTATAGTTTCGGAGAAAAGTGGCTGTGACATACGGACGGACAGACAGACAGACAGACAGACAGACAGACATGACGAATCTATAAGGGTTCCGTTTTTTGCCATTTGGCTACGGAACCCTAAAAACGAAGTAGATACTTGTTTTTATCCATTCGTATCGCCTGATTGATTGATGTTGTACTACTTGTAGGCATTCCTTTGAAAACCACATACACTTTATTTTACGAAGGATTTTCCTATAGTGTTTACCTTTCATTTCAGGAAGCAATGTTCGTTCGACTAAAAGAGTTCCATATTATCAATGCACCGAATTTCGTGGACCGGCTGTTAGCCATGTTGAAACCGTTCATGAAGAAGGAATTGATACACACGCTGCGAATACACACCGTCGGTTCCATGGACGAACATTTGTGCAGCGTGGAGCTCTCGAAAGAAATACGGGAAATCAATGGCTTAGAAATGAGTAGTAAGCATTTTAATGTTGATTCTAGATAGCATTATTACACTATTTAAATATAGTTAGTATACTGTTAGCCATTAGATGAAAGGCACCTATTTCCGAGAAGATATGTGAGAGCTTTCATGTAGCAAAACTACTGATCAAGAATTTTCGGATTCGCCACCTCATTATAAATCTGCGAGTTCCGCGACAAAACAACGAATTCTACCTTATCCTGTCGTTACATGCGGTTTCTGACCACGTCATAGGATATTTATTTAAACTTTACTGCACACATTTACACAAAAAGAGTACAAATGGCGGACTTAACGCCTTGAGGCATTCTCTACCAGTCAACCACTGACTTATTGAATGAGCTTACAGCTCGTTTCATAAACCCTATTCCTATTTTGATAAATACCTAGGAAATTGAGACTACGTTTGTGTGGAGAAGCTGTCGCTGTCGTTCACTGTCGTATTAAGTGTCTCATTGAAAGGATCATTGGCTGTTATGACGTCCACGAGCACTTGAAACCAATTGAGTTGTCATTAACGTACGTGTCATTATCTGATCGACCTGCTACATCAGAAGGACCGCTTTAAATGGTAGACGGGGTTGACCCATATCAGAACCGGTATATAGTTTGACATAAATGGGCCATTTTATTTAAAGTTTTCCCCTACACTTTTATTTAAATTTGTGAATTTCTATGTTATTTCTACTCAGAATCACGAGCTCTTTCTATCCTAATAGGAGAAAAAAAGTGTCCCAAGGTTTTTAGTTCCATTCCGTTACCATTTTTCATAGACTTTGTATGGCGGTCACGGAATGGAAAGATCGAAAATGTAGGTATGGAAAATTTGATACACTTTTTTTCTCCTATTAGGATCAAAAGAGCTCGTGATTCTGAGTAGAAATCCCAAATTTGAAAAAAAGTGTACGGGATAATTTTAAATAAAATGGCCCAAATACCACACTGATTAACAAGCTTCAAACTTACTTTTACCAACAACCGCAGAGATTCTGTGATTGTATGAGTAAAGTCTAGCTTGGCAGCCAGGACCATCACAAAACAAAGATTCATGAATTGTAAATAATAAGATGTGTAAGGTCTAAGACAAACCGACAAAATTTTGACAATCAAGTCAATGAAGAGTTGCCGCACCATGTACGGAGCTGTGCAGCGCCGTGTTCAGCTGTCAATCTTTGTGTATCATTATATTAATATCATTGATTTGTCGTAACCCTGCCTACCAAGCTGAAGGTCCTGTATCCGATGACACGACATGACATGACTGTGATCCGAACACAGTAAGGGCATTTATTTGTGTCACAAATATTTTTTGTTCTTGGGTTAAGGATGTTTTCTATGTATTTAAGTAGGTAACTAATATTAAAACTTGTTTTTACGGTTCCGTAGCCAAATGGCAAAAAACGGAACCCTTATGGATTCGTCATGTATGTCTGTCTGTTTGTCCGTCCGTCCGTATGTCACAGCAACTTTTTTCCGAAACTATAAGAACTATAGGTACTGTAGAAACTTGGTAAGTAGATGTATTCTGTGAACCGCATTAAGATTTTCACACAAAAATAGAAACTAAAACAATAAATTTTTGGGGGTTCCCCATACTTAGAACTGAAACTCAAAAATAATCTACGGATAGGGTCTTCAAAAATGATATTTAGGTTTCTAATATCATTTTTTTCTAAACTGAATAGTTTGCGCGAGAGACACTTCCAAAGTGGTAAAATGTGTCCCCCCCTGTAACTTCTAAAATATGAGAATGATAAAACTAAAAAAAATATAATTATGATGCACATTACCATGCAAACTTCCACCGAAAATTGGGTTGAACGAGATCTAGTAAGTAGTTTTTTTTAATACGTCATAAATCGTAAACCGCAATTTTATTATGTTACTTGCTGCTACGGAACCCTTTATGGGCGAGTCCGACTCGCACTTGGCCGCTCGTTAGTTTTAAGTATTAGTGAAAAAAAAAGAATAGCAATTTGCATTGAACTGTTTTTATAACGTGTATTACGCAATATTTCAGATCAAACGTGGAACAAACTAAAAGAAAATGAAAAGTTTTTTGAAGATGAATCTAAAAAACGAGTGAATGAAGCTAAGCGGCCTGAAGAATCGTTATCAATGAGCAAAATATTCAGCGGTATGGAGGACACCTTCAGGGACTTGCAAATCGATTAAGTCCTGATGATAAATACATACCAATTAAGGTATTCAGACGTATGAGTGCTAGTTACTGTACATGGTATAATAATATACTCCGCCTGGTACTCTCTTCCGAGATTCGCGAATGACCTAACTGTCACTTGCCTACGTCATCATGCTGTTTACAGGTTCTCAAACTTTAAAATGTGGGAGAATTTTAACCAACGGTGAAAATTATTTTAACGGCATTTTTTTTAAGTTATTCATGTAGAAACATAGTAGAATAAAACAAATCTATACTGCACTTTTCACTCCTACTCTTACAGTTCCGAATAGAACAGCCAACCATTTTCGTAACAAAACATTAATTACCAAGCTTACGACGTGAAAAGTTTGGAAAACACTGCGACTGCTGACACTGAGCGAGAAGGAAATAACAATTAACACGCGTTCGACAAGGATGACGGTCAGGGACAAAATGGCGGATTGTCAAATGTGACAGCGCTATCCTGTGTTGCCAGTAGTGTAAACAGAATTACCCGAACGTCTGAAATTTCTTTCGTGAATCGGAAGATATTGCTAACGAATAATTAAAAATGACGTGTTATTGTAAAATTTAAGATAAAATACATATAAATGAAAATTATAAAAGTATAAAGAAATATTTTAACTTATTAACCATAGATGTTATGTTGAAATAAAGTGGCAATGTTTCTGTGACGTAGGTAAGTGACACTCTGGGAAGAGAAGACCATGTTTTATTAGACCATGGTTACTGTACTAGCTAGGTAACAAAGGGGGTGTCATATATTGGGCATAAGCAAATTTGAAACGCTTATATTAGAAAGTTATTGTTAATCTAATTCAGAAGAAGATAAATATTATAATTAATCTTAAACAAAATGTTATTTTAAACTCACCTAAAGTTAAAAGGAATTCAGAAATATAGGTACGTTACAATAGAAGAGCTTTCAATATTGATTTAAACTAACACGATTCTCACTCATACTTTTATAACTACCACGGGACTTAATCGCGTAAGACTTACGTTTATTTATGGCCTGACGTTTCGAACGTGACGTTACGTTTGTGGTCACAGGCAGACTGGCGCAAGACTGGCGAGGAATTGTATCAACATCTTCTTGCTGCGCGGGTTTTGCGAACTACCCGCACTTGATCTTGATTAAATATTCACTTTGCCTACACACAACACTCACGACATCCGACCATGGTATGAGATGGGATGTTTTTTCACCCTACATTTCACTCACTGGATCACTGGATTCCATGAAGACATCAGAATGAGGATGTTCAGAACTTCAGAATGAGGGACAGGGGATTTCGTCTTCGTGGAATTCGTGGTTTTTAGGATTCCGTACCCAAAGGGTAAAAAACGGGACCCTATTACTAAGACTTCGCTGTCCGTCCGTCCGTCTGTCACCAGGCTGTATTTCATGAACCGCGTTAGCTAGACAGTTGAAATTTTTAAAATGATGTATCTCTGTTGCCGCTATAACAACAAATACTAAAAATAAAATAAAATCAATATTTAATGGGGGCTCCCATACAACAAACACGATTTTTGCTCTATTTTTTGTTGATGGTGCGGAACCCTCCGTGCGCGAGTCCGACTCGCACTTGGCCGGTTTTTTAATTTAGAACGCTCCAATATCGCCATAAAACTGAAATTGGTGATTAAATTGGAGATCGACGCCAATTTCTTTTCTGATCAAATCGGTCGATTTGATGATTTGATCATCCCGTCTGGACTCCGCTTTATCGGGGTTATCCCCAGCTGTTGTTACTACCAAGTTGTTACCTCACAAGCAATACCAGTATGACTCGGAACGGTATGTACCTACTTATGCAAACTTGAAAAATAGGTAACTAGTTAATTTGTTTTTGACTAACCAAATTCGCTCGTAAGTACTAATATTGAGTCTAGTCTTATCCTCCATCCGATCTTACTCGTAGGTACACCTTACCTATAAACTTTAATTAATATATTTTTTTATAATATTTCCAAAACCTTGTTTGGTTTTATCAAAAAACGGCGTCAATATGTCGTTGCACGTCGCTCTCGTCATGACTTATTCTGTTTTAAATCCTTGACTTCACATACGAGTAGTCACAATGGGATAAAACTTCTTTTATTTTATAACGAAACAATAACGCTACCTCAGAAGCTCAGATTCCAAATCTTTAGTCCGTACAAAGCCGGTACATTGCAACCGCGAGAATTTGCGGTGTATTGCTTACGTTGTTCTGTTTCACGGTGTTGCCATTTTTACGGAGAAATCTGTACGTAGGTATATGGGATTTAGACCTTCTTCCTCCTCGCGTTATTCCGGCATTTTGCCACGGCCCATGGGAGCTTGGGGTCCGCTTGACAACTAATCCCAAGAATTGACGTAGGCTCTAGTTTTTACGAAAGCGACTGCCATCTGACCTTCCAACCCAGAGGGGAAACTAGATGGGATTTAGACCTTATTCCATGTATATATTTTAGAACGTATAAGTAGGTATTGCACAAAAATTTAGTAAAAATATTGCACATTAAATTTAATGGGTTCGCCTAGTATTTCATTTACTGTCGTTATTATTTTGCTATGTTGCTTTGCAGAACCTTTTAAGTTTCAGAACAGTCGAAAAAAGCGTTAAAACAATCTATAGAACCACGGACTTGTTTAGCGACGATATACAGAAACAACATATTTCCAAAACTCTAATCTGGTAACACAGTGTGGGTCGTGATGTTCCTCACGTCGTATTGTATAGATTCAATGATTCAGCGATGGCGTAATGGTTCAAAATAAACCAGGACCTGCTGCAATCACTGCACCATTGTCTCCTAACCTAAATGCGACACAAAAGAAATTCGATTGTATTTATTACAAAGCTTCGTTGAAGACAGTGTACCCCTGGTAGAATTGCATTATACCAAATACGATTACGTGGAATCGTTTGCTCATTTTACCTGGCAGCGGCGGAAAAAGGAGGGGTGTTTGACCTGAATGAATGTGTAATATATATAATAAGTTATTGGCAAAAATTTCATTTTTGGTACAAGTTTTTATCGCTGACTGTACTTTTCTTACAACAGACAATACTAATACTCATCGAGACAATTCTAAAAACCCCTAACACAATTAGGTTGCGTTGTTTCATCACAGAGTTCCTATGGCCACCTCCTGTCTCCATCATCAGCACCCCTAGCACATGATTGGCGTGACAGTATCTCGCGGCGAGATAGCTAGACTACCAGTCTTTCTCTAACTATGTTATTAAAAGAGGGTCGGGTAGTCTATCTCGCCGCGAGATACTGTCGCCCCAATCATGTTCTAGCCCGGCTGATCAGCTCGATGGTACCATAATATTGCATTGTCATCCGACTTACATGTGTATGCAAAATTTCAGCTCAATCGGAAACCGGGAAGTGGATCAAATTTAACTTGCAAGATTTGATTACAGACAACGGGACAGGGGAAAGTAAATAAAAGCTTGTAATAATAGTTAATGTTCCTGGGATTCTGGATCCTGCTAGAGCGGCGGTTCTCAATCTTTTTTTGACGGAACCCTTTCGAAATATTTGATGGAACCCTACAATACGGTGGCGGCATAGTAAAATTTTTCGAGGCGACTAAAGCATAGTGTTCTAAATTCTTGCGGAACCCCTGCAGGGGTGTCGCGGAACCCTAGGGTTCCGCGGAACACACTTAGAGTATGGCTGTGCTAGAGAAATAAGTAATTATAGAATGGAATGTTGTACATTGACTCGCCTGCTGCTACCTCTATCGTTCGCGCGGCTCAACGCATTTCGCTGTCCCGCCCATGCTTACAGCTGTCAATGACACTGTGCGATCAGGATAGCAATATAATTATGCGTGTGCGATAGGATAGGAACAGGCAGGTCAATGCACGATATTCCTTGTGCTAAGAGACTTTACCTCTATTAAAAACTAGCTTTTGCCAGCAACTTCGTCTGCGTGAAATTAGTTCCACCAGTTAAAGTACGAGTATAGCGCCTGGATAAAATGTAATGGCAATAATTATGCGTAATTGCTTAGACCAGTGGTTCCTAACCTTTTCAGTCCGGTCACCCCTATGACTAACTAGGGAACCTGATTTTACTTCTCCCAATGGTAATAAAAAATAAAACGTGTACGTTTGTTGTATAGTTATATTAGGTTAGCTTATTACCCCCGTAAAATACCAGTTTTACCCCCACGGGGGTAATTACCCCCAGGTTAGGAACCACTGGCTTAGACTAATTAACTGACAGTTCATTAATTATCTCATTTCCGACATAAAAACTATCCTATGTCCTTCCCTGGGACTCAAACTATATCTATGGCAAATTTAAACTAAATCCGTTCAGTGGTTTAAAAGCGTGAAGAGGTAACAGACAGATATACAGATACACTTTCGCATTTATAATATTAAAGTATGGATTAGTAGTAGTATGGATGTAACAATCAAAATGACGTATTTTCGTCAATTTTTTTTATCTATTTATGCAAATTTAACATGTATCAGTTCACATGCCAAAAAAAGTCATTGTTCGGTTTCAGTTATTAAACTTTGTATTTCTCTCGTGTGCATTATTAATTCAATATAAAGCGCAGGGTGGCAATAAAGAATTATGTACAGTGGTTTTATTACGCTGGATAAACTCAAACATAAATTTTCATCTTGACATCTCAATTTATCCAGCCGCTTTAAGCAGCTCGTTATCTGATCATGAATATTTCAATATCGCCATTTAAGTGCATGCCCATAGAAGTGCAACTGAACAATGAATAAAGCGAAAGGCTTCAATATTAAAATTGGCGGGCAGAATAAAGTGCATGTGCTGTTACATAGTAAATAATTCTGGCGGGAGTCCCGGCATCCGCACTTGCAATAAAACGAACAATGCAATTTAGCTAGTGCTGCATTCACGCGATGGCTTCCCTGTAAAAGTTGGTAGTTAACCGCACTCGATCCGGCCCGTCGATTACCGGGAGATATAAAATAAAACGGCCCAACCAAATCACAATACAGCAACATATCACAGTCAGGTGCCGTTATAACCGAATGTATTGAAAAACAAAACATCTGCGCGGAGAACACATGTTCCGGCGATACTCTTTTTAGACACCCGCCCAGTGTTTTATGCGTACGAGTATGAATGCGTGAAATATTATATAGAGCAACGAAATAAAAGCGGAGATAACAGATGCATGAAAACTTAGCGTGGTCCAACATTAACACCCTGGCTCTGCATTTAGAAACGGCATCAAGGTCATGACTGCCTAAAGATCTTATAATATGGAGTCATAAACAATTTGGCTACAAGTGTTCAGTTCTCCCAAATCTATAGCTATAAATGACATAAAGTACCTATATAGCCCTAGGTATGTTGTCAATGTTGTCATTAAAATGTAACTACTCTATAAAAACATTAAACATAATATGCATTAATTAAATCGTTATGTATGCCGCATGTATACTTATCAGTATTTAATTTTCACTCATTACCTATTTAAGTTTTATAATAAATATATATCAACTATCGGAATAAACTTGATCACAAATTATTACAGTCATTATAATTTATATCATCTTCCAGTAGGTATTAACTTGGTTATTCATTATTAAATTTGATAAAAACAATTTGATACCTATGCTCATCACAACAATGTTGTGGATTATGACAATCTCTGATGATGAAACGTCGTCGGCGGTGGAAATGCACCTGACAGATCTACCAAAAGTTATTATGTGACATAAAGCGGACACTGGTTACAGTACAGTCACAATTCCTCATAAAATGCCGTCCGATTTGTGGGAATAGCATATAAAAATTTCAAAGAGCCGGTGCGCGTGCACTGTCCGCGCGCCGCCGCATCACTCCTGCATAAAACATGCAAATTGGACCACTTCGCTGGTGTGCCTAAGTTCACTCGCTTTTGCACTTTTATGTAAAATTGAGGGCCATTAGTCATGTAAATATTATTAAACGTGCTCGCCGCCACAAAACCTGTTTATGTACGCCGCAGATACAATTAGGACTTTGAGTTTAATGAATATTCTTCTATTTGTAAGGACTTTTAATTGGCGTGACATGGTAAAAAATACATTTCATTGTTGGTGCTGAATGGCACAATAGAAGTTTAATGACTGCGGATCGTGGGCTGTCGTGGATGTGCGATGAATGGCGGCCGTTCGGCGCAATACACCTAATGAGCTTCTAAATTATCCCGCGGATATCATAATTTACCTACCAATAAATTTCTATTTTTGGACATTTTATATTATAAATACATAAACCCGTTATTTATGTAGATATGTACTAACAACCTAAAAGCACGAACACAGCTTCACTTAGTAGGAGCATTGTAATTTGAAAAGTAGGTATAAAAAAAATTGTTATTATACTTACATATTCTTTAAATGTTGTAGAGCTCCACTATAATTAAGGATCTATGGAAATCGAGCACTAAAAATAGAGTTGAAATTTTTAATGAATTTTCTACGACCGAATAAGAGGGCAAATAAAGGACTAGATGATTCTGTACTTAAGTAGTTTATTTATTTTATACATAAATATAATATTCAGTAAGTCAATTGTTGACGCTTTAAATTAAAGAATCATAGTTTAAAAAACAAAACCTTGTAAAATCACAAATTTCATAAAGTAATAAATATTAAGCAATATTATCATACAAGGACCTTTTAAATTCCACACTTTAAGAAGATTAACCGTGAAATTCAAGAAAGGCTTAATTCCAAAGTAACATTTATCCCTCGAGTACAATTTCGGATCAGACCGCAATATTAAATGCGCAGATATTATTAATTAATGGGAGTTAAAACTTTGTACCTAATTTCAGAGAAAAATGAGGTGACCTCTTTTATAAACGACTGTATAATAATAGGCACTGGTAAGGAGAAAACAAAATGTATTCTGACAAATAATAAATAGACAAAAAGTATCAAAACCAAAAACATAATAAAAAAGGTAAATTTATACAAAAAGGTTGTGCGATCTTGCACAACCTCCGTACATCTCAGTAAGTACCTAGATAAAGTTAGTGTTACCGAAGGTGCCCGAAGGCGATTAAATAACGCGAGCTTCCCACTTCATCAATTACCGCCCCCCGCGCCCGCGACTCATTGCCGCCCTGGCCCAGGATCCGTAGTTATTGCAGTCGGTTACCGAGCGCGACTTGGTGATAAGTGTTGACCAGTGTATCCGAAATCCTCCGAAAATGCAGCATTATGAGATAACCGTCTAGGCGGCCACGAATGGTCAAGGAATTTGATTACTGTGCCACTTCGTATCTTGTCTTCGTGATGCTTCGCAAATCAGTTGTAACTCGAAAATAGAACATGATATTTTAAAGTTGTTTAATTTACAATATTGTTTAATTAATTTCTAAATTATATTCTTTGTTGCAACCCATTTTATCTATTGTATTTATTTTTGCGATAACAGTGACAACAATATTATGATATGCCTAGCGACTTTCATATTGGTTGTCACTGTGACACGGTACGAAGTGGCACGTGCTTAAATCAAACTCGAAATAAAGCTGCCCTTAAATTATTTCTGATTAGAGTGATTAGATATCATCATAAAGCTAATAAGCAAGACTAATAATAATAAGAAGCTAATAAGATAATAAGAAGCATTGGATCTCGGGGTTACTTTTTAATGCTTATTAGACATTCGCAATTGGCAACGAACGAATTGTATATTATATTATCAAATATTGAGCGAAGAGCAATAGGGAGTATTACTGCAATGTTTTGCCGCCAGAGTGCAGCACTCGTGACTTAAGTATACCA
Source organism: Cydia amplana (assembly GCF_948474715.1). Taxonomy (NCBI): domain Eukaryota; kingdom Metazoa; phylum Arthropoda; class Insecta; order Lepidoptera; family Tortricidae; genus Cydia; species Cydia amplana. The sequence goes on along the minus strand of NC_086071.1, from coordinate 4,438,662 downwards.
TAGAGTAACTTATACATACTGTACCTTAAACTGTTTTTTGACAAGTTTTCACAGACAATCAAATATGACATTGAAACATCAAGGCGGTTTGCTTACAAAGGGCCTACCGGGAAACACGAAATCGAAACTCCGCTATCTGCCTCTTTATCGCTCGAAAATGCAAGAGTGATAGAGAGGTTAGATAACAAAATGTCGACTCTCTCGTTTCAGGTAGACCCTTAGATTATTTACTTGTTGTTGATGTGGCGCCCCCTACACAGACTTTCGCGAAATGTTCCCTATGTGAGCAATATAATATATTTAATTTTGAAAATGCCGTTCTTTGTATTGGTTACGGTGACGTTCGGATGTCAATAGCAGCTACATTTATGTTGCGACGTCGAGCAGCATTACGTTATACAAAGACGCCGCAACAGTAATGCAGCTGCAATTGACATCTGAACGTCACCTTTAGGATAACATTCCATTTCTGACCGCAGCTGCACTACTAGTACTGAACGCGTCGCTGTTACTGTCAATTTCCATAATAAAATGAACAGTAGTGCAGCTGCGGTTGGAAATGGACTGTCACCTTTAGAGTCGGATGAATTTCGCGTGCGTTCTTGAGGTGGTTGGAACAGCACTGCTGACTCTTCCAGTGCGCAACGACACGCCTCCTAACATCTGCTTTCAGATGAAAACGATTTATTCCTCTCCAATGATTGATCACAAACCTACATTCCACGAATCAATTCGTATGTAAAAGTAATACCGTAAAATAAAAGTATCTATAAGTATAAGTGTATGCTCGCTGTAGTATTCTATATATATTCCCTGGATAATTGGCGAGATGGCGGCACCGGTAGCAAGTTCACCTGCCTCTATACAACAAAGCAATTTCATGTGAAAGCTGTGAGTACGGCCATGTGTATCGAACCTTGTGTGAAAATTACAAAAAGCAGCATTATTACCGTAGCAAAATGTTATTTTATACCACTTTTGTTTTAGCAAGAGTGCGCATGATTATGAGCTTTGTTTGGCTCTAGGCAAGATTAGGTATTTATCTTCTGCTCCAGAATGGTGCAGGCATTGGTGTTTAGTTGTAAATAAGGGACTGGTCGGACTACCGTATCCCAGAGGAGAAACTAGACTTTATACGACGCCTTCTTATTAAGAAAACTGTATTAACCTGGGGGCCTAGCCAAAATGCCGAGATGACAACCGTTGATAGAAAACGGCAATCGAAACTTAAATATTGTATGGAAATAGTCACGTGACTTTTCGTAGCATGTGTCATGCCGGTACATTTTTAGGGTTCCGTATTTCTTTACGTTTGGCGTTTGTCGATGTAAAAAAATATTGTCATTTTGGCTAGGTCCCCTAATTTCTTAATTGAGGAGAGTCTTTTCAAAAGGGTTTATTTTTCAATGAACACCATACAAAAATAAGCCCTTTTGAAAATACACTCCTCAATTATGTTAATGGAATTAGCATATAAATGTTTTTATTAGTAGGTACAGTACAGGGTACTTTAGTCTGGTTTCCTGGCAGATGCCCTGATCATTGTTATGTTTAATGTTAGAATGATCAAAGCCCCTGAAACGACCCTATTGTGGTATCGTAAGCTGCTTAGTTTAGCACAATAGCTCTTATAGATAAATGAAACATACTTACTGGAAAACTAGATCAAACATGATATTGCACATTCAATTATTTTTAAATCGACTATTACCGTCATACTATAGGTAGTTCGTTTTTTTTGCATTAGAAAAAAGGTAAATAATCTTGATGTGTCTTTTAATTGAAAAACATGTTTTAAAAATAAGTCACGGCAAATATGTAACAATTATGAATCTAATACGATCATTTATATTCTTCTGCTTTCATAAGTATAAGTTACTGATTTTTAAAAAGCGTTTTTCAATTAAAAGACATGTCAAGATCGCTTACCTTCTTTCTAATGCTAAAAAAACGAACTATAGGCAACTTTGCTTTCAGGGGTATCTTTGCTTAAAATGACATACACGATTTTTTTTGATACATACTTAGATGTTTTAGGTACTTAAAAGTAACACTACTATTTTAAGTAGAAAATACGTTATATTTGTTGCATCACTATATGTATAAAATACGTGACATTTGTATTTGTATTGTATGTATATCGTCGCCTAGCACCCATATAGTACAAGGTTTGCTTAGTTGGGGCTAGGTTGATCTGTGGGAATTTTCAGTGGCCTATAACGGCTATAACTAATCTACTCTTTTTCACCAGTGTCTGATCCACAAAGACTTGCTGGTAGTGATATATATAGATGGTCAAGCAGATCTTGTCAGTAGCAAAAGGCGGCAAATTTGAAAAATGTAGGCGCGAAGGAATATCGTCCCATAGAATTGCTTGACCATCTATATAGTAATGGGGTTGGCAACTGTCAAAGGTTTGCATAGATGGCGCCATCATAGCTTGCCCCTTTTTCTAAAATATAAGATTTGGCTTAAAGGATGGCATCCAGGGCATTAAAAAAAAACAAAAATTGGACACAATTCTAGGGATTGACAGGGCAAGCTATGATGGCGCCATCTGCTAAATTACCAACCCCATCGATGGTGGGGACTTGGGCAGAAATGCGACCCGTAGAGGAAAGCATCCGAAAATCCGAGGCCTGCGAGGATGCGAGGCCTACATACATCCGTTAGGGTGTAATTGTGGATGTGATAAGCAGAGATCGGACAAATTTGCGACATTGCTCGCAATAATGTGGACATGACTCCAAAATTGATTAAATAATTAATCATTTAATTAATCTCTTACCTGAGGTTTAATTTTGATTCCTAATCAATAAAAAACACAAAGATTTCTTATAATGTAAATTTATTAAAGAAATTAATCAGTATGTTTTCCAAATTTTCTGTAGTTACTCATTTTTTATATCAATAATATATTTAAGTGCTATTTATTGACGAGGGAACAAAATTAAATCTCAAGTAAAAAATTAATCTAATTATTAAATGATTAATTATTTAATCAACTTCGGAGTCTTGTCCACATTATTGCGAGCAATGTCGCAAATTTGTCCGATCTCTGGTGATAAGGGACTAGTGATTTGTATAATTGTGTTATTTGTAATTGTTTGTTTGTACCTGATTGTTATTCATAATAGTTATATGTACCTGCTTGGTATAGTTAATGTCAAGTTTCAAGGCGCATTGGATCTGTCTGTAAGGTCATGTAAACATTTTTCAAATAAATAAATAAATCCGTTTCGATTGCGCATGTCCGCATGTTTTCCTCTACAGGACGCATTTTTAACCGTTTCTCGTGAAATTTTGCGAGGAGTTTCGATAGTAAGATTGATTTATTCTGTCGTTTTGTTTTTTGAAACATGTTCGAAATGGTAGAAATTGGCATAAAGGCTTTAAGTGCCAATAGCGTCTATGAAACTTGTGTGTTCGCTGTGATAATGACTGAACGAAGTAAGGACATTGATTTCGTTTAATAAACCTGATTTATAATATGTATATATTTTGGTTTAAGGTTGTCCTATAATTTGTAATTATAATAATTATGTAGTTTTGAGTATGTGAGTAATTTACTGGTAATATTAGATAGGTAGGTTCTATGGAAGGTACTATATATTGGGTATTGTAACTCCTCTGGAGTTGCAGGAATACATAAGCTACGGAGACTGCTTACCATCAGGCGGACCGTATGCTTGTTTACCACCGACGTAGTGCAAAAAATACAGGTAAATTTAGGAATTTTCCCAGTAATATTGGTAAATTTAATTTCATATGAAGCAAATAGTGTAAGTAGGTATGTGTAATGTTTTAAAGAAAAAAAAAAGACATGGTTTATAATAGAAAAAAATATGGTAAGTTACTGATTTCTGGGAACATTACTGGTAACGATACTGGGAATTTACTCGCCTTGGAAAATTTACTGGTAACGGCACATCACTATTAGTCACAAACATCATTGACGTATAATAGGGACTGGCTTTACGGGCAATAATAATGAGGCATGACAGGGGCCAGTACAGCGGCGTGAAATCGCTACAACGCGATTGGTTGACAAGTTCGTATCACGCGCGCGATTGGTTGACGAGTTCACATTACGCGCGCTATTGGCCGCAACTAGTCGCGTTAGACTGCACTATTGGCTGGAATTCGTGGGTAGCACCGCTGAACTAGTACGATGTTTAGTGCCCCATTAGCCCGTCCTTAGATATTATACGTCAATGACAAACATAATATATGCGTTAGTTAACCGACGCAGTAATTTTCGGCTTATAAAACGTGAGTGACACTTTAATATAATATGTATTTATTTATGTATTTAATATGTTCTAAATAATAGTAAAACTGATGGTATCGATTGTGATCATAACGACGAGCGCTGGTATTGGTTGAGATATTGTGATTGGGAGAGGTGGATGGCGCAGCGGGTCGCGAACTGAAGTGCGACCTTTCTCCTTTAATGGATACCGAAACCTTCCCGCTTTTACGCGAAAAATCTTTTGGAAAATAAATGAATCCATACCGTATGTAAATGGGACGCCGTCGAAAGTTTTTATTGAAAAACTTGAACTGATAAAAATGGGGCCGCGACGTTAAAGATCTCTTCGTGCCCCTTATGAAATATTTACTGAGATCTACCTATTCTTACAATTTTGTACTCTGATTAAGTTTTTAGTCGAGTTTGTTGTTAACGTTAGAAATTTGATTTTGTTAAAGTTTTGATATTGTTATATATATATATATATATATATATATATATATATGTATATATGTATATACTTTATTGCACATACAAATAAAAACACGGGAAACATAGTTACAGAGTAAATTAAATACAACAAAGGCGAACTTATCCCTTTTGTTATGATACGTCTTTGACACGTTTTGAAGTACCTACACCAATAAGTGCGAACGAAATGCCTTATTATGCCGCAAGCGATTATATAATATCCACAGAACTAGTAATATCAAACCTCAACAGATCTGATTTCTAAACCTAAATGCGGCTCTAGCTTTATGTACAGTCAGCATCAAAAGTACCTATTGTATGAATCAACGCACCAAAAGTAGGTATCTGCCACCCTTGAATGCTTTTCAAAATAGAAATATATGTCGGGGACGGATGGTCCCGATGGCGGTGGGCGCGTGGGGGTAGTACCTAGATGTATTACTTCACAGCCAAAATAGTAGGTATGCTACCAACGCATGAAATAAATATTCGGACTCATTAACCATACTAGTGCCTACTAATATTTCAGTACTAAATGATGAAAAGAACTAATTGCTATTAGAATGTTGACTGGTTAAATTCAAAATAAAAAGATCACATGAAACCGTTCAAATCTTTATTTTACAAAAGTAAGCTTCTAATGGCACATAAGAAATCAAAATAACACTTGGAATAAAACACTTAGATAAACGGTTAAAGAAAGTGAGAATCTATAAACTTTCAGAATAATCCTTCAGGTATAAGCCTTCAGGAACGTAGCGAATTAGGCACGAGCTTGGCTAACGTCCGATCTCTAGCGCGGTCCGATCAAGAAGAAAGAAGCCAGTTCCAGCGGCGGAGCCAACCGCTCCCGCCTCCAATTCAAGTTGGTAAACCTGCCTGACCAGTCTACCAACATAACGACAAAAATGCCTGCTCGTGCCTACGTTCACTCAAGATACCCCTCTTGACGTTCCAAAGCCTTCTACCTGTCATCTTAGTTCATCAATACGCCAATAGATGGTGGCGTTACTCTCTACGCAACTTTATGATTCCGTTACAAGCAAATAATATGTAGCCAAACATTGCTAATCGATTTTATACAGGCGTTTAAAGCTATGAACTGTAATACTGCAATACGTCCTTCTGGTGTCTCGCTCCGACACGGCCGTCCTGCGTTACACACGTCCTCGTGTGTGGGTGTATGCATTTGATACTGAAACAAAACATACAGCACAGTATCTCATCGCTCGGTCATTCCTGACCAACAAATTGGGTCTCACTCAAATTACTATTAAAATCAAACTTTGTTATCAATCAAACCAGAAAAAATAATTGTTCAAAATTACTTTAACAATCCTCAATTCTCTAGTCAAAAATAGTCCATCGAGCAACGACTAAATAAAAATACTCGTCGGCAATCATCGCCGCTATCTAACGGATACACTCCAATAATCATCGCCTCCATCTGGCGGATACTCTCAAATTTATGTGAAAACAGAACAATCCCAAACATCAAAACACAAATCACAACAGCTCTAATTCATTGCTCGACAGTATCACTACTATTGTCATCAATATCAATTTACGGGGAAGTAATCTGGCATTAAAAAAAAATTGGTCATATGTGATCAAAATTTTTGTAAGACATCTTAAAATAAATAACATTCTGAATTGATAGTTCAAATTTTACTCATATGAACACAGTACAAAACGGGAATTCATTTTTAACAAAACAACACCAGTCCTTCGGTGCATTGCCAGTCCTTCGGCAGATACCAGACCCTCGTCAGAAGTAACCATCTCAGCCGCGTAAGTGCTACTCCTCGCAAAGAGCATTCTGCACATAAAAAGCAGACCACGTGCACCTCTTACATGCTCCGGCACTTCTGATGCGGTCACTAAACAATACCCATACCCAGTCCATCGGGCATACTTTCAGTCCATCGAAAGCAAAACAGTATTGCCCAGTTCATCGGGCGTGCCTTCAGTCCATCGAAAGCAAAACAGTAGTACCCAGTCCATCGGGCGTACTCTCAGTCCTTCGAAAGTACAAGCTTTCAGTCCGTCGAAAGCAAAACAATGTTAACAGTGAATTCCAAAAAAAAAAAATAAAAACAGGTCTTTAAACCATGTTACTCAGAACCATTAGTACTATCAGCGTCAACTGATCAACTGAAACTGAACATTACTGATCAAAATAACTGAAAATCGCTTTTTACTTTAGCTTTTACAACAGAAACTCGCTCAAGAGTTCTAAACAGATGTAAGACATCTAAAAATAATCCCAACGAAATGGGAACTGCTCACCAGCTTAATAAAGTATGATGCACGCGACCAAGTCAAAGGTGGTGGTGGTGAGGTCCAACCCAAGCACGGAGGCTGATCCTTTCCGCTTGCCGTTGCCGTTGCTGCGGCAGACTGCAAGAGACACGATGCGGCTCAACACAGCCGGCTGCCACTGAAATCATCATTTACACGGTATCAGGTTTATCATGTATGCAGGCTAAACTCAAAAGGTTTATGAAATGCAAGGTGGCAGACACAAAAAACATGTTTCCAATGTATACGGGACTTCAAAAATCTCAGAATAAAATTTAAACTTCAATGAGTGCGTTTTATTTCATTCTATGAACACACAAACACGTGTTCCAAAAATAAGTAGCACGGTAAAATGGGCCAATACGAAAAGTGACAGCTTATTAGTTACGTTCGACTGTTATGCTTCGCCATTACACTCAAAATAAAATTCACTAATAAACAATTAGAACGAAACCTGTCCTTTTATTTCCAAATCTCCAGCACAGAAGATACTGCACAGCTGCTTCTGTGTCACGGGCGTAATGGTATGATGTCTGCAAGTTCGCTCGGCTCTGGCTGCAGGACACTGTAACATTAATTTTCATATGCGTAGCTCATGTTTCCATAGTATGCACTATTTGTGATCTATCACGGCATTACGAGCAATAATTTGTCGCAATTTTATTAATTACTAAACGTTACAGGGTAAAGATTACATAATCCTTGCATTGGCAAATCAGCAGGATCAATTTCTAACGGTGCATTGTATTTTCATGAAAAAAAATATTTTTTGAGGGTAGATGCACAAGTGAGCGATGAAATAATATCACGTCGCGACAGCCAATATTTGATTTTAATTAACAATATGGATTTCACATCAAAATAACTTAAGATCACTTAGATTTAAATGGATTTTAAAAATTAATTGTATTTTCAAATCAATTATTGAGGGTAGATTCACAAGTGAGCGATGAAATAATATCACGTCGCGACAGCCAATATTGGATTTTAATTAACAATATGGATTTCATACCAAACTTAGATTTAAATGGATTTTAAAAATTAATTGTATTTTCAAATCAATTATTGAGGGTAGATTCATATGTGAACGATAAAATAATATCACGTCGTGATAGCTAATACTTGGTTTTAATTAACAGTATGGATTTAAAATCAAAATAACTCAAGATCGCTTCGATTTAAATGGATTACAAAAATTAATTACAAAGAAACATAACGATCCCAGAGATGACGTCACGTCACGACCACTCTGTTCGATAGCCCCAATAATAATTCACAATTTCACAATAATTCTCACCAAATAACAATGAATTACACTCACCTTTCAATGAAGGTTAGACACGTGAGCTTACCTTACCACGTGTCCAGATTATGGAATGTAGGTCACCAGAAATACACCACGCTCCCAGGTGGCTGTGTAAGCAATACATGAAACTCCGCATCTATCCCACTTGCTGATGTCGGGGACGGATGGTCCCGATGGCGGTGGGCGCGTGGGGGTAGTACCTAGATGTATTACTTCACAGCCAAAATAGTAGGTATGCTACCAACGCATGAAATAAATATTCGGACTCATTAACCATACTAGTGCCTACTAATATTTCAGTACTAAATGATGAAAAGAACTAATTGCTATTAGAATGTTGACTGGTTAAATTCAAAATAAAAAGATCACATGAAACCGTTCAAATCTTTATTTTACAAAAGTAAGCTTCTAATGGCACATAAGAAATCAAAATAACACTTGGAATAAAACACTTAGATAAACGGTTAAAGAAAGTGAGAATCTATAAACTTTCAGAATAATCCTTCAGGTATAAGCCTTCAGGAACGTAGCGAATTAGGCACGAGCTTGGCTAACGTCCGATCTCTAGCGCGGTCCGATCAAGAAGAAAGAAGCCAGTTCCAGCGGCGGAGCCAACCGCTCCCGCCTCCAATTCAAGTTGGTAAACCTGCCTGAACAGTCTACCAACATAACGACAAAAATGCCTGCTCGTGCCTACGTTCACTCAAGATACCCCTCTTGACGTTCCAAAGCCTTCTACCTGTCATCTTAGTTCATCAATACGCCAATAGATGGTGGCGTTACTCTCTTTATGATTCCGTTACAAGCAAATAATATGTAGCCAAACATTGCTAATCGATTTTATACAGGCGTTTAAAGCTATGAACTGTAATACTGCAATACGTCCTTCTGGTGTCTCGCTCCGACATATATATCATGACAGTTAACGTTCAAAAGTATTTTTATATGCAAGTAATTGTTTTATATAAGTAATACTATACATGTATATAGCCATATCTCTTTTTGTTAAGCTATCACGAAATTTTGACGAGTAGTCTGATACCCAACTTTGGATGCTGACTGTACAAGCGCTTATTACAACAGTAGTAGCCATGAGACCCTCGTTGCTAATGAATACGATAATACCTACTGCCTCGAGAATAACTTTAATTGCGGTGTAAGTGCGTCTCCCAGCGCCTAGCTAATTAACCGTTTGACCGGCAAGCCCCACTCCCAGCCGTAAAAAATATGCCACACTATTTTTTGACTATCAAGCCCGGGTTCCCAAATAATGTGCCCAAGACGCTACACGCATATCCTAACCATTGAAATTCATAGACTTTTGTTGGTTTAAGCTATTAGGAGAGATAATCAATATATCCGATATCAAGGAGATATACCGTGACATGGCCCGAGTCAACGCTGTAGCATTAACGTTGCTGCAGTCGTCATCCGAATGTCACTTTTATCCATTAAAAAAATGTTTGTTAGGGGCGTCCAGAAATCATGTGATCATATTATTTTTGACCCCCCCCCCCCCCTGCCCCTTGGTGATATTTGGTGATTTTATCGCAATCCCCCACTCCCCTGCCACAAGATCACGTGATAATGAGTAATGAGTTTGTTACGCCCACTTAATATTGTGTTGTCCATCTTCTTATTTAACTTTTCCCATGGTGCGACCATGCCATGCCATGCTTATGCAGTTTTAGTTTCGCACGTCGCCGCTGGCGCTAGCAGCTGCAGGCAAGCGTTGACACATGGTATGGTCGCGTTCATAATTTTACGTCATTATAATTTTTTGTCTATGTTTATGTTTTTCTTTTCTTTTTGTTTTGTTTGTAGTCTTAATTTGTTTTCATGTATAAATTTTTGTATTCTCTGTTTTCTTAATTACTTACTTCTTCTGTGTATCTTTGCAAATGTTTTAATATGTATCTTTTTGTGTTATCTGTCGTGGCATCACCGAATGGGCCGTATGGAAGACCAGCGCTGGCTTTATATAGCTGGTCAACCAAATCTTGTCAGTAAAAAAAGGCGCGAAATTCAAATTTTCTATGGGACGATATCCTTTCGCGCCTACATTTTTCAAATTTGCCGCCTTTTTCTACTGTCAAGATCTGGTTGACCGAGTATAGCTAGCATTATGCTGAGTTGGGTCCATTTCGTGATGCACACTTATTGTTCTCTCTGTTCTTGCTGTTGTTGTCTGTACATGTTCGTACATGTTTTGTGAACGTCACGAATAAAAATCTTTTATCTTTTTTATCTTTTTATAATTATGATGCGGGTACCCTTAGACGCTAAGCAAGTCTAATGTCATTTCTACTGTATAGCGTATATGTTCAAGATGCTAATTGGTGCGATGAATGTTTTTTATTGGGTAAATACGCATATAAAATAGAGCGGATTATTTGACCTAATTAAATTCTTGAGTTATATTGTTGTTTTAGGCTTGCCGCTTTGAAAAAAAAAATTACACGTGATATCTTCTCTGACACCATCGTGATCATTCGTGATATTTTTCTTACCCCCACCCCCCCTCTAAACGATCACATGATTTCTGGACGACCCTTTACCTGGCGCCCAGGCTACACATCATATTACCGCAACTCGCACGCAGATTGGCCTTCAAAGGGTTAATAGTTAATATAAGTTTACACGAAGTTATGGCGAGAGGATGTTATAATTAAGTTATTAAGATTGAAGGCCGGTGGAGCCCTCTTGGACAGACAGCAGAGCTTAAGTAATTGATAAAGCTAACCCAGCTGCCTTAATCACGGTCAGCTCAAAGCGGGGCTTATCGACAAGTTCGCAGATAACCATTGACGTATATCTCAGGACGGGTCTTACGGCACTAAAAATGTTCAGCGGTGTCACTCACGAAACCGACCCAAATCGGGCAGGCTAACGCAACTAGTTGCGACCAATCGCGCGCGTGATGCGTACTCATCAACCAATCGCGTTGTAGCGGTGTCACACCGCTGTACTGGCTCCATTATCCATGTATCCAGTACAGGCATCCAGTAAGGCCAGTCCTGTTATACGTCAATGCAGATAACTTAATAAATAAGTAGATTACTATTAGTTGTTATGAGTGCCCTTGTACACATTCACCCGCCTCACGCTTACCTCTGCTTTAACTTTAAGTAAATAATGGGTGTTCGTGTTAAGTACAGTACCTGGGTCATTCTCTCATTTCGTGCAAATCGGTGAGATTCTCTCGATTTGTAATTTTTGTTTTAAATGGTAAACTTTTGAGTTTCGTCAATTTGTGGATTCATTTATTAACATTTTTCTGCTAAAGGCACCTTTGTAACGTTATTACTTTTCATTTAATAAGGCTACTGGTAATGAACTACGCGCTGGTAATGAATTCGGACGAGATGGTAATTTTATCAGTGGACGGTAATGAAACAAACTTATGAAATCGAACATATTCTATGTATATAAGTATGTATTTATCTATATACGTATGTATATCGTTGCCTAACACCCATAGTACAAGCTTTGCTTAGTTTGGGGCTAGGTTGATCTGTGTAAGATGTCCCCCAATATTTATTTATTTATTTATTATTTATATAAAAAACTGTATTTCAAGAAAATTAACACCAATTAAAATCAACAATATTAAAAACATGTGTCTTAAGCACTGCGGAGATGATCAAACCGACTTGACATACACTTGGAGTTGACAATCTCAACTTATAATGTTCAAGCTAGATGGTACATTCACCATTTACTTATCATCATTATAAGTCGAGATTGTTAACCCCAAGTGTTTATTAAGTCGGTTTGATCATCTGCGCACCATATCACATAAAACATAGTTTTCAAATTTTCAAAAATTAGCATAGACAAAATATATTTAAATCATTCGCGTTTTGTACCTATGTAATTTTTTTTATCGTTTTAACCCTATAGTGTGGGGTGTCGTCGGATAGGTCTTTAAAAATAAATAGGAGTTTGCAAACAACATTTTTTGATAAAGTCAATCAATTCGGAAATATAGGTAAACCAGAACTTTGGGAGTATTGTCAAGAGGGCGCTCGTTTTGAATTTTATATAGCAACAATTTGTATAGTGGGGACAATGGAAATTAGCAGATGATTTTTGTTTTATTCCGACAACTTTAATAAGTGCGAAGTTTGATGTTTGGATATTTCTTCAGTTTTTACGCTTAAATGGCTGACTCGATTTAGATAAAATGAATAGCGTGAATATCATCCAAATCTATTTTCTTTTTTTGTTTTCTTTTTTTTAGGTTTGGTCGTTTAATTCCGCCCTTACGCCCTTCGCTAGCAATCCGTGATACCGATGCATGCAATACACCTAATACACAAATCAAATTATTACAAGACATCAACCAAATCGTGACGACCTGACTATAGTGACATTTGTCCATAAGTTTGAAACTTACCCGTCAATTCAGATGCTAATTTCGTTATGTTTTCTAATGGAGGAAATTTCTCTCCCGCACATTTTTCTTCCAATAAATAACTATATACACTATTTACAACTTTTTTCTCTGTAAAATCTAAAACTTTCGGCATGATTATTGCAGTCTAATAATAATTCACACGAAACTAGACAAAGCAATGTTTACATTGTCAATATTGACAACTATCATAGAGGGTAGATGTTGTCTATTATTAAAATTGTTGCCATTGCTAGAAATTAGTACCAACAAATTTCCGTAACATGGCGCACCCTCAATAGATCCTGGTTCACCTATAATAATTTAGAAAGAATAAAAAACGGTTATTCCTTCTAACTTTTGAAAAATCGATCCAAAAAATATGGAAAAAAATCATAAAAATAGTGCTTAATAAACTTATTCAAACAAAATTAAAGCGAACTTGATAAGTTAAGCCGTTTATGAGTTATCGCTAAAAGTCTTCCCTTCTTATTTTATTTAAAAGCCTGGCAAACCTTATTTGTGACCGGATTTTCGCAAGCAACCCTATAACCACATAATAGTGACCGGAAAAAGATAGGCAACCTAGTTGATTTATATTGTACAAGTTGTATACTTTCCATTGGAACTTATTTCGTTTGTCAGACAGATCGGTGAAATTTAAAGAAAAAAAATTTTTTTTTTCAAAAAATAATTAAACATAGTTTTGACCATATTTCTTTAAGCAACCCTATTTATTTATGTTCAGGAATATATTTTCTTTCATAATATGTAAGTTTCATCCGTCAGACATATCGGTGAAGGTCGACCATCTTAGACTACAAAGGCTCCCCGGTTGGGCTCCCCTATTATCATATACAGTTTTAAATGTTTATAACAACGTAATATTTATAATAACTAAGCCTCTTTCCATTAAATTCACTGCCTCGAATATATTATCATTACCTTCTTAAGTCATTCATTACCTTTCCCAGTAAAATTAGAAGGAAAAGAAGTGAATGAAACCGATATGAATGAAGTTTTGGAAGTTTTTGTCGCCTACATCAGTTGGCATCAGACCTTAATTTTGCAGAATAAACCATCTGAAAGGGGACACTAAAACACTTCATTACGTATAATTATAATAATGTACACTTGCTACTTACTGTATAAATCACGCGATGGCGATGAAGACTAACGAGAACCACACTCCTTCCCGACCCGAGAGATCGTATATATTTTCGCTAACAGCGGCACACGGGCGTCCGCTACGAGATCACGCGGCCAACTGACTGACGAACAATGTGTTGCATCGGCGGTAGGCGCTATATACCCTCGCTATATAGCAAAATATAGCTAATCTATTTCTCGCGTCGGTAATGAAGAAATTACTTGAACCATACACTTATAAGGCTGTATAGTTTTTATTATTTATTTCTAGCTTCTAATATTATACGATTTAAAACATAACTAAATAAGTCATTTATTGAACAAACAACGAATTTTCTATTTGTAGTATCTTAAGGTTAAAATGTAGGTCAAAGTTATATCTTCACGCGTTACATGTAGAGATGAATGAAAAAATTGGGTGTTAATTGTACATATAAAGAAAATACATATCTTTTTAGAATTGTTCATTGGAGAGACATATACTTTAGGCCCTATGTTACAACCTTGCATTAACAGATATTTGAAAACGCCACCACATTTTTGGTAAATTTCCGAAAACACCGATTTGCACGAAATGCGAGAACGACCCACCTACATATTTGTAATCGTGATTTAACAAATTTGCAATCAACTTTTGCGAACAACGTCATGTATACAGGTAAAGTTGCTGTAGTGATTGACTGAGATATGGGTACATTAGTGCAACATGACATGTGACTTTGTGAATTAAAAAAATGTATAAAGAAAATAAAAGGTGTTATAAGACATTTTTTATATTCGTTGTTATTTATTTATTTATTTGTTATTATTAATACATGAAATAAACTTTTAATCTAATACAGTTCCCTGCAAAACTGTTTGCACAGTTTGACTGCAGGCGCGAGTCTCTGTTGTAGGTACCTACTTACATAATCAACGTAACATATTAAACATTAATATTTAATACTAACATCGTAGCTATAACTAACTTCACTTGAGTGACATTTGCAGGCACAGGCATACAATTGTCACCCAAGTGTTTTCAGTAAGTGCAGCATTAGTGCTTTTTTAAATTTAATTTTATTGGGCTCGAGCCTGATATTTTCAGGCAGACTATTTAAAAAATACGGCTAAATTTTCTTAATGTTCTGTCTTCGTAATAGTTAGTAACGCGGGGTATTTCATATTTTTGCACAGCCACTGATCTTGTATTATGTTTATGTTCTAATCGTGTCGAGATATGCACCCTATTGCTATGATTGTTAATTGCTAAGAGATATTTGTGTTTTAAACTGACCGGGAGTATTTTACAAATTTTAAATGTTGAAATTGTAGCACAGAAACTAGGTTCTTAAATAGTTTCAAGATGGAACATAAACTAAGCTAAGTAGGTACTTATAATACTTACGTAACTACATACCAGGGATGTTGCGAATATCCGCATTATTTTCAACATCCGCATCTGCATCCGCATCCGCATAAAATCGATGCGGATGTGGAACAGGTCGGCACAGGAACGTCTTAGCATCGGCGTAAGTGCTAGACTGCTAGGTAATTTAGTCATTAGCCAATAAACCTATTAGAAATTAGCAGTCAAGCGTGAGTCGGACTTAATGTACGGAACTACGGAACCCTTGGAACGCGAGTCCGACTCGCACTTGGCCGGTTTTTTTAAATAAAAATTACTAAAATGTAATATTTGACCTTTTTTATGTACCTATCTTGACATCCGCATCCGCATCTGCGGATGTGAGCCTTTAAAAATCCGCATCCGCATCCGCATCCGCGGATGTCAAAAAATCGGCATCCGCAACATCCCTGCTACATACTTAGGTTTCGGTAAACAGGGAGTCGTTAGTAATTAAAATAATAGAGTTAGACCAAGATAAGTCTGCAACGATTTTGATAGCACACGCAATGCGAGTGTTATTTAAACGTCAAACTTCTATGAAATGATGACGTATAAATAACACTTGCACTGCATGCGCTATTAAAATCGTTGCAGACTTATCTTGGTCTAACTCTAGTCACTTACCTTATATAATTGCGTAGCTCAGTAGAGCGCGTAGTGATTGGAGTCGGTGGTGACAGGCTCTGGTGCCTTTTCGTGACTTTTCGTTAAGCTACAGGTTCAGTTTCAGCTTGATTCGCGTTAATGTGCGTGGACACATCCCAATATCGGTGTAATTAATTATTAATAGATACGTACAGTAGCTGGCATAGTGGCCTACATGAAAGCCTTTAGGCTGGAGTAATAGTCGTTTATTAATTTAGTTTGCTACTCTATCCAAGGCTCATTTTGATACAGACAAAAACAGTAATAGCGGGTGTTAAAAAAAATTACCTGTAAGTATAAGTGGCAGCAGTTATATTAAAAATTAATTGAAACAATACTTTTTTAAACCCCAATAGATAATAACGACTGTTTAGTAATAGGTACAAAATTAAATTTTGTAGGGGTAGCGAAATGACAGAAATGTTCACCACAAAACAAAAGCCGAGCGCGCAAGGTATATTTTTTTCACCTCAGCAGCTCGAACAAGGGTACTTTGATTCTTAAAAACAGTGAGCAAAATGCGATTTTGCTCACTGAGTGAGACAAAATGACATTCAAGTGACCTTTATAGTCAAATGTCATTTCAACGCGGGGTCTAATAAAACTTCGAAATTCTTGGGTTCTATTATCTCTGTCCCTTTCACACTGTTAGCAAAAAGAAACAGACAAAAAAAAGTTAAAACGACATTCAACAGTATATTCACGGTTTATAATAGACCCCCGAAAAACTTCAGACCGCATCGTTCCAAACCAAGTACGAGTATGAATTCTTAATAATTAATAAATAAAATTAAAGTTTAAGATTTGATAAAAACTGATAAAATACTATATTTTAGGTATCTTATTGTACAATTAAAATAACGAACTCAAAAAATACACAGATCATCACGCATAATTAATTATTTTACTTTTAAGAATTTCTACCATAGTTGACAAATAGTATACGTATCCGCAATTCGGACCGTATCTTACAAAGATTTTTTTTACAAAAAAAAGTTTGAAGTGTCAGTTAATGTTTGTTATTTCTATATTATTTTAATGGAATTTATTATTACGTTTTGTTTTTGTGTTCCATTGCGGTAATTAAACTTAATTGTTTGTATATCTTAAGAAAACATGAGTGCAGGTATTAAGTGATGAACAAGGATTACATTTTTCAAGTTGTCTAATAGGTATGTTCTCACTGCGCTGAGGTGAAAAATGTTGTGTACTACACGAGATCAAAGTTATTTACATCTCGTGCGCTTTTGAGTCCCTTACTACGCTCAAGATTCTAAATTAGATTCACTCGCTACGCTCGTGAATCTATTATAGAATCTTTCGCTTGCACGGGACTCAAAATAAGCACTCGAAGAAATATCAAACTTTGATCACTTGTTGTACAAATAACTATTCTTATCACCAGCCAGAGTGCGCGCGCTACCTAACTGCACTATGCAGGTTTGCCATGTTACAAAGTGACAATTATCTTTCAATCTTTCAATTATTATAGACTAGTGACCTGCCCCGGCTTCGCACGGGTTAACGAATTATACATATACCTTCCTCTTGAGTCACTCTATCTATTAAAAAAAGCGCATCAAAATCCGTTGCATAGTTTAAAGATCTAAGCATACATAGGTACAGACAGACAGCGGGAAGCAACTTTGTTTTATACTATGTAGTGAAGTATATTTAAGTGGTCTCATATAATTAAGAGACATTATCGAGAACAGAACTTAGAATTTAAAAAACTTAATTGATGTTTATCTAACATATCTAATGAAACTCTCCAAAAAAAGGTATAACAACTGATGTCTGACACAAATTGATGAGTTAATCATTAAAACGCGCCATAAATTTCCTTTTTAAATAACCAGACTCGAAAATAAACCAAATTATCGTTAAATACGCAACCTATTTCAATGTAAGTAGGCCGATCGGAGAGTTAGTTTCGTGTGACTGGTCGGTATTTACAGCGACGAAGCGACGACTTGTTTAAATTCCTCCGTTATTTACGACCACGTGTCTCCCGTGACTCATACGCACTAGCTCGCTTATACACATACACAAAAGAAAAAAATAAACTACTAACTTCCTTTTGCGTGCTTACGAACATAAAAGTTTTTCGTGCGTATCCTAACGAAAACATAAATTAGGTAAATTTACTACGTTTTATAGAGAACATCCATCCCCTTCGTTACAATATGTTCGTAACGACCGAGGGTCAACGCGCAGTCAGATCTCCCCCACGATTAAGAAGCGGCTCCGGATCGGCGAAATTATCAAAACTTTTTAACTTACAAGTTTTCGTAAAGTCTTGTCCTTAGTACGAGTGGAGCGGAGCGCGCTTCCTTCGCGTGGAGCTTTCAAAGGTCGAGCCGTTTCAGGTTCGTGCCGTCCTTGTTTGCCACAAACGGAGGGTGCAGGCAAACGCAGAGACGCGTTTCGGTTAAATCCGTTGTCTCATGTGGCGAGTTTACCGGTTCCATTCCGGAGGCAAGTTCTCAGTCAGTCAAGTCAGTTCAGTTGCCGCCGATGTGATGTCGGGGGTGCACGCCGCGCCGGTCGCTCGCCGACTTCTCGCAGTGACGATCGCGACGATACTTCTTCCCCAACTAATAAATCAAGCGAACCGAACAAAGTAAGCGCTCACGAACAGATTATAACTTGATGTGAGATAACAAGCGCTGCATGATAGTGATTAATCGCTAAAGTACGTTCAACTCTATTCGAAATCAACCGCAATCCCGTTGCGTTTCGATTTACGCGTAATGTAAACACACACAGTTGAAGTTTTCCGGAATAAGTTGTTGACTTTGCTAACAATAGTTCTGGAACTGGATGCATTGTTTGAAGGATTGTTAGCGATAATGTAGGCAGTTTGGTGGGGTCAGACGGTGAACGTTAGTGAATGTGTTGGATGTGTTAGATGAACTTCAGGATGGATGGACAGTGGACTTTTGGCGCGCTGTGGACGTTGCTGGCGGTCGTGCTGGGGGACTCTTGGACCGCCTACCAGGAGCAGCCGTGCTGCCGGCCCGTCTCGCACCACCGCGTCCGGCATCATCGAGGTGAGTCACCCTCCCTCTCTACTCTAGAGCACACGATCTATGACCCACGAGTAGATCACAGTTCATCGAGCATACTCTTTAGGTACGTACGTCATTGAGATATGTAATTTACAGTCAGTAATTTACCTAGGTTATTAAATACCTATGTAGATTAAATATTAAATTATTGGTTTCCGCTACCCAAAGGTTGTCTGGAAGAGATCACGCTTCAGGGATAAGACCGCTTATTGTCTATCTCTATCTTTTATCACTTGTTTTCTTTAATCTGTATATTTTACTAAGGTATGCCAATAAAGAGTATTTCTATCTATCCACTCAGCAACATTAAAGGGTTACCTGGGGTTTTCATCGATTTTTGGCAAATTTTGAATCGTATCTCGTTCTTTTGCACCACAGATAGAATTATAAGACAAACGGCTATCAGTTCTTCAATCTTTTATCTTCATTTTTGTCGACCGGATTTTGAAAGAAATGAATGCTTATTTTTTATGATTTTTTTTATCATTGTCTAAAAAAAAAAAAACACTTTTTTCGTATCTAGTTTGCTGTGAAGGATCTTAGTTATACGAAACCTACATATTTGGGTTCGTCTTTGACGTCTCGAAAAACGCATCGGGGATTTTAATTTTAAACTAATTAACACTAAAGTTATGGCCAGAAAACCAGTTTTTTGGTCTAAAATTGTTCAACTTTGATGACAAATATCTCGAAGACTATGAACTTTGAAGTAAATTTGGGATACTATATTGCTTAAAGCCGTTGCTGTTAATATGATAAGCTAAAAAACACATTAGAAAACTAAGGGATTCAGATCGAAGGTCATTGGCGTGGGGGATCCCCTTAAGTTTTTATCTTTAATTTTTCATATTTCCTTTAATTGTGAAAAATAAAACTACATAATTTAAAATTTTAAGAAAGTGTGGTCAAATTGAGTACATTGACTTACAAACAAGTAAGTGAATGAATAGAGATAACTGTTTAGGTTTACATTTGTTCTCGAGTTGTGACTAATCCGAAACACGCAATAGGTAGGCGTACCCAATGCTCTTATTATATTCCTTGCTCACTGGAGAATTGTCGACTGCTAATTTAATTTAATTTCACAATTTATGTAGGTAGGATTCTATGAAATTATGTACCTATCAATTAAGTATAGTAGAGTCAGCCCTGCTGTAACTAATTGATAGGTAATATTACTCATATACCTTCGGCTCGGGCTGGTCGAGTGAAAAAAGTTCACCTGATTGAATTTAATAAAGTAGTAGCTAATGTAGCTTAGCAGTACTTCCCGTTGACCTAGACCTATGAAATTTGGTGAGTATATCGTCTTACACTACAAATACAGGGACAAATCTGAAAACTGTAAATTTGAAAAAAAAAAAAGTTAGATTTGTAGGTAAATAATAGGTAAACAGTCGCTACACAAAATAAACTGGAAAGCAAACAAGTTAATCTACTTTCCTTGTTAAATATAGAAATAGAATTTTCAAAGTGACGTCTACCAATGTATGTATGTGTATAGTTAGCGGCATATTGCATGCTAACAGATGTCCGCGTCTTGCAGCCGACGGAACTATAAACTAAAATAAACACTCGGCGAGAGGTGACGTACTTATCTATACCTTTGTAGGATGGGATTTTGCATACGAAAAGCCAGTTTTTCACAAGAACAGGCGTAGAAAGATTGTAAAAAAAAAATTATTCAGATGAAATAAACCCTATCATACAGATTTTTTTCTTCTGCCAAGCTGCAGAACAGTTTGTTGGCAGAGGGAACTCCCTTTAAACATAGATGGGTAGACTTAGCTAATTGCTTAATTAATTGTTAACTTAAGTACATCTTATTGCTTATGGTGGTATTTGTGCTAATTGTACATCTCATGTTCAAATACTTTGTGCTTGCGAATGAAAGGTAATTAAAGCATAGATATAATTAATAATAAACGTAAGTGGATTTCTGTAATTAATTAGTTAATTTGTAATAGAGTTGTGTTGCTACATATTAAAATTTCAGCAATTTATTATTACCAAGGCATGTCAGTATTATTTTAATTTAGTACTCGATGTACATATTATGCATGGATTGAGTCTAGCGTAGTCCAGTATTATTCGTTTATTATGAATATTTCAATTACTCGGCATTTATAAGCGATATATTTGAAGTTCTGAGCGCATTTTCATGTCAATTCAATTCAATTCAAATATTTATTAATAAAATTACAATTTTACATGTCATAAATAATTACTATTCTATATTTAAATTACATTACTATATACATTTAATTATCAATATTACAATAGGTACATTATTTATTATAAATTAATATCGAGTGTACTGTCGAGTAAGATGGACATTTAATTTTTGGGCCCAGTGGTCTAGAAGAATTCTTTTGGGGCGCGTCGGACAGTCTCCGTCATTAGCAATAATAAGCATTCCTCAGTGGCGCCGAGCAATAAAAATGCGCTAGATATTAATGCTCGCTCATGATGACGTTTATAAGTTTTCTCGTATACCTATTGCTGGTTAAGTTTAATAAAAATGCTTTCATCTCGTCTACTGTTCAGCAAATGTTTTTGATTTGCTTATGTTCTCAAAGCGGGATTTTAATAATTGTTCACTTCAGTAGATGTTTTCTTTTCCTTTTATATACAATATCTGGGAGACCGAGCTTTGCTCGGAAAACATATAAAAACTTTAAAATGCGCGTTTTCCCAGAAATAAAACCTAGCTAGATCGATTTTCCGCCCCCGAAAACCCCCATATAGCAAATTTCATCGAAATCGTTAGAGCCGTTCCCGAGATCCCCGAAATATATATTAAAAATAATACAATTTGAAAAATTCCTATAATAATCTTTCTGAGTGGAAACTAGCATTAAATTCTCGTGTAAGTTTCCAAAAACTTGTGAGAATGTTCCTGCATTTTTGTCAAAACTTTCGCATTTTGAACACATATTAGCCGCGACCACGACCAGTGAAACCTGTGTCGAAACGTCGGTAAATAAAGGTACTTACTTAATAAAATAAATTTCGCGATAGACCCTATAAAATAAATCTCTATAAATGTCTATAAATGTGAGTTAATAAATATTCTGCAACTTGCACATTGCTAAGTGAGAGTGAATGAAGCTGAATGAAAATATCCAACATTGTTGAATCGTTTCACTAACAAATTAATTCTGCATTTTTGATTTAAGGCTCCGTTAACGATTTTAGAGCCAAAATGTAAAATTGATATATTTAGTCGTTGAAATTGTACTCCTTTTGTTACGTTACGTAATATCTAAATAACAAGTATTGGTTTCTATTAACACGTCTTCTCATCTTGCCTTTTAATAATAAGGTCCCGAGCGTGCGTCACTCACCGGCAATATATGACGAGAAGGGGCAGTTTTTAAAAATTCATGAAAAAATTATAGTTATAAATTATAAAAAATGATGTAAAAGAACAATTTCAGGAAATGTTGTAGATTGTTTAAGTATCAAAATTACGTTGAAATTAAGTCGATTTTCACGAAAAATTTTCACTTGTTTTGAAGTAATTTCTGGTGAAAATTGATTTCGTCTAACTTTCATTTACTCTTGTTCAATATCATATAACAATAATGTAGTCTATGCAAGTTGGAGTACAGGATATGTGTAATACAAAATTACCATTTTTAGCAGTCCAAACTTTACGAAATTTACAAATAAGATCGACTAAATCAGTGCTTTACGCGCGTTTACCTAAACGTCCATCAGAAAAAAAAATCATTACTAATTTAGTGAGTCAGTTTTCAAAAAAATTATTTGTACAAATGCGAGATAAGAAGACGTGCTAATAGGTACCAGTACTTGTTATATCTATTACGTAACAAAAGGTGCACAGTGTCATCGACTAAATCTATCAATTTTACATTTTTGCGATTAAAATCGATACCGGTCTCTTAAGTACTTCGTGTTCAGACGTGTTAATTACTTAATGCAAAATGAACCACGAAAACGAACCGTCTAATATTAACTCTACGCGTAGATGATAACAAATCAACTGGTACTTATCTTTTAATTATTACTTAGTTCCAAAAAGTGTCAACCAACATTAACAGAAATGACTCAGAAACCAAAGACGAAATCTTGTCTGTGTTTGATGCATCCGTTTGAATTGATAGACGTTTGCAGCCGCAGAAGATTGGTAGGTAAAGGGATTGGTGAGGCGTATTCGAGAAATTCAAGCCCTGCATTGTATCAACAAGCTAACTGCGATGACTGACAATCGCTTCAATTGGCTTTTTGAACCGTTCAAGCGTCTTACTTGATTGATCATTGATCATTGGCTTTTAATTTAAACGAAGTATACTTACCCACCTCAGAATATTTTAATAATAATACATATCTTTTGGAATTTCGATCCTACGCAACCGTTTGGAATTGCCGACTATCTTTATTACAAGGAATCGTTAAGAGGTTCGCATGCGGAGTGGAGCAAAAAACACGAGGATACAACATACAACGCACGGGTGCCGGGGCGAGGCGCGGGGTGTGGGGCACAAACCGGCCGCGCCGGCGCAGGTAATTGACTCCGTCTGCCGACTGGGCTAAATTGAGTTATAAACCAAACCAGAATCATAGGCAAAACTAAATGGTCGTAAGTCGAACAATTAATGTCGACGATGGAGTGCTCGTCACTGCCCAAGTAGTACCCACGCGCAAAATTGCATAGCCACTTCCATTTTGCAGCTGACTGTACATGAAATAATTAAGCTTACGACATTAGCAATAGAGGTGACCGCGGAGTATCAACTATTGGGCATTTCATTTAGCATGTCGAGAACTGAGACGTTTACCTTAACTGTTCCTTTGAAGTCTATGATTACAATTCTGATAGGTAGGTACCGATACTACCGATGCCATTGTCCTAGCTACAATGGCAATTTGAATTATAGTGAATGTTGCCTACTATTCGGCCAAATATCTGTTGGACCTACCTAAAAAGGAAAATTGCATAATAAAAGTAACCACAAATTAGGTATATTTAATATTTAGAATGTGTTCTTGGAAACTTGTTAAACTTTAGAGCCCTTTTTAGAGCCTTTGTTGATTAAAAATCATTTTATTTTTATCATGGGTCTGATTTGGTTGACTCTTAACTATGTTCATTAATTCTGTTCCACAAAAAATATAATCTTAGCAAACGTTGTGCTTTGTTCGCGATCAGTTATCTTAATACACAATTGTGACTCAAAATGTTCGCATGTCATGCCGAATATTCTGTCGCCGAACATTCGGTATTCGGTCAAAACCACTATTCAGGGTTCAGGGCATCTCTAATTTGGATTGTGACGTCAATGACTAAGAACTATCGTACTTAACTAATTGGTTAGTCTATTACTTGTGACTAAAATATCCAAATTGTTATTCAACGTAAATATGTAGGTTTTTTTAATTTCCATTCTGTGCCACACTGCGTAGGTAAATATACGTTACGGGCACAATAGGGGTATTTTAGTATTCAAATGGAGACAGATTATTTTAAATACGAATGGCCCATATTTCACTGAGGCAGTTAGGTCATACAGTGAAACTGGATAATTGCAATCTCAAGGGACCGGCAATTTTGTGTCAATTAACCAGGTTTTTTAATTAAGCAGGTCGTGCCAATTAATGAGGTTCAAAAAATCGTTGTGTCAATTATAGAGGTTCTCATTAATAGAGGTTGCGTTCTGACAAATTGCTTTTATGGAGGTGCAAATAACAATTGAAAGAAGATTCA
This sequence comes from Cydia amplana, assembly GCF_948474715.1. NCBI lineage: Eukaryota > Metazoa > Arthropoda > Insecta > Lepidoptera > Tortricidae > Cydia > Cydia amplana. Next base: position 4,413,950 of record NC_086071.1, on the reverse strand, counting down.
CAAGCTTACATTCTGGGTTTCAGGTCTATAGTATATTATGTAACTTGCACTTAATTACTACTTTATTTTCTTATAGTCATTTGGGTTTAAAAATAAATCCCTTGAATTGTAGAAGAAAGTTTAATTGAAATGTAAGAAGCATACATTTTTGATTTCATCAAAACTACTCTGTGATAGATAGCTAATAAATAAATTGACTTCCGGATGAAGATTTAAAATAAAATTATCATTGCTATTAAAATATTGTTTCTGCTCTCTACAAGTCTACATTCTTTCAATTACAGAGGTAATAAGTAAGACTTGTTTCAATAATAGAGGTAATGAGAAGAGCTAAAATAACGGATATTTTTTAGCACAGTGTCAATTATAGAGGTCTTAGTTGCAATGTGGTCAATTACAGAGGCAAAATTCCGAAAAGCAATTAAATCAAAATTGCAATCATAGAGGTTCCAAAATTTCAATTATAGAGGCCTTTTGGTCTCAAGGGACCGGGACCGGACCTTTGGTTGCAATTATTGAGGTTTTGCATTTATCCAGGTGTCAATTTAACCAGGTTTCACTGTATATCAATAATAGGATTTTCTACCTAATTACATAAAGATTTGTCTGGGTTAGTGTCCTTTCACTTAGGTAGGTACTTATTGTACGAGTATTATTACAAAGAGTTTTAAGATCTTAGAGAGAATTAGCGAATGGGTATGTATTGTTTATTATGTTCAAAGTTTTTATTGTATGGTCTTGTTTCTAACTGTGTAGTCTCAAGTGAAATTGAGTGCAAACTCCAAACGGAAAATTTCATTTCAAAATTAAAGTTTAATCAAACTTTTGCATAAACCATTGAAATGGGTCATAAAATACCAGGTACATATCTAGAAAAAGTACGCGGCAATAACTTATTCCTTGCTATTTTTAAATGTCAGCTTCCGTAATTTATCTTCGAAATAAGTCGCGCTCAATTTAAAAGCTTCTGCGGGTAGTCAACAATAGAACATTAATCTTCACGGGACCAACGACACTGGACAATAAGGTACAATATTAACGTGCTTTCTTCATTGCGAGCTTAGGTACATCACATCACATGGCTGTTTCTCAGACAAAAATTTGAAACTTGAAATTTAAAAAAGCGGCCAAGTGCGAGTCGGACTCGCCCATGAAGGGTTCCGTATTTAGGCGATTTATGACGTATTAAAAAAAACTACTTGCTAGATCTCGTTCAAACCAATTTTCGGTGGAAGTTTACATGGTAATGTACATCATATATTTTTTTTAGTTTTATCATTCTCTTATTTTAGAAGTTACAGGGGGGGGGGACACACATTTTACCACTTTGGAAGTGTCTCTCGCGCAAACTATTCAGTTTAGAAAAAAATGATATTAGAAACCTCAATATCATTTTTGAAGACCTATCCATAGATACCCCACACGTATGGGTTTGATGAAAAAAAAAATTTTGAGTTTCAGTTCGAAGTATGGGGAACCCCAAAAATTTATTGTTTTTTTTCTATTTTTGTGTGAAAATCTTAATGCGGTTCACAGAATACATCTACTTACCAGGTTTCAACAGTATAGTTCTTATAGTTTCGGAGAAAAGTGGCTGTGACATACGGACGGACAGACAGACGGACAGACGGACAGACAGACAGACATGACGAATCTATAAGGGTTCCGTTTTTTGCCATTTGGCTACGGAACCCTAAAAACGAAAATAATTTTTAAATACTTACCTACTTCTATATATATATAGAGGAGATGTTAACACCTCTTTCATTGCACCATTCCACCTCTCATTTCACCTTTAAACTTGCGGTATCCATAGGCTACAGGCGCTACGGTAATCACTTACTATCAGGTGGCCGGTATTTTAAAGTGAATTTAGCGCTACTACAGAAATCGACAATGTTCCTAATTAATTATTGTACTGAGACTGAGGTAGCAAAGGTACTTTTATAGGTACTTACCCTTTTAAACTTAACGGATTCTTAGTTGCATTTTAAAGAAGGCAGAATCCGCTCGGCATTTGGTTTTATACCCAACAACTGCTACTACTGCCAGCAAACTATTTATAGTTAATACATACATACATTCTCATTTAATACGATTGTAAAAAGCCTACCTAGGATCAAAATCGACGAGCTCGTTTCAATTCACCTCTAGGTACATTTATGAATATAATTTTATTAGGTAAGTAACTATTATTTTTTCACATCGACGCGGAGCACGGTGAATATTCTTAAATTTATTTTCACTTGTGTACTCAACCAAATACCTAACTCGTTAGGTTTATTTTAATAATCATTTCCAAATTAGGCACCAGAGTGAAGCATACTAGTTACCAAGTACGCAGCAAACGCAGGCGGCAGGATGCTCGTTGTAGTTTAAATTATAATTTTTTATGTGGTCGTTAAGTAAAAAAAACCGGCCAAGTGCGAGTCGGACTCGCGCACGGAGGGTTCCGCACCATCAACAAAAAATAGAGCAAAACAAGCAAAAAAACGGTCACCCATCCAAATACTGACCCCGCCCGACGTTGCTTAACTTCGGTCAAAAATCACGTTTGTTGTATGGGAGCCCCACTTAAATCTTTATTTTATTCTGTTTTTAATATTTGTTGTTATAGCGGCAACAGAAATACGTCATCTGTGAAAATTTCAACTGTCTAGCTATCACGGTTCGTGAGATACAGCCTGGTGACAGACGGACGGACGGACGGACGGACGGACGGACAGCGAAGTCTTAGTAATAGGGTCCCGTTTTTTACCCTTTGGGTACGGAACCCTAAAAAGCGAGTGTCGGACGAAGCATAAGGTGGTTCCGTACCTTATCATGACACAATATAAAAAAATATGTATATTACAAACGAACAAATGAGGGTATATTTTATTTAATGATATTGTGTAAACACACAACACAAACATATACATAGTACATATACATGTTGATTTTGTATAAACATATATACCTACACAATTTTTGTCCAAAAATAATGACCAATTTATTACGTATGGATTGCATCATCTGCCCATTCCTCATCCTCAGCTCCTGTTTTTTATTTAACTATGACGTAGCGGCACCCGTCATTATAAAGAGAGTAGGTCAAAAAAGTCAAAATGTCTTCAAGGCGGACATGACGAAGCTTCGAAGCTATAGAATTCCGTTTTTCTATTTCGGCTACGGAACCCTAACCTCTATTATTTTAGGTGTTCGGCATGTATGGCATCGTGTGGCTGACCAAGTGACCACAATGGCCGCCAACAATGTCCGTCGACCTGGCGTGTGGTCCGACGGGAGGCCGCGGAATCGCTCTGACAGCAACGATCTTATCGCTATCGCTATAACTATAATATAACCTATTAAGTTTGAGCAAGTTGATTCAGCGTCCGATACCGCTTGTGGGTGTTAAAATTTACTCAACAGTTTAAAGCTAAGTACCTCTTTAGAGTGTAGATTATATTGCGTGAATGTTAATTCTTAATGCCTTAAAGAATAACCTAGTTACTTTAGAACTAGTACAGGTGTCAGTTAGGTACATATCCTCGTACATTTTTGTTATAGTAAGTGATTTTACTGCAGAGTGCTGTTAAAACTAGTTATATAAAAAGAGTTTTTTTAAGTCCCACCAATATAGAATCAAAAGGTTTTTTGATTTTTCGATTAGCCTAGTTAACGGGTTGGTTGATTTGAATGGTCATGGTTAATAAATATGTATTTTTTGGATGACTTAAAGACGTTCATCCAAAGAGATAAATTATCTGAATACATTTTAATTGTTAATTTTCGTGAGAACTAAGCAAAGAAAATAATTTTCAATAAAAATGCCAGCGTGAAACGTAAGTATCTTGTTTCCGTCCGTATTGTATATCTATTAAGTTTCCAAGACACGATGATATTGCATGGCGTCTTGAAGGGATTTCCTGTACGGTGTTCACTGAGCTTTATTGGCCGTGTACCGTCACTGTGTGACTCGAGTGAGCCTCTGCAAATCGAACTGACAGTCTTGATACGATTCACGCCGACTGCCTCGTACCTCGTACCACTTTATCTATCGGGTAAATACCGCGTACATGCATGTAGTAATTTGAACTGCCTGCTGTACCTACAATATGTAGCTACATATCAGACAGTTGATTGCGAGCTGAGGCGTGAATGCAGTCAAAATATATTGAGGTTGAAAATCAAACTCAGTCGTTGGAAAAGCCGGAGCTATTTGATTTTTTGAGACCAGAGAAATGTGCTAAAAATTATCTCATATTAGGCAAACCAGCACTCCCGACTGAAATATATTATCCACTTGCGCTTATGATCCAGTCGACAGGCAAGTATTTATTAGGCAACGTGAAATTTAAATGTTGACAATGATAATAAACTTATCACTCTAATTGGGTATAATATATTTCCTTTTACAGGAAGATGCAATGGGTGTCTAATATATGTACCTTTACTGGAGGCCAATTCTAACTTACATTTTGATATCAAAATTCGACATTAAAATATATTAAGTTCAAATTGGCCTCCTGGTCGAGTAACGCTCAAAATTAGGTATATTGTTGCTAACGAACATGCATTGTTGACACAATGCCTTAGTTACCCTTAGTAGTTAACACACTCACGTAATCTGTTTTTGTTTATACGAGTAAATAACAGTCCGTTTATGTAATATTATGAAAAAAAATACCAGTTATTTTAATCTGTGTATGATAACCTGCCTCATCAGCTTTTTTTAGTAGGGATTACAAAGTTATTGTTTGTCATCAGTGCGTGAACTCGTAAACAGCTCGCTCGTAAGCTTCAGGTAAACTTACCCCGTTTTAGTTTATCTAAGTTGGTGTTGCATCGCTCTTACTTCGACGTCGGCAGGTTGTAAATGTGGTGAAATACGGCCCGTTTTATGGTCAGACATGAAGATACATGCGTTAGTTTCTACAGGCGGGAAAATTTAGTGTGAAGAGAATTTAATTGGGTACTAAAGGAAACAACGCGCCGGTACAAACAAACAATGTCGACTAGGGCTTCCAAATACCGGACTTCTCACAATACCGGTATTAATACCGAAACTGTCTTTATCAATACCGGGATCCGGGGTATTGGATATGAATCGCTTAAAAATATATAGTTGTATTAAAAAGGGGAATTAGAAAGGCTCACTGGAATACCAGATATGTCCTAAAAGCTATTACAACAATAAACAATCAATGCCGCCATCTACAATAATTTTATTTCACACTCCAGGTTGGCAATAATTTTATCCAATTTGTTGACTTCACCTTCACCAGTCACATTTGTAGTCCAACTTAACCAACCAGACAACATTTTTTCAAATTTCCGTCAAAATTAGTTTGCCATTATTACAGTTATCCTTGCTCTTTCGTACGTCATAATTTCATAGAAGTTTGACATTTAATACAACACTTGCAGTGCGCGTGCTATCAAAATCGTTGCAGACTTTTCTTGGTCTAACTCTAGATGCGTCTGACCTTTAGTAAGCTTTTTGATAGAGCCGAATATAATGGATTTAAAGGGTTTATACTGCACATTTCCCTCATTTTTTTAAATACCGGGATCCCGGTATTGCCTTTAAAAATACCGGTATTGACAAATGCGTTTAAAAAGACGGGATCCCGAAATACCGGGATCCCGGTATTGGAAGCCCTAATGTCGACCGATAAACTTTACTGTGAAGCTAGATTGAGTGAAAGATTGATATTGTTGTGATTTGGCGAGTTAGTTCAATTAAATATTTAAAAAAATAACAAAGGTAGGTTTGTCGAAAGCTGGTTTATTAAATTAAATATACGGGTGAAACCCCGTTGAAATATAAATTGGCAATTGTTTTCCAATTTTTGTGCAATTCATACCCGCCGGGTTGTGTTTATGGCAACGCTTAGTTGAGTGGAATGATTGTGTAAAACTGTTGGACGGACTCCAACGGGCGCGGCGCGAGAAACAAACGACACAAATAAAGTCAAATAAGTGAACCTGGCTGACTCCCGTTGCAGTGCCGAGCACACAGGAAAATGTATTGGTTTATGAACTTTGGTAATACCTACGCCTATCAACACGGACTTAAATCCGGACGGAAGAGAATTAGCTTTGCGCATCTTTTTTCTTGGTACCTATAAGACATAACTGTCATAAGCATAAGCACACAAATAAAAGAGATAATAATTATATTTTTTTCAAAATATGTATGTGTAATTTGATTATAAGTACCTAGTATTTTACAAATTACTCGGCCATTTCTAAGTGGGCCTAAAATCGATCGTTTCCTTTCAAAACATATTTTCACGAAGGCGTTACTTATTACGCGTTAGAACTAAATCTATGCCCGGCCAATGTGTGACAATATCGACCCGAAATTACTTCTACTTTGAAATTTGACGGAATTTGAATACGAAATAGGTAGATACCTACCAAGATCGCCCGATAGTAGTCGAATCTTTATATGTAGGTATTTCAATTAGGTCTGAATGTAAGTATCACTAGCGTTCGGAAAAGTCGGGTCACTGATGCAATAAAAATAATTATCAAAGTTCAAATAATACTTCGTTCATGTAGGCCTAGCAACAAGCACTATCATCCATTAATTCGTCACACGAATTTTTAGGTTTTTTGACCCCTCCCCCCTCCTTGTCACACTTGGTCACATTTGGCAAACCCCTCCCCCCTAGTGTGACATCACATTTTTTTCTACGAAATCGCCAAATCGAATTAAGTAAGTACCTAATTAATATTTCATCAAAATATTTTTGACGATATAAATATTAGTAATTTTATATCCCAACACTGCTTAGGAAAGAAAATTAAACGAATAAAAACGATTATCGTTTTAAAAACTTGTTATTTAAATGTACAGCGAATAAAATAATTTAAATAAATTTTCGGTTACTGATGAAGTTAAAGTGACGTCACAAAGTTTGTGTCTCCCCCCTCCGACATGTCACAATATGTCACATTTTCTTGACCCCCTCCCTCTCCCTAAACGTGTGATGTAATTAATGGATGACACCTTATTATGACTGCACAGTTAAGCGTCTCGGTCTCTTTTTCAAGGTTAACCTATAATCAACCGACTAAGTCATACAGTTTTACGAATAAGTAGGTATATTTATATCCATAAATAATTAATCTGTCAGCTCCCACGGCTCATATATGAGCCAGAACGCTTATGGTGACGTCATATCGTGGGATTCGACAGGTAGGGAGGGATGTTGACAATTTTTTAGAACTGTATTCATTTTATAGATAGCCACGTAATTTTAAATTTTATTCATTAATTTTAAATACAAAATAGAGCTTAATTAGTTTAGTGTTTAAAGTTCGAGCCTAAACGCTCCCAGCTGTCACGTGATCTTGATGACGTCACGAACTCGAAAATAAACAAACTGCTGCCAAAATGTCATTCCTAGCGTAGCTCAAAAGCTGTAGTATTTAATTTATCTCTCTTTCTAAAAGATAAGTATTACGTAAATATATTATACGCTAAAATAATGAATAACAAGTTTTACATGTCTTATGCAGTGCCTATGTGTAAAAGAACAACAATCAAGACCCTAGAGTATAAAACAAATATTTGTTACATGACACTTACGTTGCAGTTACGAATTTTGTCTTGAATGATATTGTTAATTGCGCACTATACAATACATATTACGTTCAGCGATGATGAATACATTTCAAAAATTAATCTCAATAACTGATTTCACACAAAAACACTTACGATTACAATTTAAGATGAATTATTTTGATACAACTAAATTTTGAGTTCAAATAGCGGTCGCCGGTTATACTTTTTAAATTTTATATTTTTCTGTTTTCCACAGCCAACTTGGCAGTGATAGTTCCATTCAGCCAAATAATTAAAAAGATTTTTAGTGAAATATCGTATTATATAACATTTTATTTATTTAATAACAAACAAATATATACTTTATATCATGTTTTAATATTTTTTGTACGTAATAAATGTCTAATGTCGAATTAAAATATACATACAGTTTTTGAACATCTAAACTCTTTGGTGGTGTCGTGGTGGTGTCGTATGGATTACGGGTGGGATTACGGTCAGGTTTGACGACTTGTCTATGGTGATTCAAATGTTGTGACGTCACGCGCTCCGATTGGCGTTTGCAGTCACGTGATACGGGGCATTATTTTAAATACTTTTGATTATTTTTAATTAATTTATTACGCATATTTACACTTGCAAAATATGATTTTCCGCATTCTAATATTCCCTGCTATGGTAAAAACATAACATGCTATATATTCGCGATTCATGTCAACAGCCCTATTGCAATTTAATCTTTACTAGGTGATGTAACGGCCTCTTAACTAAAATATTATAAGCTGCTAGTCTTTAAACACAAATAATTTTCAATATAAATTTCGGATTCGCTTCGAGTCCGCGGATGCTTATCGCAAATGACTTCTGGGCGGGACTCTTTATCTTCCGAGAAATTCTTGGTCAATAATCCATTTTGTTTGGGTTGTTGTTTGTATCGACCTATACCTATACAGGCCTTCATTCTTCACAGGCGTGATCCGTAATCTAACGGAAGTGATAAGAACGCCGAGGAATGCGATAGTTTTCCCGCCTAAAGGTCGAATTGCCGTTAAAATAGATAGATGTCCATAGTTCGAGCTAGCTAACAGCTATTTTTTTATTATACACGGCGCAGGGCCCTTGGCTACATTTTACCAGGTTAATATTTAGGTCATATTGAACGACGAAAAAAACGTAGGTATATTTCGACACTATCAAGGGAATCAAATATTTATAGGTACTTCCCGTCTACCTAAAACTATGAAATTTGGCAATAAAAAAATAAAAAATTTCTTTTTTAATTTAGTCGCACACTTGAGATACGCATTCCGGATAGTGGCATGTCGATGGGTACTAAATCAATGGTGGATTTAGGTCAAATCTAACCATAGGTACGGGCTCTATTGTCATTGTCACTTCAGATAAGGGGAGATATGCGTAATCTGTATATACCAGCATTGAACACGTTCAGCAACTTATTTATTTACTTTTTGACTACATATCGTAAAATATGTATAGTCCGACAAAAACTTTTAGAAAATTATTGAGAGGGCAACTTCCTACGTAACTGTCACATTTTTGACATAAAATGCTTAAACATGGCAACAATTTAGTATTGAATTTTATTAGTTCCATTTTAAATAAATATAAAAATAAATAAATATTATAGGACACACAGATTGATTAAGTCCCACGGTAAGCTCCAGAAGGCTTTTATTTTCGTTTTAGCCAATGTTTTAACTATTTTATGTCGTACTATACTCATGGGTACATAATATGTAGGTAATTACATGTGTGTAACATGAACGAATAAAACAAGAAAACGGACAATGTCTATACGAAATCACGTTCAAGTAATGTTCAGCCGAACGGAAGTCGAGTTATTATTTTATTATGGGGTCTAAATACCGAACAAAATGGATGGACCCGAGACCTGCTTCAAAATAACTCTACTTAATACTGCGGAATCCGAAGCAGAAAGAGGTCTAAGTGACGAACAAAATGGATAGGATTGAGAGCTGCTGCGTTGTTAGTCTTCTTGTTTTATTTGCCCATGGTGTAGATATGTCTTTACAGGGATATTGCAGGGGCTGCTGTTGCGTCTCGTTGGCAGAGCTCCAGTCGTTTCAATTTTCCCGCGGGACTCTCTGTAAACATCCCTAAATGATAAACGGATAATTTAACGCTTCAGCAGAACTGGAAAAATTGTGCATCCATTTATTTCGTCGGCCATACGAGCGTGAAGACATTCGTTGTAGAAATTTATGAGTTCATGTAGGAGGTCGCCTTTTAGTGTAAGGCCAGAGTGGACGCTCGAAGCGGAGCGTTCGGCGGGGCGTGCAGCGTGGCGTCGGGCTCACAAGTGATTTGAGCAGCGTGCACTAAGGCCGCTCCTATACGTTTGCATTTGTTTAACATGCACGCCGCTGCGCCGCACGCTCAACTCGAGTGTCCACTCAGGCCTTACACTTACACAGACGTTTCTCGCGTATGATGTACTTACTTACTTGGTGTAGGTATATCTAAATCTGGTGATGGTTTAGTGCTGATTTTAAGGTAAGCTACATGAATTAGCTAATTAACTGGACTAGTAAGGGATGATTGATTGATCATGTTTCTCATGATTTGAATGAATACTAATATATGAAGGTAGGTAATTAATATCAATTAGTACTGTTCGGCAGATATGTAAGTTTAGTTTAGTTAATTACTTTAATTAGTTAATACTTACCTAATTGTACCTAATATTATTCGGGTATACACCCGAGATTGGTTGTCGATGTGATTTTATAGCATTATGTTCGATCTTATTGTATGTTACATGGTAAACAGTAAAATGACCTCTATTTTATAACCGACTTCCAAATCTCAAAAGGAGGAGGTTATCAATTCGGTTGTAGGTTTTTTTTGTGTTTTTAATGTTTTTACTCCATATCTCCGTCATTACTGGACCGATTTTGAAAATTCTTTTTTGTTTGTATGTATCTAGTATATGCATACAGATTGGTCCCGTTTTTTTTCAAAACCCAGTTCTGATGATGGAATCCATGAGGAATCGAGGGAACTCCTCAAACCTTAAAGGCATACATAATGTAATGGACCCTATAATGGACGTGGAACCGGTAATGGGACATAAAACCACAAATCCTCTAAAATAAGTATCTAAAAGTAGTTTATGAACACTGGCAATATTTTACCATAAATAAGAGAGAGCTGTTTAAGTTTGAATTTTTATTAATTTCGGTTACTTTTTAAGAAATTGGCGTCAACCCAAAAGTTGTCGTGTCACCGAAAAATATAACTAGTAAGAATTCTTAACAACTTCGCTAAGAGAGGTGAGTTCATATATTAAATTGTAATTAATTATAACTTGGTGCAAACTAGAATGTGTTTTGTTAATTGCATTTACCATGAAATAAGGTATACAACACACTATTTTGTGTCTCTAGAGATGTATAAAAAATAATGGTATTTTGCCCAATCCCATTATAGGAGCTCTAAAACTGCAGGTATGAGGTATCCTATGATGGGATAACTTACAATTTACATAATGATGCTTGCCATGGCGTAATTTCATGTTTAAATAATACAGAAGTAGGTATAATGTAGTTACGAACTATGTCAGGAAGTCTTCTCGGACTTCGGATATAGTATTTTATGCAACCGTTGTTTAAGAGGGGTCAAAAAAGGCGAGTGGCGTGAAGCCGAAAATTGTTAATAAAGACGCCACGAGTATTTTTTGACTCAGTTAAACAACGTTGCATACAATACTTTTTCTACGACCAAGCACTTACTTTGAAATGCAATGAAATAATAATAAGAATAGATGATGATGATTGTTTAATGTCCTAATGTGATAGGTTGTTCAGTGCGTGGGATTCTTAAGGGGAACGAAAATTTTATTATTTTTGCGCCACGACGCACGGTTTAGGAGATACAGCCTTATAAATATATATATATTTTTTTTGTTTTTTTAATATTAATTAGGGGTTTCTTACAGAGGAATGAACATTTTATTATTTTTGCGCTACGACGCACGGTTTAGGAGATGTAACCCATAAACATTTTTCTTTCTTTTTTTTTATTTTGTTTTGTTTTTCGTGTTTTTTTAAATATTACTTTGGGGTTTCAAAGGGAAACGAAAATTTGATTATTTTTGCGCTACGACGCACGGTTTAGGAGATACAGTATTATAAAGTTTTGTTTTGTATTTTTTATTTTTTTTTATAATATTAATTAGGGGTTTTTTTACAGAGGAATGAACATTTTATTATTTTTGCGCTACGACGCACGGTTTAGGAGATACAGCATTATAAAGTTTTTTTTTTGTTTTTTATTTATTTCTCTTTTGTGTTTTTTTTAAATATTAATTAGGAGTTTCTTACAGAGGAATGAACATTTTATTATTTTTGCGCTACGACGCACGGTTTAGGAGATACAGCATTATAATTTTTTTTTTGTTTTTTTTTATTATTTATCTTTTGTGTTTTTTTTTATATTAATTAGGGGCTTCTTACAGAGGAATGAACATTTTAATATTTTTGCGCTACTACGCACGGTTTAGGAGATACAACCCATAAACATTTTTCTTTCTTTTTTATAATTTTTTTTTTGTTTTTCGTATTTTTTAAATATTACTTACGGGATTCAAAGGGGAACGAAAATTTGATTATTTTTGCGCTACGACGCACGGTTTAGGAGATACAGCCCTATAAAGATGAAAACTGATGATGATGATGATGATGTGACCAAAACATGTCTATGGTTCACTCTGTAACGGTTCAAAATTCTATGGTAATATTGACCTCGTTATGATACTACTGTCGACATCTAGTGGCGGAATAGCTGTCGTCACGGATTAATTTTAACGCCATCTGTTGGCATTCAGAGATACTCGATCAGGTGAAAGTCAACTATATTTCTATATTGTTTATGGTTATTATTTTAACTTTAGATATCTTCTTTAGAGTTTAAATATTTAGGTTTAATAGTTCGAAAATATTGACACGCAATATAATTAGTCTTTTAATTTGTTGTTTTCAAATATTGTTTGGGACATCGCTTGCTACATGGCAAAATTTCTCGACTCCGCGTCATAGACGCAAGCTTTAAAAAAGAATGAAAGGAAATCGATTGTCGAACGCGATCCTCTCATCACTTGAGATCCGGCGGCATGTGAGCGAACAGCGTCGTGGTCTGGAGTCAATTCGTCTTGGGAGGCATCCCTTAAAACATGCACCCACACTTCGTGTAGCAAGCACACACATGGCGTCGTGTACCGTCATTCCTTAGGAAAGCCAAATTAAAACTCATTCTTACATATGTCGGGATTTTAGTATCGACAGCTTCAATGAAAATCCGGCTTTGATGCCGGTCTACCCATCTACCTATCTACCCATCCATCCATCGGTCCACTCCACTACTTGGGCACGCTTACTCTTTCTCCGGGCACGTGTCAATGCTGGATGCCGCTGTAGCCTTGGGCTCGTGGTCCATGCTGCTCACCGCGACGTTGGTGTGACTGGGGAGTCAGCCAACTGGACGCGCGCCGACGGTTTCGACGCGTGTCACCGCGACTTTTGGCTGCATCCTCGGCACGCCACTGGAACAGCGTGGCCACGGCTCCACTGCCTTCTGCTACAGACACGTGACTCAGGTGTGGTCCAATCTAATCTCTCAGTTAATTTTAAAACTTTAACAAACACAACAGTGGCCTCTCTATAGACTTTGAATGCTCGGTGCATACCTCAGTGATTAGAAATTGATAAACTTTAATGTAGACTGCGTAACCAGTCTACTGTAATAGCATTAAGCTTAGATACATAATAATAGCGTAAGGTTATCCTCTGTACTACCTCCTTATACTAACTGATAGTTTTTTTTTTTAGAATACATAACTGTCTCAAGCTCAAAGAAATAGTTTACTTTATCTCATTCTAGCTTAACCTTTTTTTTTGTACGCTGTACAGCGTGCTGGCGCCCATACCTAGTTATAAATACGTTTAGTAAGTATATTTCTTAAGGAATTTCACAGACGGGTTGTGTGACAGCAAAGCGTCGAACCTATGATCCCTGAGAAAAGCCACCGATAGTCTGCAGCTCAACAAAAGTGACAATACCTGTTACAATTTTGGCATCCCAATTCGTGGGGCTACGCTTTCGCTTTTATATTGCTGTCGCAGTCTGTGGATTCTGAAAGAAATCCTTTTTTTTTGCTATTTTTTTGAGCTCACAAATGCACTGTGCACATCTTCAATTTTAGTTTAAGACGCCATGGTTTGTTCTGCTTGCTTGCCTACAACTTATTTAATACTTTGACCTTTGACTATGTATGTCAACATAATATATTGAAAGCTGATAAAGCTATTTTCTAATACTACAACTTTATAAATTGTGATACTTTTTGCTAAAAACAAGAAACTGTATTTTTTCTTTAAATTTTGATTATGAAACTCTCTAAACATTGACTACTCTGTACCAATCTGTACCTAAATTTTATCTCAATGATTTAATAATAACTCTGTATGTAAGACAGACTTATTGCTCAAAGATGCACTAATTTTTTCATGTAAAAAGAGACCACTGTTAAGTAAAACTTAAAAACATTATTTTTTCAAAATGCACCAAGCGACAACACTAAAATTAATCTGCCTCCTTTTCCCTCAAATTTGTTGGTCGCTGGTAAATTTCAGGTCTGCAGAAGTCGTTGGTGGGTTATACCTCTCATCGTTGTCTCGCAGCCGTCTCTGGTCTTCTCTGCACAGGTCATCTCCACTCGAAGGTCAAAGTTAGTTCGCTCTGTCTCACTATAACTATTCTTATATTTATTTATTTATTGCTTTATAGGCCTTGCAATTTAGGGCTAAAGCGTTCTATTTTTATTACCAATACTTACTGAAAGTGAAGCTACTTTCTATGTTCTAACATAAGAACTCTGTACCAAGCCATTTGCTAGTACCTACTGTAGTCATTTATGCAAATGCCTACTTAATTATATTTTTTTGTTAAGGAAACTTAGTTCTTAAAGTAATTTCCATTACCGCCTTACTTTTTCTTGATACTCCGAACTTACTTACTATAGTTAGGTCTAAGAAACTAATTTTTTTTTTCCTACTAGAAGTAATATTTATAAAGAAAATGTTACTCATCTCTATTGTGTTCTAACGATGAACATAACCGTACTCGATACCTACTCTTAGCTTTAGATATTATTTTTATCTTACTTTAATAGGTATGTTATAATTTTACCATATTTTCTAAGTCGTTGGTATACTGTAAACAAGACAACTTAAATATTAATTATAGGTGTAGTTATTCTCTTAAGAAACTTATCTCTTTTATTTTAAGCGATATTCAACAAAGGAATATTGCATAGGTATTTCTCTCTGTTCTAAAATGAACGCTGTACTATTGCCTCTCTGCAAAGTACAAATACCTACTTACTCTTGTAAATACTGTTTACTTAGAATACTGTTAGGTTAGGTCTCACTAAACTTTATAACTTTGCTATCTAAATGTTCCATGAACATGGGTGTAAACAAAACAACAATGCAGGTTATTTAGTTACTTTAATATCACTACATGTTTGAATAGTTTGGCATGGAGCCCACTGTTTACAAAACATATCTAGGACTTGACTTTTTTATTCCCCATAACTCAATAAAGTGTTTTGTTATGTTGGATTTCACTTTGAACTCTTCTATGGCTGGTTTCAGTTAGGAAGTATACTGCTGGCTTGTAACTATTGCTTTTTGACATCGATGTTTCGTTGTTGAAGAGATTCGGATATGACTTCGTCTTTTGATGCTTAAGGCGTCAGCTGATTTCCTGGTTCTTGTCTTGAATTGAAGGTCAGTTGTTCATTTAATAAAGTGATGTGATAAAGTGCTTTGTGAAGTGAAAATGGTGGTTATAAGTGCAGTGATGTGTTTATCCATGTTCCCCTGAACATTGGAGGAAATTTCGGTCCCATCTGGAGCGAAATTTTTCATTAAGCACTTGTATATAGCCTCCATTTCCGTTTCTTTTGGCGCTTATGACCTTTTGGAATGGGAAGCCTATACGTCAAGCTATATGCGTTCCGTTTCACGTAAAAACCTAATTGCATCTGTGATCAAGGGTTAATTTTGTGTCTTATATTGTGAAAATAATTTCATGGTGTGTTCTTACACATTTTGACACTAGAAAAGGGGAGACTGAGGCAATTTGGTGCTCAGCTCTTTTAAAACTCTAATTTTTTTGTGATGACTTTAAACTTTAATTAGAAATTGAAGATTTCTGAGTAGGTACGTTCTGCTTGTTGTGCACTGTTTTCTCTCTCTATGAACAGTGTACGGGGATATTGTTTCCACTTCTGGGACAAATTCTGAAGGACAAATACTTACGTAACTTTATTTCATGATAAAAATACTTGACTCTGAATACTTCTCTTTGTATCTCTGATAGGGGACGGAAGTCTTCGGTGTGTTTCTACACATTTGATGCAAAAGGGGAGATAGGGGAAAAATGTATCACCGGTTTCGACACTTAGAATAATTTTGTAGTTTATTTTAATTAGGAACGGGTTTGACTGCTAAGTCGCGGTCTACTTTATTTCATGCATTGGATTCTCGCTTGCGGTCCGTGCATGGGGAGTTCGTGTTATTCTGATGCACATCTCCATGAAGTCGACAAGGGTCGAAATTTTGTTTTCTTCCTGTCTGTACGCCCCACTGTGGTGTTCCTGCAGTCAACTCTTAGCTTTTAGTGGTTGTGGTGTAGGCAAAGCTCGGACGTGCACCCCGCTTAGAATTTTCTTCGCTCGCTGCACCGCCGAAATTTACTCTCCCAATCTTCTCGTTAGTCAATAGTTTCTTGCATGTTAGGTATAAATATATTTTTAACTTGATAGTTAGCGCTGCATATGCCTCATGGCATGGTGAATATAGTTAGTAGGGCATTAAAAAAAAAATGTAAGTTAAACATTTTTTTTTATCTAAGTTAGGTGGTAATGTAACGGTTCAAAATTCTATGGTAATATTGACCTCGTTATGATACTACTGTCGACATCTAGTGGCGGAATAGCTGTCGTCACGGATTAATTTTAACGCCATCTGTTGGCATTCAGAGATACTCGATCAGGTGAAAGTCAACTATATTTCTATATTGTTTATGGTTATTATTTTAACTTTAGATATCTTCTTTAGAGTTTAAATATTTAGGTTTAATAGTTCGAAAATATTGACACGCAATATAATTAGTCTTTTAATTTGTTGTTTTCAAATATTGTTTGGGACATCGCTTGCTACATGGCAAAATTTCTCGACTCCGCGTCATAGACGCAAGCTTTAAAAAAGAATGAAAGGAAATCGATTGTCGAACGCGATCCTCTCATCACTTGAGATCCGGCGGCATGTGAGCGAACAGCGTCGTGGTCTGGAGTCAATTCGTCTTGGGAGGCATCCCTTAAAACATGCACCCACACTTCGTGTAGCAAGCACACACATGGCGTCGTGTACCGTCATTCCTTAGGAAAGCCAAATTAAAACTCATTCTTACATATGTCGGGATTTTAGTATCGACAGCTTCAATGAAAATCCGGCTTTGATGCCGGTCTACCCATCTACCTATCTACCCATCCATCCATCGGTCCACTCCACTACTTGGGCACGCTTACTCTTTCTCCGGGCACGTGTCAATGCTGGATGCCGCTGTAGCCTTGGGCTCGTGGTCCATGCTGCTCACCGCGACGTTGGTGTGACTGGGGAGTCAGCCAACTGGACGCGCGCCGACGGTTTCGACGCGTGTCACCGCGACTTTTGGCTGCATCCTCGGCACGCCACTGGAACAGCGTGGCCACGGCTCCACTGCCTTCTGCTACAGACACGTGACTCAGGTGTGGTCCAATCTAATCTCTCAGTTAATTTTAAAACTTTAACAAACACAACAGTGGCCTCTCTATAGACTTTGAATGCTCGGTGCATACCTCAGTGATTAGAAATTGATAAACTTTAATGTAGACTGCGTAACCAGTCTACTGTAATAGCATTAAGCTTAGATACATAATAATAGCGTAAGGTTATCCTCTGTACTACCTCCTTATACTAACTGATAGTTTTTTTTTTAGAATACATAACTGTCTCAAGCTCAAAGAAATAGTTTACTTTATCTCATTCTAGCTTAACCTTTTTTTTGTACGCTGTACAGCGTGCTGGCGCCCATACCTAGTTATAAATACGTTTAGTAAGTATATTTCTTAAGGAATTTCACAGACGGGTTGTGTGACAGCAAAGCGTCGAACCTATGATCCCTGAGAAAAGCCACCGATAGTCTGCAGCTCAACAAAAGTGACAATACCTGTTACAACTCATCTGGCAGAAATGACAATTAAAATTAGGTTGGCAACAATGTATTCCATACAATATTTTTTAAGTGGTGATTACACGAAGTATCGTATCGATATATACGTATTCTTACATAAAAGCTTATACCAAATATGACTAATAACTAGTTTTTTGCCAAAAATTTATTCCCTGTTCCAATATCTTATACTGATAGGGTATGTCCATTATAGGGGGCCCATTACTGGATCCACGTCCATTACCGGGGTACCATTACTGGAGCTTTGGTGTCCATGACTGGAGAAAAAAGGCATAGTTTTAATTTGTAAATTATGTGGAAACTAATTGCAGTATCTTTGATATAACACGCCTGAAACATAAAAGATGGATAGGATTTTCATCTTTAAACACGCTAAGCGGTAGAACTTTTGCCGGTATCAGGGAAATATCACAAATACTCCAAATTTCCTCTTAAATGTCCCATGACTGGTGCTGTTACTATCAACCCTGGACCAGAACCCGGAGCCGGACCTGGACCCAGACCTGGATCCGGGCTCTTATCTGGACCTGAACCGGGATCTGGACCTGGACTTGGATTTGGACCGGGACCTCGACCTGGACTTGGACTTGGACCTCAACCCGGACCTTGACCCGGAAAACTACTATGATACCTAAACTAAATAAACCACTATGATTACCATACGATGTATATTAGGTACATATTAAAGTATAAGCGCCGTTAAATGGGTTAGGTTAGTAGTTACAGAAGTCGGTTTTTTTCTATTAACCCTTTAACCGCCAGAGTCTGATATACAGGACATTACATATCCAGCTCATTTCGCCACAGTCTGATAAATAAGACAAAGATCTGATTTGGTTTTTACAGCACATGTATAACTCCCGTAACTATGCCAACTTTACTCTGCGTGGTACGATTACTGTCGGTGGCGACACGAGCACCTCGATCAAAAACTGCTGGCGGTTAAAAGGTTAAAGATTATATTTCATGCCATTAGTTCGTTTGCAGTGTAGCAAAAATGTTTAGGTACAGACCTACATGCAATTAGACGGTAATGTGAGTAAAGTGTCATTCAATAGAACTTGCTAACTATGTAAACAAACCGCCATACTAAAATTGACACTGAATGTCAATTTACTAGTAACTTTTGTTTACATAGTTAGCAAGTTCTATTATTATTATTAAATCTGTTTATTTCAAATAATAATAGAATTACAATTTCTAAAACCTAGTTACAATCTTTAATATTTAAGATTTTATTAACTAGGTAGAGCGGGGACTTATTCCCTAGTCTTAAGTTCTAATAATATTTATTATAATTATGTATTTATATATGTTTATGTGTATATGTATTATATCTATGTGCTTACTTATTTATTAATTATTCTTGTACTATGGAATTCAGTTCTTTTTTTATTATATATTTAATCTTATTAGGTTTATTACTTATATCTAGTAATACTCTATTAGGAAAGTTGTTTAGAATAGTAGGTAAGTATGCATTCCAGACTCTATTGCCATATTCATTATTTGTTTTAGGGACTTTAAACTGAGGTTCATTGGGTAATCGCCGGAGGTTGGCCGGTCTATTGTATCTATCCAGCTTTCCTAATAAGTCTTTGTATTCAAGAATCATAGCCAGTTTTACTTTATTAAATATGCTAAGTACTCTACAATATTGAAATAGTTTATCATATATTGACTGACACTTTAAATACCTACGTAATTAATTAGTTATACGTGAGCTACATACCTATTACATAAAAAAAGTCGATTTCAAATATAGCGGATAATATTTTTAAAGTCTCAAAGGAATGAAATACCTACAGAGGTATTCACAAAATAGGTATTTATGATTCTAACATTCTGTTGTTATTCTCTCTAAGGTAGAAAGGAAATATTTATGGTTACTATAATTAACGCTCTTTAAAAGGTGGTATCTTGATTATAGTCGTAAAGCAACATGATGCCAACTAGTGATGGGTAGGACATCAATTTAAAATGAGTTTGTATGAGTACCTCATTTTCTAAAATGAGGTGTTACAATGTCTTACTTCAAATGAGGTGAGGTACTAGCATATTTTCAGCGTCGACTATTCCATTAATTCCAACGGCGACAAAAATATTTAATGTATATATATATATTTATGTATTCATCACTTCCTTTATAAATAAATAAGTAGTAACATTTAATTGGAGTGCAATTCTGGAGGTTAAGAATAGAACTTTTAGGAGAAAGATAATTTTAGAATCAAGTAAAATGAATAGAGGAGTGAAGTAAGACATTTTTGCGGAACGAAGTACTGCGACAAATTAACAAAATGAGTGGTACAAATGAGGTGCCTCACGAGTGAGCGACTCAACACTAATGCCAACATCCTATACAGCCTGCTTTTACGATTATTTCATATGCTATTAAGAGATGATTAAGATTGGAAAGATGCATTAAGCGGTATGTTGTAATGAATCCGTCATTAAAGAACATAGTAACATATCGTTACTATGAGTTTATTATCTATCTTCTTCTCCTTTTCCCATTATTTGGGGTCGAATTGATTGGAGGGGGCGTTTGTTGCGAACGCAACCTTTATATTTGTATAAAATCTCAATACCTATATTCCTAATACAGTAGCTAAACGCGGCCGTCGGGCTCGGCTAGTATTCGGAAGCTTTTTCTTAAGCACCATTAGGGGCGCTCCACATACTTTGTATCGCGGCCAATTATATAGAGGCACCTAAATTTTAACCACCTTTTGTACTGATCAAATATTGCAAATCACTCTCTCATCAGCCTCCATACAATATCCACCACTTCTACATTTAACCGTTTTGGCAAGAACCCTTTGTAACCAGTACCTTTGGAAGATTATATCAGTTCACTAAGAATTGAAGCTTTTTATTTGAGTCGTCGAGCTCCTGACCTGCACGGCGGCTACACGTTTATTATTTTACATAGGTTGATAATTAGCTTCGAATTTTCTTTGAATAATAATTAGTAATATTGTACTTTTTGACGTACTGACCTTATTAAAATAAACACCTAAGCATTTCTAAAAAAAATATACAAAACTAAGTCGTCACAAGTAGTAGAGTGATATTAAGTATGTTTAGGTATGACTATATGTATAAATATTTTAAGTGATAAAAAATAGTATTGTAGATTTTACAAGTTGTGATTTCTGCCCAATCGGATCAAGACTGGCAAAAATGTTTTCAAAATTGGTTTAGTTAGATGAATGGAAGTTTGTATAGAGTATGATAGAGAGTATTTTGAAATATTTTCAGCTGATCCCTCTTAACCCCCAAATTTTCCCCTAAAATAATAAATAAGCGGTTTTGACTTAGTACTTAATGTTAGTGGTGTTAAATGTTAGGTATCTAACATTTAGAACAGTTATAGCAATTTTTTCAAAAGGTCTCTGAGAAAAACACATTTAAGCGATTGCAAGACCGAAGTGATCCCAAAATGTAAAAATAAATAGGTAGTGCTAATATCTTGAATAGTTTTTCTTTATCTCTAAACTTATCAAGTGACCTACTTATTAGTTGCATCTGGAAAGAAAAGTACCTACAGCGATAAAAGCTTGTACCTACTTACCAAAAAATATTTTTTTGTCATAATTTTTTTTATTTAATATATGCCTACATCATATATGTACCTACAAATTCTATACTTAATAGGTACAGTAGGTACTGTTACCAACTACAAGTTTGTTTTGAACTTTTTTATGCCTGGATTACGAGTATATTCGGTTGGGAACAAATCAATCTTCGAGCCTTGTAAGCATACAAAATGTCAGTTCTTTTTCGTAGAAATCAGTTATATTTGTTTAAAATTGATGTATTTGCCACGTGTCAATATTTAGAGATGAGACATGTGTAATACATACCTACGTACTACAATATTAGAAAGTATATTTTTATTATGGCGGCAAACAAACTCATACCTAACCTTCCTGACTCGTGCAACTCAAAATAGATATCTCCTTTTGCTGCCATGCTAAGCTTAAAGATTCGATGTCTTTTTTTTGTCAAATTCCACTTTTTCTTCATTGTAAAGCCAATAGCAAAATGCGCAAGCACTTAACTGTAGATGACGATGCTAACCAAAAATATATACCTACTCATTTCTGAATTCTAACTGTTGTTCGTTATGCTTCTGACCAAAACAGTCATCGGCGGCTTGGCACGGCGTGTCACGTGTCCTAGGTAGGTAGGCATACTGTATAAAACTGCAAGTCGCAATGCCTAACATAATCATGGAGCTAGTAAGTGCACCCTTATTAAATTTTCCGCAACAATGTCGCCATCATAGTTTGACAGGGCGGAGCGCGAAATCCAATTCCCACGACACAACAACGGGGCGATACCATCGCAGCCTTCGTCGCCGCGGCACATAAATCTAGCTTTGATACATTTTGGTGAGCAGCCAAGTTCGGCGCGCCACGCTACGGTTTATTGTGTAAATCAAATCGCAATCCGTAGTCCCTATCGTGCAGGTGAGAGGATGTCGCTTTGAAAGAGCTCTAAGGTTATAATTTCAAGTGCATCTAGTATGGACGGTAACCTAATGAAAATGCGATTTTTGCAACTTACACTTCACACATCTTACTTAATTCAGAATCCTAAGTGTAAGCCGCGTGTATTAAGAGTCTGCTGCACTAAATAGGAACAATTTTGGGATCCTAGGTAGTTAGGATGTCAGTAAGGACGACTGAATTAAGTAGGTACGGTGTATGAAGCGTTTTAACACAACGAAATTTTAGATAAGTACTTAATGTCTGAAAAATACAAAACTAAACTTTTTTTAGCACATTACAGGATAGGATATAGATAGGTAGAAACATAGAGAAAAAAATACATAGATTGCTCACTCCATAGATCAGTTTTAGTACCAAAAAGACTATTATCAGCTAGCATCGAGTAGCGGAACTATCAGTACTGCTACTTGACAATAGATGTAGCACCGACCGGAAAGTCTTATGCTGTTGAGATAAGACTTTCCGGTCCGTGCTACATCTATTGTCAAGTAGCAGTACTGATAGTTTCGCTACTTGATGCTAGATGTAGACACTGAAATTAATAGTCTAACTGATGTATGGAGTGAGCACTCTTGTCTTACTATATTTCTCTATGGTAGAAACAATATATATTAGTGAATAGTAATATAATAGTCACCCACAAGCTGGATGTAATTATAACTGACGTATGAATTGTTAACTTTATGTAAAGTGTATTCATCCTTACGTGTCTTATCATGTAAACAAACAAACGTCAAATCCATAGAAAATGTAGACATCGTAATGTCAAATGTTTTTGAGGTGATCCGTTCGTTACAGCTATTTTTGATGAAAATCTTATTAGAATAATTATTTTCGATACAAGTGCGAAAAAGAGGAAATTCGAAACGAGTGGCGATAAATTAAAACACGACCGAAGGGAGTGTTTTAAATCGACACGAGTTGCGAATTACCTATTCGCACGTGTATCGAACAACGTTTTACAGTACATATGGCACTTTAAAGTTTCGACATACGCATGAAAAGTGCTATTTTACGCACTAGTGTGCCCCATATGTACTGTAAATTATATTTTTCAGTGGTTAATTGGTTGATTTCAATACTTTGTTAGTTTCTTTAAGTATACAACAACATTTTAAGTGATGAATATTGAGAAAAATGTGACAATGTCTTCGAGCAGTGTTTGTTTACATAATAGGACAAGTAAGGATGAATACACTTTACTTTACTTTGAGTACCTACTTAATAAAGTCTTTAAACATATTTCGTAGGAACTCTCGCTCAATTTCCATTAGCTTGCGTATTATATTGTGAATATTGAGCACCGTACGTTAGATTTTTCAAAGAAAAGGAGACTTTACTTCACTGCCTTTAGGCTTTACTTTACTTCAAGCCCATACTTAGCTTTATTGATTTGATTATATACTTTTTTCTACTCCAGCACTTAAATGTGTCAGTTAAATGACTGACAGTGATATCTAAAGCAATGTCATTTGAATGCTTTGTCTATAGGCTCATAAGATGACTGCTAGCAGTCATCTTATGAGTATAATACAACTGCTTTATTTTTTTTAAAGATACAAGTTCCGATCATCTTGATTGAAAGAGGTATGTTTTCATTTACAATAATAACTCTTTTTTTTTTAAATAATAACTCAATTTTTTTTAAATAATAACTCTTTTTTTTTAATAATAACTCTTTTTTTTAATAATAACTTTTTTTTTTTTTTTGCTGCAGCTGTCATAGAAAAAGTAATGTATGCAACAGCTCATAATTGGTTCTTAAAATTCTCGGGTCTTTTTTTACAAAACTCGACTACGTCTCGTTTTGTAACTTCGACCCTTGAATTTTAAGAACCCTTATTATATCACTGTTGCATAAACTACTATTAAAGCTTCTTCTTCTTGAAGCTAAAGTCACTGTGATTTCCGAGTGAAGTATAAAATTATGTAAATATTTGAGATACGACACAGTCCGATGCTAGCGATGGTAAATTTAATCTTAAAGTGGCTACATTTGCTTAAGTAATAAAGCAGCAGTAAGAGAGGCTTAACCTCATTGTCATAAACAATATAGTACCGTACAATCGCGAGCCGGAATCGCATCAAACTGCTGACTACAATGAATATGAGCTGAATCACCAAACCTTGTTCATTCGATATTCACATTATACAAATCCGATTGTAACAAAGATTTATCTTATGCAATAAAGGCATTGTGGCCCGAGCGTCGTATTCATGCGCATTCATATCGAAATAAAGACATTATGATGTCGGGAATCTAGCAGCTTGGGTTGTATAATGAATCTGCGGCCTCTTCGATACCCATCTGCGGCCGGCCCGCTCCCTATTTCGCTTTTAAGTGAGACCGTCCACTCTGGATACTATTAATCAAAATCAAATCAAATATCATTTATTATCAGGCAACTAAGGCCCAGATACATGCCTTACAAACTAACATACATACAATAATAAAAAATAATATAATAATATAATTCCATGGACCCGTGATCGTTGCGTGCGACAAACTAAACTAAAGCATCCTACTACGTAACGGTCCCAAAACCAGTGTTAGTTTCATTCAAAGAATACAAGCGATGAAATTAGGTATTCTAAGTCAAATTAAATTCTGGTATAATAATAATTTATTACGTAAATTAATTTAGTAGGTATATTATACATACTGTACTATAAAACAGCCAACATTCCATTGCTGATGCTGGGCACAGGCCTTACAAGAAGCTTTTTAGCTTTCGTTACCAGATGCATGCAGATTTCCGTCACAGAAAACCAGGAGGTACCTAAATATATAGTTATTTGTACAACAAGAGATCAAAGTTTGATATTTCTTCGAGTGCTTATTTTGAGTCCCGTGCAAGCGAAAGATTCTATAGTAGATTCACGAGCGTAGCGAGTGAATCTAATTTAGAATCTTGAGCGTAGTAAGGGACTCAAAAGCGCACGAGATGTAAATAACTTTGATCTCGTGTAGTTCATAAAACTTTTCACCTCAGCAGTAAGAACATTTAGACAACCCGAAAAATGTAATCCTTCTTCATCACTTACCTATTTAGTCATGTTTCTTAAGATATACTAACAATTAAGTATAATTACCGCAATCAAACACAAAAACAAACAAACAAACGTAGTAAATTTCAGTAAAATAGGTAATATATGAAAACAACGACCATCAATTGATTGACATTTGAATCGGCAACTTTTTTTTTGTAAAAAAAAAAACATTGTAAGATACGGTCCGAATTACGGATACTTACTATTTGTAAACTATTGTAGAGATTCTTAAAAGTATAATTATTTATTTTACGTGATATACTGTGTATTTTTTGAGTTCATTATTTTAATCGTACAATAAATTACGTAAAATATAGTGTTTTTATCAGTTTTTATCAAATCTGAAACTTTATTTTCATTAATTACATATTAAGAATTCATACTTGTATTTGTTTTGGAACGATGCGTTCTGACGGTTTTCGGGGGTCTATTATAAACCGTCAATATACCGTTGAATGTCGTTTGAAAATTTTTTTGTCTCTTTCTTTTTGCTAACGACGTGAAAGGGACAGAGATAATAAAATCCAAGTATTTCGAACTTGTATTAGACCCCGCATGTTGAAATGACATTTGAATATTAAGGTCACTTGAATGTCATTTTGTCTCACTCAGTGAGCAAAATGCGATTTTGCTCACTGTTTTTAAGTAGCAAAGTACCCTTGTTCGAGCTGCTGAGGTGAAAAAAATTTTTTTTTTTCTCTGATTCAATCTATGGTGCAATTTGCGAAGGCGAAGCATCCATTTAGCTACGTTAAATAAATTATTTCGGCCTAGAAATTACGAGCTCAGTATAGCTTCATTTTTTTAGTGTTTACTTATTGACATCGTTTCTTTTTAAAGTGCTAGATTGACTGTACACATATGTATTCACATTTCGTAAAACAGTTTCAAATAGCGTGAAAGTGAACAAGTAACACTTAAAAACTTGAACGCCGCTGACATGTCCAAAAGGGCTGACTGAAAGATCGCATCGCGGTTTAACTCGGGAAGTTGAAATTGGAGGTTTTTTCTTAGCCCTGGCCGGGTGTTGAGTCGGTTAAGTAATAGGGTTCGTTTTCAAGTTGGTGAGGCTCGGTCGTTAATCACCGCGCTCGTTTCCGTCGCGCGGCCGGCCAGGGTCGTTGTTCCAACTGTTCCAAGCCTCTTCTAAGCCCTAAGTCAACGAGTCAATCTCTTCGCCTTAGCTAATATACGCTCTATGTGTGAATGTTATAAGATAAGATAAATATGTCAGATTTAAAAACCTAAATAAATAGTATTTTATGCAACCGTTGTTTAAGAGAGGTCAAAAAAGGCGAGTGGCGTGAGTAACAATTTGAGGCGAAGCCGAAAATTGTTAATAAAGACGCCACGAGTATTTTTTGACTCAGTTAAACAACGTTGCATACACTACTTTTTCTACGACCAAGCACGTACTTTGAAATAAAATTGTAAATTTAACAAATATTTTTAATTCAAGAAGTAGCAAAAATGGAGGGTACGTACGGGCGGGAAAAGAATGAATGAAATTAAGAAAAAACATGTCTATGGTTCACTTATTTGTCAGAGATGACATTTAAAATAAGGTTGGCAACACTGTATTTCATTCAATATTTTTTAAGTGGTCATTACACGAAGTATCGTAAAATCGCCAAAAAGATACTGCGTGTATGCACAAATACTTTTTTGGGGAATATACTAAAGACTTGTCTTGACAACTATAAGGTAGGGCTTTAAAGGTGTGTGCACGACCCTTTAAATGACAAAAAAAAAGTACGGGAGTAGAAAAAATATATTTCAATTTTAATGTCCTGGTTTGGTTTCCAAGTCATGTAATATACAAGGGCCATTATAATGGTTCACTTGAACGTTCGACTTCACTCTTTAACAAAGGAATAAGTCCTCACAAGCGCGCGACCGCCGGAACATACAGTTTATTTTAGATTGTTTTTGATAAAACAAACAAAGACAAATGATTAGGACATATCGTTAATCATTTCTGGGGGTTATAGTTTCCTTATGCAATATATATAGCATAATGCAGACATTATGAAATTGGTGTTCCGCAATAACAGTTAAGGGATACATAAATACATAGGTATTATAAATATATCCAGTTTCGTGGAGTTCGAGAAAAAGGTGCGAGCATAACAAAAAAAAAGAGAAATGTTGAATGTCAAACCTAAAACTGACCATGCTAAGGAGCTAATTGTTATACAATTTTGCCATTCTGAAGGCAATGTTTTTACGAAAGCGACTGCAATTCGACCTTTTAACCCAGAGGAGACACTGGGGCTTATTAGGATTAGTCCGGTTTCATCACAGTGTTTCCCTTCACCGAAAAGCGACTGGTATACAATACTTGCATATCGAATGATATTTAGTACCCTGGTTCCGAAAAACTCATTTCCCCGGGGTTTAAATTTAATAAATTGATTAAAAAATATTTTGCCAGCGTTCATGTTAAGAAATGGCTGTCCACCCCACGCTAGTCTCTTAAACGATAGGGACCGAAGTTCTGAGCGGGTATGAAAAAGCGATCACCGGCGCCAAGTGCCGCCGGCTCCAAATTAACGTGTCACAATCTGTATCGCTATATTGATGTTGAAAAATGACGCCCACCGGTTTGATTGCGATCGTAAATTTCGCACGGGTGCGGAAATTGTTTAATATACTTACACATGAGATCAGAAACGGGTCCCTTGCATTGAAATATCAACAAAAATAGAAGCGTATTCATACCTCTTCGTAGGTAAGAAGGTCTAAATACTTGTACTTCCAAGCAACTCGTACTAATCTAGAAAATAATTGGTGTGTACTAAAAGAAGTCTTTAAATACTTATTCCAAAATAAAACAAAAGTTGCAACCATTTATATTTTATCGGTAAAGATGAAAAGTTTAGTTTCTCCGCCTAATTTATGTATTTTTTTTAATATTGTGGTACTCCGCAAACGAGCAGACGTTTGAAGTAGGTACTCCATGTCTCCACTTGTTTAACGCGCGTTAAAAAGCGCTTGTGCAAATGGGGCTTAAAATATGTTACATGTGTGTCATTGATATATTTAGCTTAAGAAATGGTTGGATTGTAATATTTGCAGCAGCCCGTAACATATCTATGATTAATAATGACATTAGGTATTTGTTGGCCGAGGAAGCGGAGGCGAGGCCCATCTCCGAATTATTAACGTGAGGCGCTCACGCTTGATCACAGCACAGAATCAAATTAAGCTTAAGGCGGGAGATGGCAAGTCGAAACGAACGGACGTACGATTCCGACGAATTTTTGGGCTTAAACGATATACAACTTGTAACGTTCGAGCCGACCCGATGGATAGCTACTATAAAGAAGGCTTGTATCCTTACCTCGAGTTTGACACTGTCATATTATAAAGATATTTTATTGAGTTAATCTGCCAACCGATTTTGTCTTATTGCATAACTGCTTGGGGTGGGGCGGCTAAAACAGCTATGATTATGTTAGAAAGAGCTCAACGTGCTGTACTAAAAGTTATTCTTAAGAAGCCAGTCTTGTACCCAACGAAGCAAGTGTATGGGGATTTGGAGGTACTGAACGTTCGTAGTTTGTTTATTATGCGGGTAGTGATGAACGAACACGCTAGAGTTCTTGAATCGCCAGATCTCTCGGCTATGATGCAAAAACGAAAGTATAAAATTCCCATTCCAACAGTTAAAACAGCATTCGCTAAAAGATTTATAGTATATCTCCAACCGTACATCTACAACAAAGTTAGTGCAACCGTTAGTTTTAAAGATTGTTCAATCGCAGAACTAAAACGTAAACTCAAAACATGGCTAAATACGCTATCTTACGAGGAGATAGAAGAAATACCTAGCATAAACACATGGACTAGTTTATTCACCTATACACAAACATAACATACATTCAAACAAACTCGCCCCCTTCACTTGCACACACACGCACTTACACACCTGCATTTCGCTACACCTTAGTAAGCTCAAAATGTAAATAAATATTTAACTTCATAGATTATATTAATATTATTTGTAATTTTTTAAATAAGTTTCGTTTTAATAAGTATGACCTGCAATAATCTAAGCCTGATTGTGTTAACTACGCGCTACATGTCGTTTGAATATTCGTAACTGTGTCGGCTACCTACGGGACAGGCACTGCCTAGTGTAGGAACCATGTATAATTTGTTCTTGGTTTAAGTTATTCGAGTACTTGCTTATCCTCTTTGTTTAATACTTATGCTCAATATCAAATATGTACTGAAATAAAGATTTACTTTACTTTACTTTACTTTAATAAAGGTGCTTAAACTACTTACATAACTTACATTGTTTTATGGTACAAAACCAACAGGCAAGTAAGTGTCATCTGACCCCCGTACTAGTGTGAACTGTATCACTAGTGACTGCATGAACTAACTCATAGTGCATGTCTCTCGTACTGACATTGGTCACATTGGTGTAAGCGAGATGGACTGCGTTTGAGTTGACGCAGTGGCTAGCGTTTAGCTAGGCAGAGTAAAACCCATGGTGAGTAGGTAGTAGGTACTGCTCTGCCTAATATGTCTGTCTATTTTCATCTGCGCCTTACTTGGAAACTGTGCTTCTAAACTCAGCGAGACTTTACAATGTTTTGGTTTGGACGTATCGTTTTTTTTTTAATGACCGAGCGAGCGCGAAATGTCTCCGTTGCAGCTTGGGCGTAAATACTTTCGTATATCTTTGTCCGGTTCTCCCTTATAGGTCGCGTTTTTCAATAAAATTTTGTGAGCATGTTCGATAACTGTATGGACTTGTATTTTAAATATTATCATACATTTCTTCAGTTTTGAACTATGCAAAGACAGACTCGCGAAGTCTACAGGTCACAGAGCCACTAGTTTTATTTTGAAGCGATAAGATAAAACTAATAAAGAATGACTGCGTCTGAAGACTATTTGTATCACCTCGCAATGTTCGAATACGCCTTTTTTCAATAATTCTGACTCACCACGCGTAACAGCATTGGAAAACTCATTCATGAATTCATACTGGCATTCCAATGGCCGTTATGCGAGGTGGAGCCGACATGGACATCGGTGCACTCTGCTATAATTAATTTTTAATCGGCTTGTGTTTACCTACGTGAAAAATGAATAAAATTCCCTAATTATCGAAAGCATGTCATATCATATCCAGTGAAGTGTATGTTATTCAATTTATTTGTTATCAGCCGCGCAATAATTTCAGGACTTATTTTGAATTGTGAATATTTTCTTGTTGTGTTTATTATTTTATTACAAATGAAGTTACTATTTTTTTAAGTGGGCACGACATTCAGGATAACATTGCACTGTTTTATTTGCATTTTATTTAATAATCGCAATTTGCTAATTTAGAATTCAAATCGCCTTGAAGTTTAGGAAGGTTTATTCTGAAGTAATTTATTGTGTTAATATTTGTGATAGGATTTTTAAGACTTCCACGTGAACGAAGTCGTAAATGGGCATTTTTTTTTGTTGTCCCTTACACTTTTTTTTCATATTTGGGATTTTTTATGTTATTTCTACTCAGAATCACGAGCTCTTTCTATCCTAATAGGAGAAAAAAAGTGTCCTAAGGTTTTTATTTTCATTACGTCACCATTTTTCATAGACTTTGTATGGCGGTCGCGGAATGGAAAGATCGAAAAATGTATGGAAATTTTGGGACACTTTTTTTCTCCTATTAGGATAGAAAGAGCTCGTGATTCTGAGTAGAAATAACATAAAAAATCCCAAATTTGAAAAAAAAGTGTAGGGGACAACAAAAAAAATCGCCCAAATAGAATATTATACGCATAGAACGTGTCTCTGTTTAACTCTCGGAACGAGAAATCAAAAGTTCCTTATACGCTCACAGAGTGAAGACCTATTCAACTGCAGCAGGAGGAGAGAGGTCGGATTATGTTATTATATTATTCATATTATAGTTTCATATTCACATAATCGGAGAAGCCTGTTCACTTGGAAAGTTCAAGGGTTGTGTGCGGAAACCTTTGATATAATCAGTAATCCTTGTACCGGAAGCATAATATAATATTTATTTACGTCTATGGGTACATTATATTTCTAAATAAGGCAATGGCAGATATTTTCCATGTAAATAATGTTCGTGCGTAATTTGCTATATTTTTGGAGGATATTACACGTTGAAATTTATCAATTATCATGGTGTCAAATTCATTCATTGTTACTGCTAATAAGCTACGCTCGAAGCGCTGTATCGTAGGTAACCAGTTTATGTATTATAGGTAGCGATAGTAGTTAGCTGTAGGTAACGATAATGCTTCGTTAAGGCGTCATGAAAATGTGTAAAATTATTAGCTCTGAATCGGTTAAGCTTCAAAACGTGCCAAATAATAAAGATTCATTATTTGTGACGTTATCAATGAAAAGGGATCTTATTGTAGATGGCGGTTACGCCATTATTAAGATGAAACGGAAGCTGAGATTTAAATATTTTAGGTAAATATACCCGTCTTGCTAACGGAAGCGGCTCCCAAGGCGAAAAATCCTGCGTAAAAATCTCAAAAACCGAGGTGTCGGACTCGACTGTTTCCTCCTCCAAAACTTAATAAAATGTATCGAAATTTTGAGATCTTAATGGTAATGAAATGATCTGTGTCGGACTGTTTTGTTTTTAACGCTACGCGAATATTTGAAGTGAGCTCCTTAAAAAACGAAATAATCAAAAAAAGCAAAACAGTCCAACACAGATATTAATAATAATAATAAATGTTGAAGAAAATCATTGCTCTAGCTTCAAAAACCACGGAGGAAACGGTCGAGTACGTTTGTATGGAGAAATGACCACTCCAGTTGCCTCTTAACGATGCTCCGGTATAAATACAATGCCGCGCGACGCTGTGCGGTGTAAGCGCCATCGACAATAAGGTCCCTTTTCATAGATAATGCCCCATTTATGTTTTTAGGATATTTATAGGTATACTAGGGCAGGATGAGCGTTCTATTATTGTTCGAGCAAAAAAGATTTGATAGAACCTATTATTTATCCAGTACAGACAGCATCAAACGTAGCGGATCAAACTACCTACGCGTCAAACAAAAGTACCAGCCTACTATTCTTTAACAACTTGACAAGAATAAATATTATTATGTGTGTATAAGTAATGCAGAACAATTTGATTGTAACAGATTTTTTTGAACACGAACTATGGAGCTACTTCTACCAGTGGCAGAAAGTATCTACTGCGCGTGCTGACTGTAGGTACACGTGGAATTTCATAATTAACGAATACCCACAAATGTTTATTTATTAAGTATGTACATTCCACAATACTCGTACACGTGTACAGCTTCCTTAAATTTCCTGAATAAATAAAACAGTAGGTACCGTCAAACGTGGCAACATTACCAATTTTACCCATTCTGTAAGCAATTATTTACTACCTAATTATAGTTTTTAAATTTTGTTTTATTTGTATACGTTAAATAAGTTAATAATTACGTACCTAAGAAATAAAGGCTATTTTAATTTTAATTTTATTTATTATTTTCGAATACGTAACTTAACTAACCACTATTGGGTTATATCTGATCAGAATCACGATGACTATTTATTAAAAAAAAAGTGTCTGTAAACAAATTTACAGCTTAGTGACGTATTTTAACATACTTTCGGTTTGTATGAATCGTCACCCAAAATCTTTCGGTTGTTTTTACTCGATTAGTAGATCGAAAAAAAGTAAAACCTACAGTTTTTACTGAATACCTCCACAAACGTTGCTGTAGGTATGAATGTGAATAATAAAGTACAACACGATATTAACCGTTAAACTGCGAGTATGATCCATCCTGTGCCGAAGCCACCATTTAAAGTAACCGGACTTTTATTCTGTAATCGATCCTCCACGGATGCATTAACGCGTCCGTCGTCAAGAAACATGACGACGCGCGACGCGTCGCGACGATCTGTTTTAAAAGGTACGAATAACTCGAAGCGTGAACGGATTTATTATAATAGTTCAGATTATACTATTTTATAAGATTCTGCCAAAAAAATTTTTTATAAAACATACTTAATAAATACCGACTGTGCATCATACTCATTGCCTCCAAAGGACTGAACTCATCAAAATGAATCATAATTACTATAATTAGCATAATCTCGAAAGGTCTCGGTCTAGTAGTTAGCCTCCGAGGAGTTCACATAAATGATAACAGATAAATGTATAGTCATCTGCATTATATGTAATTGCAAAGTTTCAAATCGATAGGGCTGTTAGAAGTAGTTAAAATTCTTTCAAAAATTTTATTAGGTACATCTACCACTTAGTAGGTATCTTCTGCGGTTGGTAAACAAGCTGGGGGGTGATTTTAATAGCTGAGTTTTAGTAGGTAGGTACTAAAACTATCTTATTAGGTAGGTACATAATTGTATAGTTACTTTATATATTACAAATTAGCTTAATTAGTCCGTAGCTCACCATAATAACTTCTTATTAGTCATCAGTTAGTCAGTTACGAGTTAATTACAGGTAGGTAAGTATGTTAGAGATAGATAGCTATGAAATTATGACGTATAAATGACACTTGCACTGCTTGTGCTATCAAAATCGTTGCAGACTTATCTTGGTCTAACTCTAACAATTAACATTCTAGCAAGTTACCCTTGTCAATCAAGATTTCATTTAGATGGGGGCTTGTGCTCACCTTGTGTTCCGTAGATAAACACGGGGTCGCAAAGCACTCTACAAGAGTATTTTAAAGAATCTCAATGAGATACGGGGTCAATTGAAAAGGTTCCGTTTTTAAATCTACTTTAGACTCGTATATTTTGCGGGGTTGAATTTTTAAATAAAGCTCCAAAAATATTTTTGCAAAGAAGTTTGTGTTTGTATATGTATATATGAACCCGATATCTATTGTATGCTGTTTTGCTGTTTTATCAGCGGTTCTCAATCTTTTTTTTTTTGACGGAACCCTTTTGGAAAGCGAAATACTTGATGGAACCCTATAATAAAACAATAGTTTTTAGAAGTGTCTTTTTTTATTAAATAAGCGTAATTCTAAATTCTTGCGGAACCCCTGCAGGGGTGTCGCGGAACCCTAGGGTTCCGCGGAACACACTTTGAGAATGGCTGATCTATGGAAATAGGTGAGTTGTTAAAAATAATTGAATTTTTAGGGTTCCGTACCTCAAAAGAAAAAAAACGGAACGCGTCCATCGGTCACAGCCTATATGCTCCAAAACTACTGGACCAGTGATGTAGGCACCATGCGAATTTATGTTAAATATATGATTAGGTAATTTAGGTAAATAGGTGCTTATTCGTTACCACTGAGTAATTGGTAAACAATGTATGTAAATACGAGTATATTATAGTAATAACTCTTACCTGTTGTCACAAAATACCAAATAGAATCTATAAATAGATTCGAAGCAAGAAGCTCAAAATAAACTGTACCTTATGTCGAAAAACGTGGGAGGAAGTTTATCTCCTTATTCTCTTATTTTTGTAGCTTCGGGGTATAAATAAACCCATCAAAAGCTAACGGAAGATTTTATTTTATAGCTGAATGCTCAATCGATTATTAAGATCCCTTTAATTATTGTTATAGAGGCAGCCGCAAGCTAACATAATCTTATGTTTATACAAATTAACATACATTTTTAGTAAGTATACAAAACCACACGCTATTGAATAACATTATCATTAATCATTAAAGCAGTCAAAAGCTCATTGCTTTACAAAATTTCTTGGTTATGTAACAATTTAAAGATGTATACATGTAAGATGTATACTTCACAACAACTGTAAATTAAAAATACAATCATGGTGCCCTACTTTTGACTTGTTTCCTCTCCCAGACCCATCCTAAAAATACAAAAAGTTCACCAATATAATAATAAGAATAACAACTCATTAAATATGAGCCTACTAAGATATATCACTATTTCATTAGTGTTGACATGGATTCAAAGCATGTTGCAAGAGTAATAAAAATTATGTCAATTTAGTGTCCGGGCGATAAACTTTTATAAGTATTTAATAGTCGAATAAATATCGCCCAGAGACGCCCAATTGGACTTAAAAAAGGGATACCTACCAGATGGTAGTCTTATACTATATGGCTATAGGTACTTATAATTATCTCTTATAAGAAGGTGGCGATCTCATGCCGAAATAATACCTATTCTCAAATTGGCCACAGTTCCTTGAATGATATCAGTGACATTCTGAGCAGCTAGTAATTAAGCGTGAATTAAGCTATACTCAGCTCAGTTAGGTTTCTCCATTTACATTAACAGGGAAATCAACCTTAATATATAGCTTATAGGAGTAAGTAAGTCATTATGCCCAAGAGTAATGTAAACATACGAGTAGCATTAAAACGGCGCCGCGGGGCCCGGGCTCCGCGCACCATGCAGGCGACTGTAATCTTTATTACAAATATTAGGTCACAGACAATCCAACCTCTAGACATAGCATAGTCCCGCTACCCCCTTTGCCACACATACGGTAGCGTTACTCCATCTTCGAGTTAATCCCGTGCCGTGATTGGTCCGTATCTTTGAACGGACCAATCACGGCACGGGATTCGCTCACCTCGTCCCCCCGCACCCCCGTATTTTTGGCAGCATCGGTTTCATGAAAGAATTGGCCTAAGCTCAGTCTAGAGGTTGGATTGTCAGTGTATTAGGTACATTAGCTCATTAAAACTTTAACACGGTGATTTTTTTCTCATAATTAAATCTGAAAAGGACTGATTGTCTAATGTAAAAATAAGTTAATGTCAATGACAAATAACAAATGTTTAATTTTCATTAGATCCTATGGATTTTATCAACAGCATTAGATTTGAATTTTTTAAGTGTCTTCGAGTACACGATTATAAACAAATACAAACGCAACGTGAATGCATGGCATAATTTAGATTTGAATTCGAGGTACGCTAAATAGTTTATCAATGAGTATATACATACTTAGGTGTAATTTCAGAAATCACGTCACTTCTCAATAAATGTAAAAAAATATTATATACCTACTCACGTAGGAAGTTAGGAAAAACCTCGTTAGTATAGTAATAGATATAGATAAGAGTTGACTTATTTTTTGGGTTTTATTCACAAAAAGGGCACTCAGCCAAATGAGTAGGTACTCGAATCAAGTATTTACAGCGAGTTCTGTGGATGCCGAGAGGGCTCGGAGATTATTTACGTGACACCGAGTTCCTACGGCAGCTACGTGCGTCTGTAGACTTCATTGAAATGCAAGAGATCCGTTTATTGGCCTGCAATCAATACCGATCTCGGTTTAATAGGTCCCGGAAATCTAAACATGCAATCAGAGCGACGGATTCTTAGAATTCGAGCACCAAGGGTTAGCCCTTAAAAGAGTCCGCAGCAAGCTCAGTTCTCTATACAAATGTAGTTACACTCTTTGAAACTTTGTACTTACAATAAAATAAGGTATAAATATGCCTGTAATTAGTTTATGTATCTTTAGATATCATAGTTTAAAAAATACAGCGATTTTAAGTTTTTCATACAAAATTGTTTTTTAAGCTGGAGGTACATATGTATGGCATCTATGCCTGTACTTAGTTTATATATCACTAAGTACAGGCATAGATATACCTCGTGTCATTGTAATGTCCAAAGTTTCATTACAATCCAACACGTAGTTTTATTAAAGTGTTTTTATTTTAAGATTTAACTTTACCTATATACAAATTGCTAATTACCTTGGGTTAATATTTATTGTTAAAAAAACGTAGTATTATTACACAACAAACATAAAAGCCGTGAATCCACCATTAAGTATAAAACACTCTTTTGAAAAATATCTCAAAACAGTGTTATGCTTTGTTATTGACACAATTTTATTCATAAAATGATGTAAAAATTCACACTCATATTGAAATGTTTTCGAGCGAGAGTTTACACTAAGGATTTGCGGTGATATGCGAGGCGGATGGCCAGGGTTTATTTATTTGGAAGGATTAAGCATGAAGCGAGGATAGTGCAAGTAGCAGAGAGCTGACAGCGTTCCTACTTAAACTTTACTAAACGACCAGCTTCACTGAAAGCCTTCTAAACTCTGGCTGCACTTTGTTTTGCGTTTTATGCTGATATAGTGAAAAGTATACGTCGGGTTTCGGGATTAAAACGAATGTACTTTTAGATAACATCAGCTTTATGAAACAGCTAGTAGTTTTATCTGTCTACATATTCACGTTAATCTTTGTTTTTTGTTGTTGTTGTAGTAGTGTCACTTTGCTTAGCACACAACATTAGCAATCAAAGTATTTTTCTAATACACTTTATGCTTCATGTGTAATTAACACACGTAACCATCTAAGGATAGTGTCTGTGAGGAAAGAGAAGAGTCGTGGATTGTATTAGGCCCCATACATTCCACCACTCTTCTTTTTCCGCACAAACTCAAAACATTTGAAATGTAGGTACCAAAGTGCTTTTGCACATTTAATATGTCTTCAAGTGTGGTCCACTTTTAATGTTATAGTGATTTAACTAACCCTTGCAGTAAACTATTTATAAAAACTTAGTTTTGTTTGTATTTCATTTTTCTCAATGTATGGAGAAAATTGTGTTTGCAGCACGGATGGATTACATTCGAGTCGTAAAAGCCCTCCAACTTTGTAGTAACTCCTCGTTTTATTTATTTTATAGGTACAATGCGCGCTTAATTATAGGCTTCAAAATAGTATAAATTAGAACTTTCGTGCCGCTTTATCTGAAAGTGTGGAGTAATCAAAACAGCTGAACATAAACATGTTATTTCCTGAACGCAACGTTCGTAAGTTAGCCGTAGGTAGTCTAAACAATGACAGGCTTGGAAGCTTGTCAAAAGTTTCAAACAAATGCAGAATAGTTCCGGTACGGGTTCCAGGGGCCTTATTCGACATGCCACTTTTGACGTCGCATGTTGAAGTTCATTTGAATCTGAACAATCATGGGTTGTCGAATAGGTAAAGTGTGTCACCTGTCAGTGAATCTCATGTAAACAAATCATTTCATCGCTAGACTTGGTTGTCTATTGGTATGGCCGCCATGTTTGGATTTATGACATTTAAAAGGGGATTCTATGGCATAGAGTAAACTGCATTTCTATTTTCTATAGTTTTTTGATTCCCCTACTCGACGCAAGATGGAGTTAACAGTCAAATTTCGATCTTGGCGTTATAAAAATAAACCGCAAGAACATGACATGCAGTTGCGTTGGTGTAGATCTATCATGAAAACGAATATATGACAATTGTCCAGAATTAAAAAAAACTTGACAATAAACATACAGCAATACATATACCACTAAATGTCAAAAAGAAAACAGATTTAGTATAATTACTAGGTAACAAATTATATATAAAGTTTAAATTTTAAACCAATCGTCGTGGGTCCTAACCCCGGCTCTTAGCAATGAACTTCTTGTAACTTGTGTGAAAAATATCATTTGATATTACACCAATTACTTTATGGTGAAGTAAAATATCATGAGTCATGAGGAAGACGGAGTAGCCAGTAGCCACAATAAGCTATATTTTTGTCCTCTGGGTTAGATGGCAGTGAAATAGGGAGAGATAGTGAAGAATGCGGCAAAATAAGCATTTATTGTGTTGTTAGTAGTTAGTAGACTAGTTTTTTTTTCTAAAAATGAAAATTGACGCAACAGCAAGCTCATAGCCCCCTATGAGCCAGTCTGTTAGGTGCAGGCTTAAGGGCTAATCCCGGGGGAAGCGGAGCGTCGGCGACTAGCTGGTGCATCTGCTTATTAACCTCTTCTCACTTTTACCTCAGGTCCTTTGATTAATAAATTAAGGTAAAATTCGTAAGAACTAGTGCCTGTGTCATATTCTAAATTGGACGCTATGCCTAATTAGTTGTTATAAATTAAATACAATAATTATTTATTTAATTAAATTTATAACAACGCAACGTGGGGTTATTCATGATGAATTTTAATGGCTTATATAAGACAGCGGTCGTATATTGCCTCAGAAATTTGGATTTTGTCAGTTTGAATGAACAGCAAACTGGAGACATTGAGATTAATTTTAAACTTATTATTTTAGGTGTTCGTAAGAAATAAGGTATTGACAGACATTGACGGAAAATCGCGAAAACCCGGCCAGGTGCGTCGGACCACGCAAAACGGAGGAGGATTCCATACTTACTTCTACCATGTATCCATATGCCAAAATAGCAACAAAAAAGCCGAACAAAAATACCGTTTCTTCGCAGCACTAGATTTCAGTCCTTTTTTTAGAAAAGTAATATGTTTAGGTACATAATATATATATATATATATATATATATATATATATATATGTAAGTAATTTTGTTATGTGAAACTTATATGTTGTGTTACGAGACTTACGAGTAGGTAACTTTAAACTTTAACAGCCTAACAGATCCCAATAAGGCCTAGTTTGCCCTCTGGGTTGGAAGGTCAGATGGCAGTTGCTTTCGGAAAAACTAGTGCCTACGCCAATCCTTGAGATTAATTGTCAAGCGAACAATAGGTTCTCATGATCCGTGGCAAAATCGAGATAACGCGAGGAAGAATAACTTTGTCACAAGAATATTTGGCCAAATATAAATCCTTACTCTCGTGTATTTGACCTACCTACTCGTATTGAGTCGTATTTTGCCACCTAGTAGCCTCGAATTGGTTGTTATATGTGGCTTTCCATAAACTAAGGGTCCTTATGCTTCAATAAGGACGTTTTCATGGGGTCCCGTTGTTTCCCATAAAGTTTTAAGTCATAATGTATTGTTTGTCATATTATCATTACTCATAAAACTGAAACCGTTAACATTTCATGATTTTAGTTAGGTTATCCTATAGATAGGTTAGGTTAGGTTAGATTTGTTTTATGGCAATCCTGAAAAGTGACGCGTTTCTGAACCAAATGAATTATGACTAACGAAAATTCGAGCAAACAATACATTATGGCTTAAAACTATCTGGGAAACAATAGAAACCCCGTTTTCATCTGAAGTTGCAATAGAAATTGAAAAAGCCACATTTTTTCAAGCTTTTACTTAGTTTCATCTGTCCCGTTGGTTGTCTGTCTGTTCCAATGTGGTTCCAATCAAATCATGCAAATTAAATCCCAACAAAAACATAAATGTGAAATGAGAGCCAAGTTCAATATTGAGAATACGTGTCGTTGTTGACTCGCCGACAAAAGAATTGAGATCTATATGGGTGCCAAGTTCTGTGCTGTGTAGAAAATCCTGAAATTATAAAGGATTTGTCTTGGCTAGTTTTTACGTATAGGCATATAGGTAATATATATTTTTCTGTTAGTTTTTCAAAAACTTGGTTTGTTGTTAAAAACTAGCCAAGACAAATCCTTTATAATTTCAGGATTTTCTACACAGCACAGAACTTGGCACCCATATAGATCTCAATTCTTTTGTCGGCGATTTAACAACGACACATATTCTCAATATTGAACTTGGCTCTCATTTCACATTTATGTTTTTGTTGGGATATCATTACTTTTTGTACAGAAATTACTATAGTATTCATCATGAAAGCAGTTTGCCTAAGCTGAAAAGGAGACCCTCGCTAACGCGCGGTTAATTGTCAAAAAGTTTCAGTTTCACATTTTTTCTTTTGTATACGCCTTATAGTCTACTTTCATTCCAAATATCAAGTTTCTAAGTAATCTAGAAGTGGGTTAGGTTTTTGGTCTATAAGTATTTTTTTTTTCCATCGATATATCAATAATTTCCAGTTTTCAGATTTTTCCCTCTATATGCACCTAATAGTCTACCTTGATGCCAAATTTCAAGTTTCTAGGTCACCTGGAAGTGGGTTAGGTTTTTGATCTATATGTCAGTCAGTCACAAAAATGCCGGTTTTTAAAGGTTAATTTATCAATAACTGTTTGAGCTATGTTTATGAAATAGTGTATTTTGAACAAGCTAAGGGACTTGAATACATGTGCCAAATTTCATGTGTGTAGGTTAAGTAGGTTTCAAGTTGTGAAGGGGTCAAAAGTAGCTCGAAATGGTTCGTGTAATATTACACACGGTTGCTGCGTCGCCAGTTCCTTTTTCTTTGAACTTGGCTGGACACGCTACCGCGTGTCTAGATTTGACCCACTTCTCGGGTGTTCAATGAAGCTGAAAATTTACATAAGTACATAATATGTAATATGGGTGACAATACAATATTTTTATGGTTACCATCGAGCTGATCTGATGGTGATGATACAAACAGTGGTCTTTTAAGTCTTTTTAACTTTGTGATAAAACAACGCAACTTAATTATATTTGAAAATATTTAAAGAAAAATACAGTCAGAAATTAGAAATTTTGTTATCTAACCTCTCTATCACTCTTGCATATTCGAGCGATAAAGAGGCAAATAGCTGAGTTTCGATTTTCGCACTTCCCGATAGGCCCCTTTGTAAACAAACCGCCTTGATGTGTCTATGTCAAATTTTTAATTGTCTGTGAAAACTTGTTAAAAAAAAGTTTAAAACAAAGGCGTAGGCAAAGAGTAGTATAATATGTATATAGCTGGTCAACCAAATCTTGTCAGTAAAAAAAGGCACGAAATTCAAATCTTCCATGGGACGATATCCCTTCGCGCCTACATTTTTCAAAATTGCCGCCTTTGTCTACTGTCAAGATCTGGTTGACCAAGTATACCTATATAGCGCTGGCGGTACACCGAGAAATTCAGTAAAATGCTGCAAATGATGTTAAAGGTATGAAAATCGGTACGATTGATCTGTAGAACATTTGAAACAATTTGACCCGAAGCACCAACAAATAAAAAGAAAACGAGAGGAGTTATGACGTCATCTTTTTTTGTAAGGAATAAAAAAATATTGTTTAAAAACCTATCGTGTTTGGTATTAAACGAAAGGGCTTTAGGAGCCGATTCCAAACATATATCACATCATTACATTTCAGTATTTTTTTTTTATTATAATATAAATAATTTTCAAAACATACCAATTAAGTTTGGGTTTCTCCAGATACAATACGGCAAATTTTTTTTTGTAAAATATACCTCTAATCTTATACCTAATATCCTCATATCTAACCCTAATAAAGCAATTTTGAAATTATATACATTTAGGTTTTTTTTTTATTTTTCAATTTTACATAGTGTGATCTATGAATCTCTCAATTAAATATTTAAAAAGAAAGCATAAAATTAATATATAACGGTTTTTTTCAGAAAGTCGCTTATATCTCGGAATCTATAAGTCGTAGTAAAAATTGTCTATGTAATAATTAAGAAAGAATTAACCGAAAAAACTCACCTTTAACGTCCCCCCTTTCCCGAGTTCTCCGCCCCCCACTCATCATAACTTTTTCTTACTTAAAGCTTAGATATTACCAAAGGAACATGTAATAGTATTTTATGCAACTGTTGTTTAAGAGAGGTCAAAAAAGGCGAGTGGCGTGAGTAACAATAACAACAAACAACAACCGAAAATTGTTAATAAAGACGCCACTAGTATTTTTTGACTCAGTTAAACAACGTTGCATACAATACTTTTTCTACGACCAAGCACTTACTTTGAAATGCAATGAAATAATAATAAAAATGGATGATGATGATTGTTTCATGTCCTAATGTGATAGGTTGTTCAGTGCGTGGGATTCTTAAGGGGAACGAAAATTTTATTATTTTTGCGCTACGACGCACGGTTTAGGAGATACAGCCCTATAAATATTTTTCTTCCTCTTTTTCTTTTTTTTTTCTTTTTTTGTGTTTTTTAAATCTTACTTAGGGGTTCCTTAAAGGGGAACGAAAATTTGATTATTTTTGCGCTACGACGCACGGTTTAGGAGATACAGCATTATAAATTTTTTTTTTGTGTTTTTTAATCTCTTTTTTGTGTTTTTTTTAAATATTAATTAGGGTTTCTTACAGAGGAATGAACATTTTAATATTTTTGCGCTACGACGCACGGTTTAGAAGATACAACCCTATAAAAAAAAATCTTTATTTTTTTGTTTTTTGTGTTTTCTAAATATTACTTAGGAGTTTCAAAGGGGAACGAAAATTTGATTATTTTTGTGCTACGACGCACGGTTTAGGAGATACAGCCCTATAAAGATGAAAATAATCGTACCATTAACCAAAACATGTATATGGTTTACTCATCTGTCAGAAATGACAATTAAAATTAGATTGGAAACAATGTATTCCATACAATATTTTTTAAGTGGTGATTACACGAAGTATCGTAAAA
Source organism: Cydia amplana (assembly GCF_948474715.1). Lineage (NCBI taxonomy): Eukaryota > Metazoa > Arthropoda > Insecta > Lepidoptera > Tortricidae > Cydia > Cydia amplana. The sequence continues at coordinate 4,370,270 of NC_086071.1, read as the reverse complement.
GTGCAAAAAAGATACTGCGTGTATGCACAAATATTTTTTTTGGGGAATAGACTAAAGACTTGTGTTGATAACTATAAGTTAGGGGTTTAAAGGTGTGTGCACGACCCTTTAAATGACAAATAAAAGTACGGGAGTAGAAAAAGCAAGTTTCAATACTCTTATTTTACCCGAATGACATTATTACTCGTATTGAGTAATTCGGCAGGGCTATTATTACACTTTGTAAAATTGAAAAATTAAAAAAAAAACCTAAATGTAAATAATTTCAAAATTGCTTTATTAGGGTTAGATATGAGGATATTAGGGATAATTTGAGGTATATTTTACAAAAAAAAAATTATGGTATTGTATCTGGAGAAGCCCAAACTTGGTATGTTTTGAAAACTATTTTTATTATAATTTAAACAAAATGACTGAAATGTAACTATGTGATATATTTTTAGCATTGGCTCAGAAAGCCCTTTCGTTTAATACCATACACGATAGGTTTCTAAACATTTTTTTTTATTTCATACAAAAAAACATGACGTCATAACTCCTCTCGTTTTTTTTATTTGTTGGCGCTTCGGGTCAAATTGTTTCAAATGTCCTAAAGATCAATCGTACCGATTTTCAGACCTTTAACACCATTTGCAGCATTTTACTGATTTTCGCGGTGTACCGCCAGCGCTAGAAGTGGGCAGCAAAGAGTAGTATAATATATAGAACAGTCGGCAGTCAACGTTTGTTCCTAATAAATATAACATTGATGAATCAAGGCGGTTTGTTTAAAGAGGGCCTGCCGCGATACCAATTTCGTTATCTGCCACCATTAAATTTCGCTCGTATATGCAAGAGTGATAGAGAGGCAGATAACGAAATTTCCCCCCACCCCCCTTTGGATGGTTCTTGTTTGAGTTATAATGTCACTGTATTGAGGACTCAACCTTTCCATTTTTAAAGTGTTTTTATATCGACATGACACTGGCTACTGTAGTAAATGCCAAAAAAGAAAAAAAAAACGCTGTCATAGTAATCGTCAATCGAAATAAACAACGTACAAATATCCAAGAAAAATTTGCAAAATAGTATATGATAAATATGTAAAACATCATTAATTATCGAATTAAGATTACATACAACTTTGTGTAAAAAAAATTGAGGCAATTATACAGCCCGATTATACGGGTTACATCTTGAAAAAGATGATTATCTTGGAAAGAAGAGTAAATATACATAGGTGAACATAATGGTGAACCAAGGTATAGTCAAATAGGTAGGGACATAATTCAGGGTTTGCTTGTCTGGTCCACGCATGCTGTACCTATCACGACCACGGCACGGCCGTCTCCTGCTAACTTTTCGCTATAATAGTAAAATCATAGGTGCCAATACCTATGATTTTAATATTATAGCAAACAATATTTCATGTTCATGATCTCGAATTTAAGACTTTAGCTTAGATTTATGGCGTGCGGCCTAGCGCGCGTTGCCTCTATGAGGAGCTGTCAAAGCGCTTTATATCTGTATGCTTTTGATGATGCGGATCAGCATTCTTATCCAGCGGGGCAAGCGGGCAGCCTGGAGAAGGGCACCCTACCGCACTTGGTAGGTCACTACACTCACTACCAGGATTTAGGGCTAATAATTTATTTATAAGTTTTTAATACCTTTAAACGAGCAATTCTTGTAAATTTATTTATTTATTTATATGTATATATATTTCGGGGATCTCGGGAACGGCTCTAAACGGATTTAGATGAAATTTGCTATATGGAGGTTTACGGGGGCGCAAAATCGATCTAGCTAGGTTTTATCTCTGGGAAAACGCATTTTTGGGTTATTATATGTTTCCCGAGCAAAACTCGGTCTCCCAGACATTAAGTTTTTAATTTAAGTGTTTTTATTATGTTTCATATTTAAACTTACAGATGTGAATCACCAGCAGAGTTTTTGGAGAGGTGTGGTTTTCTTATTTCCTGTTACCAACCTGAAACACCATACCTACTTAAATATCAGAAAATAATAAAGTGAAGAAAATTAAATAAAGTTGAATGCTTAAAAACTTTAATGTTTTATTAAAATTAAACGAAAAAAAATGTGTAAACTGAAATAGATCTAATTTTTTTATTTGTAGTTGAATAACATATATGTATTTAATCTCCTTTAATTAAAAATCATCTCTGAGTAGATACATATTAAACAATAGGTACTTTTAGGTCTTGGTAGTAATGTTAGGTCTTATGACCTACTGTATTTGACTATATTACTTACCAAGACCGAAGCCTGACCTGTCAGTCACCAACTATTTTGATGCTCTTTGTAGGTAGCATCAAAATAGTTGGTGACTGACAAAGTTACCAAGTTACTAAGGTAGTAGGTACCTATATAGTAGGTAGCAGTAGCGCAATATTTAGTCAAAATATTTTGACTAATTTAGATTACTTTTATGCCAAAAAAGTAATACAAGCTATTCATGTTCCACTTAGTAATAAAATACGGACTTTTCTGAATATGTGGTTTACGAAATGTGTTAAGAGCCAACAGGAGTGGTCATTTCTCCATACAAACGTACTCGACTGTTTCCTCCGTGGGTTTTGAAGCTAGAGCAATGATTTTTTTAACACAGATTAATATTGTCAATAACGGTGTCGGACCGTTTTGCTTTTTTTGATATTTTTGTTTTTTAAGGCGCTAGAGCCCTTCAAAAATGGCCAAAATGGCCTAATTGACTATGCCGCAATGAGAGGCGTGGTATTCAAAACTGATATCAATTAGCCAAAAAAGCAAAACGGTCCGACACAGATAATTTCATAATCATTTAGATTTCCAAATTTGGTTACGATTGGTTAAGCTTTGGAGGAGGAAACAGTTAAAAGTAAACAGGAAACAGGAGGTTTCGTACTCGACCTCGATATTTGAGATTTTTACGCAGGATTTTTCACCTTGTCCTTATCGCATTAGTTTTAGGTGCCGCTTCCGTTAGCGAGACGGGTATATTTACCTAAAATATTTAAATCTCAGCTCCAACAGGTCAGCTCTTAAGGTACAACTTGTGGTTTATTAACGTGGTTTAGAAATAGGCAGCTTGAGTTGAGAGAGGTGATGAGTAAATTGTTTAATTTTTTTACAATTTTGAGCGTTTATAGGAGAATGTGTGGAGCAAGCATTATTTGACGTGTAGGTGTGGGTTCAACAAAAAGATCGCTTGTCAATAAGGCATTCTTGCTGTTAAAATTCAATTATTAATAGCCTTTATCGACCATCAGCAATGTAGTCCCTTTTTGATTGATGGAAATTGTCACGTAAGTTCCACTACTCGCCGCCGCATCGCCTACAGCGCATTCGTTGGTCTATCGCTCACAAGATGTCATTAATTCATGTAAACTTACGTACTGAAAAAAAAAAGTTTTACTCTTTGCTATAAATTACCCTTTCGCACGTCAAAAACTCCAAGATGGTGCCGAAGGTCATAGAGAACCAAGTCTACCTTTGGAATCATTACTTGTCAAAATTTGACATTAGCAATCCACAGTTAGGTGACAACCAAACCAAACCATTATAAACCTTAAAGTAATAATAAAACAAAGTTGTTTTTTGTTAAATTATTGTTTGTACCAAATGAACTTCAGCACTTGATGAACTTCAAATGAACTTCAGCAGTTGAATTTCAAATGACGCGAAATCTGACAGTTGCACATGTCGAATAGGGGCCCAGGGATGCGGGAGAGAGAGGCGCCGGCCAGTGTCATGATGAGACGGGCTATAAATTTAGCACCCGTAAATACGAGTATGTAGCTTGTGCTCTAATAGCAGCCACTTTAAGCGCCGTCTTACCAGTTCGCCGCTCGGTGATAGATGAGTTGATGACCATGGGGTCGATTTTTGATCAAGCGTTCGATTTCGTCACTCGAAAAATCTGTGGAAAATGGCGAAATGCTATTTTTGAAATACGAGCGATAGAAATTGGGAATCTAATGGCATTGACAACTCGTTTTCAATTATATTACTAGAATTTAAATGCCTAGTATAATAATTTTCAAACTGGAAGGGTACCATGATAGATTATAGATAGATAGATAGTATTGAACGAAATACACGAAATAGAGCGGTCCAGATTCAAAAATCAGCCCCCATATCTTAACCAGATATCATAATATTACTGGACGCATCGGATATTTTAAACATGATACTAAAATATGCTGCTCTAAATTGAATTTGAAATCAATGAAATAGATTAGAGTTCCATAAAATTTAATTGAATACCCATCAAAATGTCAGAGTAGCGACAAGCTTCGATATTCCTGATCTGTTCGAGAAATGGAAAATGGGAGTAACGTTGAGATTCCAAGTGGAAATGCTGTTTTTATTACTTTTAGGAATAGGTATTAGGTATCTTATGTTTATGACGAATACGTAATTTAAATTTAAATAGAAAAATAAACGGTTACTCATACTGCTTACCTTTTCAAATTCTTTTCGCTTAATATTGTCTTCAGTTCAGTGATTCATGAAGATATAATGGAAGGTGTAACGTGATTAGGTATCGGTTTTTTAGACAGTGAGATTCTGTACATCTCTATTATCGATTATTCTGTTCTGTTCTGTGGTCAAAGTGATTGTAACGTAAACTGTAGTCTGTATTTTTAAGTGAGGTCGAATCTGATTATTACTTGATTATTACAATGGAATCACTAATCTGTATGCTAACCAAAATCAGATAACTTGACTTACCGTTTTGGCGTTGTGGTGGAGACGTGCGAGCCTTTCGTTAGTTTTCTGTTTTCTTTCACACCACATTATATACTTAATCCTGAAGGTTTATTTGTATAATTTGCATTTTAGTTTAATTTTATAAAATATAGTTTCTTTGAGTGGCCGTAATGAATAAATGAATGAAAAAGTTTATTTTCAGGCAACTATTGGCCCATAGATAAATACCTTAAAACTAGCATACATATTATTATGAAATATATCTTAAGACTAAAGACACACAATTATGGCTGCAATGCAGCAGTTCGCAACCCCGCAGTATCCCGAACTTGACAGTCTTGACACTCTTCGGCCAAAACTCCTCCTTGGTGAAGGTCGGTAGGTGTTCAGTCGGAACGCTCACCACAAATGAATTAAAATTCACAGTATGTCGAGATTCCAACTTCACGATCCTCAGGACATAATGATGATGATGATGATCAGTCAGTCAGTTTTAATGCACGGCCAGTATCCGTACTGTATTTAAAACAAAATGATTTAGCATATTTTAAAATGGTTATATACTAAACAGCGACAGTCAAATAGAACTCTACCTATTTAGATACTTCGCAAATACAGTTTTTGGTTCAGATCTCATTACTCATTATCCATACATTATAAATAAATACGTGAGAATGTATAACCTGTTCCCAAGACCGCGCAAGTAAACAGAGATAAAAGGAACCTAATGCAAAGCAAACAAACAATCGTCTGGCATCCGACTTTATTCACAGAACAACATAACAAACGGTTTAAAAGCTTTTTGTGTGTGTGATAGTAGGCGCGAAGGATTGGTATCTTATGGAAATAATTAATTTTGCGCCTTTTCGTGCTGACGAATTTGTTTTTAAGGTTCCGTACCCAAAGGGTAAAAACGGGACCCTATTACTAAGACTCCGCACTCTCACGAACTACTAGACAGTTGAAATTTTCACAGATGATGTATTTCTGTTGCCGCTGTAATAACAAATACTAAAAACAGAATAAAATAAAGATTTAAGTGGGGCTCCCATACAACAAACGTGATTTTTGACCAAAGTTAAGCAACGTCGGGCGGGGTCAGTACTTGGATGGGTGACCGTTTTTTTTGCTTGTTTTGCTCTATTTTTTGTTAATGGTGCGGAACCCTCCGTGCGCGAGTCCGACTCGCACTTGGCCGGTTTTTTTAAACTATAACATAATATACTTATAACAATTTATTATTAGGTATATAATTATGCAAAAAAAACTTGATTTCTGGTTTTATAAAATATGGCCCAGATTAGTATTCATGCGAGATGAAATTATTAAAATAGATAAGTCCATTTCAAATTATTCAATTAATTATGCAGGTAACTATGTCAATTTCAAAAGCAATTGTATAGAAAGTTCAGCAGGTATAATTGTTTTATTTATAGTTATTGCAATTGTGCTATAGGACAATGGACAAGCCATTTGTATATAGTATCGAATATAGGTAAGTTTAATAAAATCAAACTTTAATTAACTGAAATATGGAATTATCCCGTAAAATTAAAAATGGCCCGATGTATAATGTTTATACATATGTATATTCGGTTAATATTTAACTAAAGATACATAGTATACAGAGTCTAAGACCATCGATCCCGTGTCGAAATACAGTCGACTTGTGTTCGCCGACGGATGTGGAATCGAATACGAGATAACGTACCAGATTACAATGAATAATAAACGATCTTGTCTCCATCGGCCGGAAACTAACTGAGCTCCTACCGCCATCATAGAAAATCAAATGATCGTTCGAATATGCTAGAGCGACAGAGACAGATAACGAAATTTTCGATTTTCAATGTTGAACCCTTATTCTCTAATTTTTATTACACGTATCAAAATGATATCTAAGCAGCATTGTTTTTCTTGCATGCACACTCGTTCTCTATAAAATAGGCAATATGATATGACAGGCTGATTAGATGTATGTACATATCAGAAAAGCTCTAATAAGATAATGTTTTCCACGTTTGCATGAGTTGAACTTTTGTTCGGATGACGTGTGGCGGGGCCTGGTCAGGGCCTGGTCGGGGGCTGGTCTGGTCAGTTTCATTAAATATACCTTTTATTCCTGTACTCCTTTTATTCCTGTTTACATTGCAGTTTTTCTAACAGTCCTTTGTCTCATTTAGCATTTATTTATAGCGCATTCAATTTAAATACCGCTCCTTTCTCGTTTTATAGGAGGACTCGCTCGAGTTGGACCTCGGCTCGGTTTTATTTGTTATGTCAGTTTTGCTCTTATTTCTGGGTGCTGCTGGAGGGAAACTGGTTTGCTCAAGGAATTGATGCTTGTTTGCACATAAAATCTACAAAGTCACGGAACAATAAAGAGGACAAAATAAGCGGAGTTTGGGGGTATTCAAACGCTGGCCAAATTTGCAATTGCGCTTATGAAGGAATTTATTAAAATCTGCAAGCGATTCTAAGAATACTTATAGATTGTGAGTAGGGAAATTTCAAAGATGTAATTAAAATTTGAAAGTTGTGTAACGGCAGCGGCGGGATGTGGCCTGTGCCAAGTGGCCGGGACGTGCCGCGGGTATCAATGCCGCCCTTCGGGACCTAACCCTTGCCCCGCATTAGAACGCATCTTAGCTCTCAAATCCTGTTCAGTTACAAAATAAAAGAGGTGAGAATTCGTGTCGCTTTGTAATTTAAAGATTACAATTTACAGTAAGATAGGTTCTTAGGCAACATGAAGACATCCTATCGTAGAATTTAGAATTTAAAATTACTTGAACAACCCAGTACCTAAACTTTGTAAATTAGGTATAGGCAACACGAAGGCATATTTATTTATTTATTTTATTGTTTTTATTTTATTCTAAACAATATACATTGTGTCGAATATATAATATATCGTAGACAGTTAATTTAAAATTACTTTAACAACCCAGTACCTATAAACTTTATATATTAGGTAGGTAATGTAAAAGTTTTATTCATGCAACAACAGATAGAATTACAATCTAAAATTAAAAAAATAGGTAGGTAATTAAGTATCTACTTAATAAATAAGACGACACTTCACGTTCCTTATTTTTACCTAAAATTAACTTGATAGATTATCCTGCAAGTAGGTAGGTATATTCTGGCCAATTAATTTAATTTTATGACTATAATTAAGTGTGGCCACCTCACTAGTATAGGATAGAAATATAAGTACATTGGAATACGAGTCTTCTTTTCTTAGTATGAACATAAATAACGTAGGTATATTACCTACTCCTAATACTATCACGAAAATACGTGACTTTTTCAAGTTACCGGCTACTACCCTGTTCATCTGTTGCTAACTGAGAATAAGTAGGGAAAATATTATAGTTGAAGATGAGTAACTAACTGTAGAGTGTGCATCTTGGAAAATTAAAAACTCGGTGCACGGTGGGCTAATTAAAAAGCAGGCGCGATGCACCGCGGGACCTGTGACATCACGCCGGGGTGGCCATGCGGATATTGTTTTAAGTATTAGAGTCTGTGCGGAAAGAAAAGAGTCGTGGAATATAAGGGAACCAACACATTCTATGACTCTTCTCTATCCGCACAGACTCTATAATATTAAGCTCCACTGCATTCCGAATGGATTTGGCTTACCGTCTATTGCGGAAAACGGCGGAGTTACAAAAATAATTGATTTATAAACGAACAGAGACGAATCCAGCAAACAGAAATTATTGTAATCGGTCCAGCCGTTCTTTGAGTTATAAATGGTGTAACCAACCCGACTTTGTTACATTTTCGTCCCCATTTTCCTCTATGGATATTGACATTATGGTTTTTTTACACAATTTGCTGTATAAAAAGACACATATCCCAAATGTTTATGGAAGCATGGACAGCCTAGCGCCCGCAGAGCAACCGAGTTGTTTGTCTCTGTTCGGTGCCCTTTGCAGTCTCGCCGCTGCTTTACATCTGCACACTGCTGTCGTACGCTATACGCACTACACAAACATTACTTGTAAGTAGATTGGGCTTAGGTGATAAACGAGTAGAGCGGTAGAATAAATTGTATCCGACTACGGTCTATTTCGTAAAATTTAATTCATTTTCAAAGTCAATTAAAAAAATGTAGCCACCCGTGGTCCCGCGTTTGTAGTCGCCGCGTTATTAAAGCAATGGATTAACATATCGTTCACCAAAATCGGGTTTATAATATTAAGGTATGGATTTTATTTACTTGTCCTTAAAAATTCGCCATTTTGATAACCCATTCGATAGGTTTATAAGTCGGTCACCATATTGTTTATTTTTTTATTATGATATCACATAGCCAATAGTAAAAACAACATATCTACTTCTTTCATGAGCAGTCAATTAATAAAAAATTAAGTCAAAATCAGATTCAATAACGAATATTTAAATTATTTTTTAATAACAAAACTTCAGCAAACTCATACATGGTAATACGGATTCAAAAGTTGTGACGGTTTAATTAAAATTACAACTTGTTAGAGTGTTGGCTCGTCGTACGTGTCTTATGACTCTGCACGTGACGTGCATTGTAATATTTTAGTTAACTTTATATGACTTGTTTAATAAAACGAATGATGTTTTATGTAATAAGTTGGTTTGTAATAAAATAATTCGGATGTGCACGATTTACCTACTACCTATATCACTACAGGTGAACAAATAATCTTTAAACTTTAAAGCTTTTCCTCGATTTCTGCAGGATCCCATCATCAGATTCTGACGTGATGACGATGGATGATAACTGTGAACCCTACCCTAAAAAAAGGTTTGCAGATCGGTGCACGAATTGCACGAGGTCTTCTAGAAATGTATGTATGTATGTAAACACTTTATTGTACATAAGACAGGTAAAAGATACAATGAAAAAGAAAGTATACAATGTACAAAGGCGAACTTATCCCTATAATAAGGGAAAAGAAATCGGGGAATAAATAATAAAAAAACTAGTGTCCGACTGAAACATGCTTTTTTGCCGAATTAGAAACCGAAAACGAAGGTTCGGCTTTGACTCTAGTTTCGGCCGAAACCGAAACCGAAACCGAAACTTTAGTAGACCTGTTAAAATCGTGTTAAGTTTCAGTTATTCATAGTACAAAGTACCATTTCGTAAGTTTCGGCTCGGCCGAAAGGTTCGGTCGTTTTATGGCCGAAACTAGGGCCGAAGCATGATTTTTTGGCCGAAACTGACCGAAACCGAAACCGAATCTTCGGTCGGACACTAAAAAAAACTGAAAATCAAATAGAGATCGTGATGAGTTGATAATTACATCTTTCTTAAAGTCCTTAAAAACCAAATTAATACATAGACTATTACAATCTGTCTGGAAAAAACTAAAATGTTAATAAACATTTATTTAAACTTTAAAGTAGTATTACGATAAGCGTGCAATGGGGCATTATTCAAGTGGGGTTATAGCCGGTAGCTTTTAGCGGATGCGTCCGGCAGGTAATTAATGCGCTGGCGCACTGCTGCAAAAATGTACCGTGATGTAAAAATGTACTACCGAGCGCAGAACAGTCGAGCGGTGTGGTGAACTGACCTGGAGCGTAAAATTGTACGAGTATTAGAGTCCACGCTACGTTCCTGTAATACAAAAACGAGCTGTACGTTCTATCTATGGACTGGGCGCTCGAGCATCCCTGAGAGAGAAATTCAAAGAAGTGAACATTCTTACCCTTGCATCTCAATACATACTTGAGAATATTATGTATGTTCGGAAAAACGTCCACGAATTTAAGCTTAACAGTGATATCCATAACTATAACACTAGAAACAAACATAAACTTTCTGTGCCCGCCCACCGCCTCCGTAAGGTTAGTACGTCTTTCGTCGGGAACTGTACACGTTTTTATAACAAAGTTCCCACTGATATAGCGAATTTACCACTTAACAAATTTAAGTCACACATTAAGCGCTCCTTGTTGAGTAAGGCGTACTACACTGTAAATGATTTTATAGATGATAGAGATGCCTTTAAGCCGGCAGCTTGATTTCGATAGTATAATAAGAGTTAATATGTATTGTTTTTCTTTTCTTTTTTTTTCTTTTCATTGTGAATTAATCATGCTAGTCTCCAGTAGAATTGACACATGAGACCATCATGTTCTCGATTAATTAGGTATATTGTTTATATTGCTTAATTTAATTTTAGTTTTTGACACTTGGAGACCTTATACATCTCTAAGTTTTAATTTTATTTTTAATTTGTTTGTACATATTTATATTTTTAATGATTCTGACACTTGAGAGACCTATACATCTCTTAGTCAATATAGGGCATTTTGCTTAGTAATTATGTGAAGATATACCGTTTTTCATGTAACATACAAGAACAAAATGTTGTGTCTCACAGCTATACGTTATTACAATTTAAATATTAATATGGCCCGGCAGCTTGAATATGTCATGCTCGCTTAAAAGTCTTTGCTTACGGTGGCGTTGTTGATCGGGTCGCCACTTTCCCGAATGAAGGTTGAGAGAGGCGATGGCTGAGATACGCGTCATACTCGTGAACGGGTGCTGTTTGTGGAGACTGGTCTATTTAAGCTAACACGAGCTATTATATTTAGTAACTTTATTTTTGAGTATAATTACATGGACACACCTCATTCGGTTCTCGTATGCTATTTTATTTTTACTATCATTTTCTTTAATTTAATGAATGTTTTAATTAGGTATACAGGATTTTGACTCTTGGAGACCCTATACATCTCTAAGGATAATTTGATTAACTACTATATATTTTAATCTTTTAGTTATGATGACACTTAGAGACATTTACATCTCTAAATAATTTTAGATTATAGTTTTTGTATCTTTGTGTTTTTTTTTTTTTTCAATACTATTGTTATTGCGTTTTCTGTAATTCGACATTTAGAGGCTTTATACATCTCTATGTTAGTTTGATTTGATATTTACGGCTTAGTTGTATTTTATAATTATTGATGTGTTTTTTTTTTTGCTGTATGTAAATTCCATATTGACGTGTAAAAGTGCCCTTGTGGCCTATTTGCTGAATAAATGTTGATATTTGATATTTGATATTTGATATTTGACAAATTTGAACTGCCTAGCTATCGCGGTTCATGAGATACAGCCTGGTGACAGACGGGCGGACGGACAGGGAAGTCTTAGTAATAGAGTCCCGTTTATTACCCTTTGGGTACGGAACCCTAAAAAACACATGAACATCCGATACGACTTAGGTGCACGCACAAGCTATCTGGCGGTACCTATTCAGATTTTAATGCGTCACATTATAGTGATATAGTGATGACCATGTGACCAACAGTTACAAATTAAGACATGTTTTGGAGTTCAACAAATCGCGATGATATTTTCCAATCTTTATACTCTTTTACATTGGTTCTCTTCGTTCGCCTCGCCTCTGTACGGTTACTAATTGGAACACACAGTCAGGATAAACGGGAGAATTAATGCTGTGTACTGTAAAGGTCGTAGGTTTACTACATTCCTGGGTCGCGTACGACTCTTATAAGCAACTGGTATACGTACTGCCGGCCTGTACTCTAGTGTCACCTGCAAGTAGGGTTTGCACGACGGATCCGAAATGTATGGGAAGATCCGTGGATCCGGATCCAGATCCGGATAATTTCATACATTCCGGATCCGGATTGCAAACCCTACCTGCAAGGATTCGGGTGTTGATATGCGTATATATCATTTTAAACAAAAAATAATCATAACAGTTATCAAAAGAAAAGGAGCGATTTGCCTAATGAACGACAAAATTCAAAAACGTATTTAACTATAAAATACCGTCCCTAATCTCGCTGAACTTAGTCATGAAGCTTAAATGAGACTGTTCATTGACAACGTTACGCGCCGCTAAACAATATTTGAGAGGAAGCGGCCCTCAAGAGGGCAGTTGGGCTCTTCCAGAAAAGGAAAGTCACGAACTCATCGCGAGACCATTGCAGAGTCCCAACAAAATAAATATATTTTGCTGATTCGAGAGGAAATTTGCAAGTCTGCCAAGAATATTCGTACAAAATCGTTTTCCTATAATTGGAGTAGGTACATGTGAATTTGTATTCAGAAGCGCATCCAGGCGGCGGGTGGTTATTCGCCGATTCGCGGTACATCCTCCATCATGCGTCTATATTGAGGTAATTTGTGCGAATCTGTGTCTATGGGACGGATTGTAATTTGTCAATTGCTTTTCAATTGGTTCTCTTGCTCCCACAATATGGGTCTCTTCTTGGATGTCGATTATGTATTGAAATAAAGAAAGAAAGCTTAGCTAAAGGAATTTCGTACATTGGCCCGCATTTTTCAATCTCTATGCCGGCGGTTAATGACACTGTGCGAGCGGGACAGTATAATTATGCGCATACGACACAGTACGAAAGTTTTAATAATAAAAACGATGACGCGAAGTGGCGTCCGCATCGCCGGCTGGTTTTACCAGTGCAATCAGTCAACACTGTAGGGCAGCTTGTGGCGCGCTGTTTGTTTGGAAGTAGCGACCCAATGTGCTCGAGTAGAGTTGTGACCTTCTCGAGAACGTTCTCGCTCGACAATATTTCCCTTAGTAAACGGAGAACGTTCTCGAGAACGGCACAACTCTGTGCCCGAGTGCTCCTGGGGAGCTCTGTCTGAGCTGTGGGTACTGGTACAGGATCCTCTGCCTCTGGCTTGCCTTAGCCGCATGTCCAGAGTGGAGTCGCGAGACCTGCATTCTCGAGGGTAGTGTGGAAACGTACATACGTTTCCACACTACCAGCGCCATGTTTTAAGTTCAGTGACTCAGCCCTCACACCGGTGTTGCCCTTGAGCTATCCTAGAAGTTGCTTTTTAGGGGCCCATCTTGTCGGAGAGAGTCACCGTCTGCCGGAAATAAAATTGCATGCCGTTTTATTAGGTTTTTTTTTTATCCTATAGCCCAGTATTTAGCCCATCACTTTCGCCCAATAGCCAGACGCCTCCCAAATGTCCGGAACACCATCGTTCCGTGACGGGTAAAAACATAATAATATTACTGTCACCGTGACAAGGTACGAATTACGAAATCAAATTCCTTGGCCGTACTTATATCGACCAAGCAATTCAATAGGGAAATCTAATATGTACTTGCTAATAATTATAAACAAAATTAAGCTGCGCTTTTAATCTTCGAAAACATAATAATGACTCAATTTTATAAAATGAAACGAAAATTCGAAGGTTTTTGCGCCGTCGTAAATTATTAAGCGGATTCTCAGGAGAATTTTTCAGTTTGCCGTCTTTACATATAGACAGGAAGGCCTTTAAAATAAATTGTGCCTCTGGGGTTTGCCCGACCTTCCCGATAGTAATTTACAAATAAATACAGCTAAATTACGTATACAAAATCAGAATTTGTCCTGTTTAGCTTTTTGGGTCTGAAAATACATTAAAAGTAGGTAGCTACTTACCTTAAATAGTAAACACGGTGTAGTGTGAAGGTGAGCGCACGTGTGAGGGTGGTTCTGGCGGGTGCAATGTATGCGGCTTGGCAGACCGCGGCGGCGCACTGACACCGCTCGCGGGGTATCGTCGTCACGGTTCGTTGCGCACGTGGCCTAGCCTGCGTTGCTTTATGTTTTATGTTATAAGTAATTTCAGAATGCACACCACTTTTAGTAAAAATTATATAATTCTAAATTTTTGTCATAAATACTTATATATTATATACTAACTAGCGACCCGTCCCGGCTTCGCACGGGTAGTTCAACGAATTTACACAAAACCTTTACAAATTATACACCTAAACCTTCCTCAATAATCACTCTATTAATAGGTGAAAACCGCACGAAAATCCGTAGGTACAGTTTTTGAGTTTATCGCGAACATACAAACAGACAGACGCGACAGGGGACTTTGTTTTACGTATTGATACATATAGAAACAGTGACCAAGTCCTCCAGATGGCAAGTAAATATTGGTGATATTAATAAACAAAATAGAGTTAAATATATCTTTCCCACTATTTTCAACGATTAACAATGAATAAAAATTGCTCGTAAAAGGCATGTAAAATAAAAGAATGCCTCTGGAATTCCAGCTAAACAAACCATTTCATCTTAAAATACTTTTCATAACGGATATTTCTGGAAAAACTAGAAGAATGCATCGCTACAGCTTGACGGGAAGCTCATGCTGTCATGCTCATTTCACGCCGGTCGCTTTCCCATTTTATACCCGAAATATGCTTACTGGGCTGCAGATTTACTCGAGCTTTATTATAAAGCAAAAGGGTATATTACAGAACAAATTTATTTTTAAAATAATATAAATGTGCTCTTTGTTTGTAGTTCATCTTAATTCTCGCTGAAAACATGCAGGAAAACAAAGAAAATGATGATTTATATTTTGTTCATTTGGTAAAAAATAACTCACCAACGGAAAATTTTAATAAATAATATAATAAATCTTTACTTATGTAATGGAATGTTATTAATGTAATATTTTTTATATACTACAAATAGCCTCTTATGTCTGCATAATAATCAAACAGTTTTTTTGGAACGTTGATAATATTCATATGGCGATTTCAAATAAATAATAGTTAGGTATCCTATCGTATTACAGTTTGATCTGACTAAAACTTTCTGACACCACTCTGAAAAACATATTTTTAAATGCATAAAAATTGATAAAAGCTACCTGTAGATAAAATGATGGCCATCGTATCCGTCGTTTTCAATGTAAAATTGGAATTATCTATTCACTATCCTCGTAGTTAAACGTGACTGGAATAAGAGTAGATTGTAAATGCGATCTCCCCGTAGCCACTTACACCAAATATGGGTAAACAACCCGCGCTGGAGTGCCTTCCGACATAACGGCAGATTTAAGCTTTGAAAGTCGTGCACCAACCTATAGACTGCACTAAACCGCCTTATCTACCCTATTCCTTTAAGATAGATGGCGACATCTTCCGGAGAATGCATCTTTAAGGAGTTCGCTGATAAGATTTTATGTTCTAAATAATGCTGCGTGGGTCAATATAATGAGGGGCTTACAATATTCTGCAGATACGTAGTTCTTGTAGGGTAAATACTAAGAATACATTCCGTACTGGGCGGGAAGAATTTGATAAGTCGAGATATTTCATTGAAGAGATTTGAACTTAAAATTAAATTGCATAAGGTTCAAATTTCTTCCATTTTTTCCCGCGGGTTATTAACTTCTTCCCGCCCAGCACGGAATTGTACTCGTAGCTGTGCAGTGGAGATATACAATTTGATGTCAAAGATCAAAATAAAAATAAAGTATACATGTAAATTCCGTTTATTTAATGTGTTAGTTACTGTTAATTTATTAAACATTCTAATGACATTTTAAAATATAGTTTCTGTGCTTTATTTATATGTTGGAAAAAGGACGGTAAATGCACATGGATAAATAGTATCTGAATAGATTTTTATAAATCAAAATTATAATATGAATGTAGCGGCGATATATATTGAGAGGTCAAACTTACATAAATCCAGAAGCACCTTGGCGGACCGCGTGGTGGTCTATGTATGGTGATTTGGAAATCCTCTGCTTTTATCGACAGCTGCATATATCCATGAGGGGCACTGGGTCACTGAGTACTTTCTGGTTGATTTTCACTTAACTTGCAGCGACAGAACTCGAGATATGAATTATTTTAACCGGAGCGCGGAGCGATCGCAGCCATTTCGATTCAACGGCAGGAGAAGTTTTTTTTATCTTCGCTAGGTGGCGCGGTCATAGGTCGCGCCGGAAGTAAGGGCTTTGAGATAAATGTAGTTGCCAACTCAAAAACATCTCGCTAACATACATGAAAATATATTCTATCCTAATTGTGTTGCTTTGTATGTAAGAAAAAATACCTATCTAAATATGCATAGAAATTAATTTATACTAATCTGTTCCTCGACGGAACATGCCGCTCACCTTAAAAGCACGTAGTGACTTTTAAAAGTAACGTTACGAAAGTTTAGAAAGATAAGAAACCTATACCTAACTTAAATGCTAACATTAAGAGTCGTAACGATAGTAGGAATTATTCTAAAGGTAAAGGACAGACCTTAACTACGGGTCGTTTGAACAACGTGTTCCCACTTTTTAAAGTTACGACGCGAATAACTTGATCAGTGCCCGGATGGACAGCATGAACGCGTGCGAGTTTCCACTGTAACGGCGGCAAGTGGTCATCGCAAACTACAACAACAGTGCCTTCACGGATGGCGGGACCGCGATCTTGAAGCCACTTTGTACTCTGTTGCAGTTGATGGAGATATTCGCGACTCCATCGACGCCAGAAATGCTGGACAGCTTGCTGTACCCAGCGCCAACGCGTAAGACGACTAGGGTTTTCGTCAATCAAGGAAACGTCCGGTAGGGCCGTTAAGGGCTCTCCGATTAAGAAATGAGCCGGCGTAAGGGGCAACAGATCAGAAGAGTCCGAACTTAGCACGCACAGCGGCCGACTGTTCAGTACCGCTTCAATTTGACAGGTCAGCGTGTGCATAGAATCATATGTTTGCGTTTGTGTACCAATTACGCGGTATAAATGGGTTTTGAAACTCTTAACAGCCGCTTCGAATAGTCCACCGAAATGGCTAGCATACGGTGGCTGAAAATGCCAAGTTAATCCTTGTTCTAAGGTTTGTTGGTTGAGAGCGCTCATGACCGAATCGTTACGTAAGAACGCGTATAATTCTTTAAGGTAATTATTACAACCAACAAAGTTACGTCCGCAATCGGTATATATGTCTGTACAATATCCTCGGCGGGACGTGAAACGACGCAACGCGGCTAAAAAACCTTCCGTAGAAAGTTCGGAAACTAACTCAAGATGTACAGCTTTAACACTCATACATACGAAAACCGCAACATAACATTTTATTATTTTTGCATTACGAACTTTATTAGCGCGAACGTAGAATGGCCCACAAAAATCGCACGAGGTTTTACTAAATACGCGCGCGGGGCGCAAGCGAACCGAGGGAAGCATGCCCATGCGAGGTTGCACGCGAGTAGGTCGTGCGCGGAAACATGGAATACACCGATGCACGCGCAGACGCACAATATCGCGACCCGAAATGATCCAATATCGCTGTAAGAGCGAGTTTTGCACGCACTGCGGACCGGCATGCAATTCGTGTATATGAACATCGTCAATGATAAGATTTGTAAGAGGATGTCGTTTAGGTAAAATTAATTGATGTTTTGACTCATAAGGTAAAAACGATTTATGAATGCGTCCGCCGACGCGTAATAATCCCTCACTATCTATAATAGGCGCGAGACGCCGCAAACGTAAGGAAGGGGATTTATTTGACGAAATATTTTTAATGTCGTCGTCGAACACTTGTTGTTGCGTAATCAATATGAGTCGCTTTAATGCAAAGTAGTACTCTGGTACGGTGATGTACTCCGGGAGCGTTTGCTTATGTTTTCTACATTTATTATAGAAACGAAATATCAATGCCGTGACGCGAACTAATTTACCTAGCGACGAAAATCGCGTAATAAGAGTATCATCGTCCGGGGAAGTAGGTAGTGTGGACACACATGCACAATTAACATTTGTCGATTCATTTTTATTACGTTTTTCCTCAGTTGTGTTTACTACCGGTTTTTGTATAGGCCAGGAGTCGTGACTTTGTTGGAGCCATGTAGGACCATGGAGCCACAAGTCATTTTGTACGAGCGCGGCGGGCAGCAGACCGCGCGACGCCGGGTCAGCGCTGTTGTCAGCTGACGGGACGTGACGCCAGCAGCTCGCCGGGACACGGGACAAAATCTCACTGGTGCGGTTAGAGACAAACGTTTTCCATTCGTGCGGGGGTGACTTAAGCCACGCGAGCGCGACGGAACTATCTGACCACGCGTAAACTTGATCGGGGCGAATGCGATCACCGTAAATACGCATTACTCGTTCTATCAATTTTGACAGGATCACGCATCCCATTAATTCCATTTTCGGGATAGTAAGGCAAATCCGAAGAGGTGCTACGCGGGTTCGAGCTATGACTAAATAAGTTTGAACCTTACCGGTATTGTCCGTAAGACGTATATAAACACATGCGGCATATGCAATTTGGCTTGCGTCTGCAAATCCGTGAATTTCGATTGAATCGAAGTCGTCAATATTAAAAATATGACGAGGAAATGAAATTTGAGATAAGAGCGGGAGCTCGCTAACAAAACTCGTCCATGAGTTAACTATATCGATAGGGGCTTCGGCGTCCCAGGGAA